>NW_006771990.1:514531-552064 GCF_000442215.2 Lipotes vexillifer
TGCTGTTGAAACCTTTCATTTTATGAAATGATGATTTCAGATGATGGTTTTGTTTGCTTTTTATCATCCTTGCTTGGTATGTGACAGAGACTTGAGGTCACACTTTTCCATTGCAGTGAACAACTGCTAAAGAGTTTGGCAGATGACTCTATATAAGGACAACAACATGAAAACTTTAAAATGCTCCAGGAATCAGATCTTGGGTAATATTTGCTTGCATCTTTGTAAGATGAAAAGTAAGAAAATACCAGCACTCTCAATTAGATAAAGGCTCTAGACCAAGTATTAAATGGCTGTTGACATAAAAATATTTATAAATGAGAAAGAGAAAGAGAACCATATATTATGTATCTTTCGATAGAATGACAGAACACTACCTATGAAACATTCTTGCCAAAAGCAACAACAACAAAAAAAGCAACAAAACATGAAAATGATCAGCCTTAGGATCGATTCTCAATTTACAGAAATCCAAGAGACAAACATGTAAAATAAAACCACATGGATGCCATCATGAAAATCCTGATGGTGATAACTAGTAGAAAAAAGTCAGACCTTTATAGATACTGAATAGACAAATAAACCATTATATAAACATCCATAAATATTTAAATGAATTTTTATATATATGTACATTGTAAAACAATGAAAGAAATTTAAAATTTACTAAATATTTGATGATATTAAGGGGTTAATGATTAAAATACCCTAGTAATAATTCAGTTATTTTATTTAAAGTGTCCATAGCTTTTATATATGTTTTTATGTAATGTTTTAAAATACCCTAGTAATACTTCAGTTAAGTGTCCATAGCCATATCACACACACGCACACACACACACACACACACACACACACATATATATATATCGAGATGCTTATGGATGAAATTATATGTTTGGGATTTGCTTCACAGTTATTTAGGGTAGGGGAAATGGGTGGAGGTATAGAAAAAATGACTGGCTATTAGTTCATAATGGTCGAAGCTGTGTGATACTATATGATGGTTCATTATACAGGCTCTACTTTAAGATATGCTTGAAATTTTCCATAATAAAAGGTTTTTTTTAATGCAGTAACTACAATCTATTATATCACCAGCTCTGATAAAATACTTTCTTGCACTTGTACGAGTCTCAAGGGAGCCTAGTATAAGTCAGGGAGAAGCTTGAGTATGGTTTAGAGGAAAGGCTTGCAGACAGCAGAAGAGTGTCAGCCTAAGCACAGAAGGGAATACTGTAATGGCTTGTATAAGACACAGAGGTGGCTCTCCAGACCACAGTCTCCTGCACATGCTGGTGGCAGGTCCCCAGGCAGAAGCTGATCCTGGGAATGCTGGGGCTGAGAAGAACTGGGCTCTTGTGTGAGGGAGATGCCAAGCAGTAACTTCCACATTGTGATAAAAAACAAACAAAAATTTTGTTGTATCTTTTGAAATGTTTCTGCATCCTTTGTTTAATAAACTTTATTATGGCTCAGATCTAGTGTGGGAACCTCATTGCCCAACAGAATCATAGTAGGGGAATAGTGCTAGCAACACTTAGCAAAAATAAAGAAGTGACAACTCCCAATAGTTCTTCAATTACTTATTCTCTTTAAGTTATTGATTTATAAATCCTAAAGCCTGACAGCCTCCACTCTGAAATGTACTCCTGCTGTTTAAGTCTACTTAAAATCAGAATTTCATTTACCTTGTGTTATATTCTACAACATTCTGAAAATATTTCCAACATGATGCTAAGGATTTCACTATCTCCAAAGGCAGGCTTCTGTATTTTAAATTGGTCATGGACACAATCCAAATTCCTATCTTCTTTATTTTCCTTTGGCTTGCCTTTGTGTTTCTCACTGGACTCATTGACGTCATGGTGACTCTGAACATGGTTTTATATATTGCGATTTTGAGAACTCTGGCAGCAAACACTAAGTTTCAGTCTTGAGGCAGCTCCTAATCAATAATGCAGCTTGAAATGCTAGTGAATATTTCAACACCAGTACAAGGCTACTGCACACAGTAGGTACTTAATGATTGATTTCAACTACCTGTTCTTTAACTACAGCTCTTATGTTACGATATCAGAAACTCTTTGGTGAAATAAAATGTCCTATGTTTCAAATCACAATATTTTCTCCTTTTAAAAAAAAAATTTGACATGATAGTCTTCCTAAGTAGGGGGGAGGAGGGGAAGAAAATTGTAGAATAGAATCATGAGACATTAGAAAAAAATTAATTGGAGTAAAAAAATGAACAATATACCATTAATAGATCAGTATTATGAGACTGCAAACCAAAATTGAGTGATATGATTATATTTACTAGAATTTTGAAACCTGCTTGAATCAACTAAATAGGTAACATTTACAGGCTGGTGCTGGCCTCTGCTTTCTCCACTCCTGAATTGTTTACAACTTAGCTCAGGCAACAAGAGTCAATTGCCTTCCTGGGGGCTCAGAAAACAATAAAGTCTGTCATTAACTATTAAATGTTGGGCTATTTAGATTGATTTATGATATCTGAAAGTGACTAGGCCATGAGTAAAGATGGCATAGCTCCTTGGTGAGCTAATTGCACTAAATTTCCCAAAACTCTCTCAGGAAAGGAAGCCCTCCTCCATGACTTCTGAGAGCATAATGGATTTGGGGAAGTAAAAGCTAAAAAGACTGGGCCAAGTCTTCTATCCTCGACTTCAGTGCCTTAAAAACTGGTTATCTTGGGGGAAAGAAGGAAGCTTAGCAGCCTTAGCTAAGTTGTATGCTGCTGACTACAAGAGCTTTAAGGGTTCAAAAAAGAAATGATCAGTACTCCAGGCTGGGAATCAGTAAACACATAATGGAGAGGTAAGATATCCATCTTATAATGCTTTTCTGATTGCCTGATTATAATAATTTTCTGGATGCTCAAAGACTATGATATTTTTCACTCTTCTGGAGGCACATTGGGTAAATAGATAAATCAAACAATAATATCCTTAGCAGTTTTAGAAAAACAATAAACTAGCAGGGAGAGCTGATGCTGATTCTCCTAAGAAAGGAACTTGATCCTTCAACCAAATCTGTATGATTGGCATCCATTCCTGAACCCTTTAATCATCACCTTAGCTGACCAAAAACAGATAGAGATATTCCAGGGACACTTATGGCAGAGATAAAAGTGACAAAATCGAGAATGTGTGGAGCCCTCATAAAAATACATTGTGATGTTTTAACACTCAAGGTGTTTTCAATCAAACACATGTACCAAAAAACACCACACAGCTCGAAGTTCCTGATGAACAGAACATTGTAGCTATCAAATTTGTCTGTTTTTTATTCCTTGCTGTTGATTTATTTTATTTTGGTTTTTATTATTTTTTTAAAAAAAATTTATTGGAGTATAATTGATTTAAATTGTGTTAGAAAAGAATAAAATACCTAGAAATAAACCTACCTAAGGAGACAAAAGACCTATATGCAGAAAACTATAAGAAACTGATGAAAGAAATTAAAGATGATACAAACGAATGGAAAGATACACCATGTTCTTGGATTGGAAAAATCAACATTGTGAAAATGACTACATGACCCAAAGCAATCTACAGATTCAATGCAATCCCTATCAAACTATCAATGGCATTTTTCACAGAACTAGGACAAAAAATTTCACAATTTGTATGGAAACACAAAAGACCCCAAATAGCCAAAACAATCTTGAAAAAGAAAAACGGAGTTGGAGGAATCAGGTTCCTGAACTTCAGAATATACTACAAAGCTACAGTAATCAAGAAAGTATTGTACTAGCATAAAAACAGAAACATAGATCAATGGAACAGGATAGAAACCCCAGAGATAAACCCACGCACATATGGTCACCTTATCTTTGATAAAGGAAGCAAGAGTATACAAGGGAGAAAAGACAGCCTCTTCAATAGGTGGTGCTGGGAAAACTGTACAGCTACATGTAAAAGAATGAAATTAGAACACTCCCTAACACCATACACAAAAATAAACTCAAAATGGATTAAAGACCTAAATGTAAGGCCAGACATTATAAAACTCTTAGAGGAAAACATAGGAAGAATACTCTATGACATAAATCACAGCAAGCACCTTTTTGACTCACTTCCTAGAGAAATGGAAATAAAAAGAAAAATAAACAAATGGGACCTAATGAAACTTCAAAGCTTTTGCACAGCAAAGGAAACCATTAAAAAGACAAAAAGACAACACTCAGAGTGGGAGAAAATATTTGCAAACAAAACAACAGACAAAGGAATAATTTCAAAAATATATAAGCAGCTCATGCAGCTCAATATCAAGAAAACAAACAACCCAATCCAAAATAGGCAGAAGACCTAAGTAGACATTTCTCCAGAGAAGATATACAGATTGCCAACAAACACATCAAAAGATGCTCAACATCACTAATCATTAGAGAAATGCAAATCAAAACTACAATGAGGTACCACCTCACACTGGTCAGAATGGCCATCATCAAAAAATCTACAAGCAATAAATGCTGCAGAGGGTGTGGAGAAAAGGGAACCCTCTTGCACTGTTGGTGGGAATGTAAATTGATACAGCCACTATAGAGAAGAGTATGAAGGTTCCTTAAAAAAATAAAAATAGAACTACCATATAACCCAGCAATCCCACTACTGGGCATATACCCTGAGAAAACCTTAATACAAAGAGTCATGTACCACAATGTTCATTGCAGCACTATTTACAATAGCCAGGACATGGAAGCAACCTAAGTGTCCATCGACAGTTGAATGGATAAAGATGTGGCACATATATACAATGGAATATTAGCCATAAAAAGAAATGAAACTGAGTTTTTTGTAGTGAGGTGGATGCACCTAGAGTCTGTCATACAGAATGAAGTAAGTCAGAAAGAGAAAAACAAATACCGTATGCTAACACATATATATGGAATCTAAAAAAATAAAAATGGTTCTGATGAACCTAAAGGCATGACAGGAATAAAGACACAGATATAGAGAATGGACTTGAGGACACGGGGAGGGGGAAGGGTAAGCTGGGACAAAGTGAGAGAGTGGCATTTACATATATACACTACCAAATGTAAAATAGATAGCTAGTGGGAAGAAGCCACATAGCACAGGGAGATCAGCTCGGTGCTTTGCAACCACCTAGAGGGGTAGGATAAGGAAGGTGGGAGGGAGATGCAAGAAGGAGGGGATATGGGGATATATGTATGCATATAGCTGATTCACTTTGTTATACAGCAGAAACTAACACAACATTTTAAAGCAATTATACTCCAATAAAGGTGTTAAAAAAAAAAAACGCAATGAGATATCACCTCAAAAAAAAAATGTTGTGTTACTTTCTGTTGTACAGCAAAGTGAATCAGCCATACATATACATATATCCACTCTTTTAAAATTCTTTTCCCATATAGGTCATTACGGAGTATTGAGAAGAGTTCCGTTTGCTACACAGTAGGTCCTTGTTGGTTATCTATTTTATATATAGCAGTATGTATATGTTAATCCCAAGCTCCTAATTTATCTCCCCACCTCCAGCTTTCCCCTTGGTAACCGTAAGTTTGTTTTCTATGTCTGTGAGTCTGTTTCTGTTTTGTAAGTAAGTTCATTTGTATCATTTTTTAGATTCCACATATACTTGATATTTTATGATATCTATCTTTAAGAAAAATTTGGTTTTGTGTGGACATCACAGACAGAAAGTAGCTCTGTCTCAGTAATGCCATAGTCTTGTTTGAACACTTACAAGAAAAGCCTGGAAGGCTGCTCCTTAATTAGACATTAAAAATCTCAGCTATGGTATTTAGGCATTTAACTCCAAGGTGATATGAGGTGCATCAGAAAGACAAGAACGTTTTCTTCTTTTCTGGTCCTGGAAATCAAATCACATTCTTAAATATTTGCAGTTCTGTTCAGTTCCAGACACCAGCACATATTCAGTGCATTCAACCCCCAAACACTTTATCATTTCACTAATTTTTACAGCTTCAGGTATCATATGGGTGTTTTAAGAAGAGCACACTATTGAAATAAAGCAGAATAGCAATTCAGAGATTTATAAAGCACTTGCTTCTCATGTTAATGTTTCATTATCATCATAAATTTGAGGATAAAATGAACTTATTTACTATTAAAAGGGAATTTATGGAATTTTCAATCACCACAGTCACAAGGTCATATGAAACCATAAGGACAAGAGACGATGCCGTGAATTCCAGGCAAATGTTATTCTCTACAATGATCATAGCAATGAAGAGAGCTATGGTCTCAATCTGAAGATTTATTCAGTTACCTGCACTGACACAATTAGGACACAAAATTATGTTAATATATGCATGCCTATCTGATACAGAATTTCAAGGTTTCTACAAAACATACCTCTTATATTACAGATGGAGAATTCTTTAATTCAGTAAGAGACAAAGCAATACACTTCCCTGAACTCTGAGAGGCAAGACAGAAGCAGCCGATGTTATGCCAAAGGGATTCAACCTTAAGAAGACAAAGAACTTCCACAGAGATGGACATAGGAGTAGATTTAGTGACCACCTTCACAGCTTGATTGGAGCAGAGCCCGAAAGGTCTGGCTGCCCCCCAAAATGTTTGCAACAGTGTCTTTCTTTCACTCTGAGATATTATGAAATCCTTTTAAAATGTAGCTACTTATGGTGATAATAAAATGAGATAATGTTTGTTAAAAAAAAAATGTAGCTGCCTCAGACAGAGATGAGTTTATCAACCTGATTACCAGTAACTGAGGCTCTGAAGGACTGAAGAGGCTTAGACAACAGGGATAATTTGATCAGGGAAGGATGGCTTAAGAGAGGTTGGCAGCTGGGGCAACATGAAGACGCAGAAGGAGAGGAAAAAATGAGAAACGCTTTTTCTTGCTTTTGTTTTAAAGGACCTCACTGAAGATTCTGACATTCTTGATTATTCTATATGTTTTAATGTTTAAAAATCATATAATGGTCAAGAGGCTGGGCTCTGGAGGCAAGCAGCCTGGGGTTTACATCTTGCCAGCCAAGGAAGGTGCTTTGCCTCTGTGAGCCTCAATATTTTCAATGATAACACAAACTGGTACTCACAGATATAGAGAACAAACTAGTGGTTACCAGTGGGGAGAGGGAAGAGGAAGCAGAGCAAGATAGGGGTGGGGAAGTAAGAGGTACAGATTATTAGGTATAAAATAAGCTACAAGGATATATTGTATAACACAGGAAATATAGCCAGTATTTTATAATAACTATAAATGAAGCATAACTTTTGAAAATTGTGAATCACTATATTGTACATCTGTAACTTATATAATATTGTATAGTAACTTATTTCAATTAAAATTCTTCTGTTTTGTAAATAAGTTTATTTGTATCATTTTTTTAGAGTCTGTGTATAAGCAGTAGCATGTGATATTTGTCTTTCTCTGTCTGACTTACTTCACTTAGTATGAGAAACAGACTCATGGATTTAGAGAATGAGTTTATGGTTACCGGGGGAATGGTGTGGAGGGATAGATTGGGAGTTTAGGATTAACATGGACACGCTGCTATATTTAAAATAGACAACCAACAATGACCTACTGTAAAAAAAAAATGCTGATAGAAACAAACAAACAAACATACTGGTGATAAGGTTGAAATGAAAATGGTTACAGTTCTTAACCCAGTACCCAGAAAGGATTTGAGAGATATTATTTTCATACTGTGCATTTTATTTAAAGGTCACTATCAAATAAATACTTTAATAATATCAATCACTGATGCATTCAGCCATTCAAATATTGAGTACCTTAGATGTACCATATAGTGAAAGATACAGAGGAGATAAAGTTAAGCATGATTTATATTCCTTAGAGAAGCTTATATTTAAATAAGACAAGTAAATGCATTTTTATAGTTCACATCATGAAGATTACTACAAAGGAAATAAAATGGAGGCAGTGACAGAGAATAAATGGAGGTCAATTTTATGTGTGATTATTGCATCCTTCAGTTATAATTTTTATAAAGTTACAATCTCAGTATGTACCCTTTCATTACTGCTTAATCTCTTATATCACAAATATTTCCAGTGTCTGTATACTTGTAGTCAATTTTTTATAATAGAATAAAATTACCAAATGTTTTCGCTTTATTATTTGGCAAGTCAATTCCCTGTTGCCAGACATTTAAAGGACTCTCCAATGTTTGCTGTTACTAAAAACAGAGTAACATACATCTTTAGGCATCCAGTTTTCGCTTCTGTCAGAAGTGGACTTTCTGGGTTAGGGAAAATGTTACAGCGCTTGTTTACATATGGCCATGTGCTTGCTGAAAGGTCCCCAGCAAGGCATGATTTATTAACTCTCCAGTGTCACCAGCATTAGCTCTACACTCCTGGACACTGTTTCTCCTTGCCTTCTCGGACACCTCATCTGAATGCCTTTCCAGCCTTCATTCTACAAACCACAAGTATAAGTCGGGATTGCTTAAAAAGTCACTTCATTTTCCCAGCTAGACTGTGAATTCTTGCAGGACAGAGGCCTTCACTACACCTAGTATATAGCTGGGATCACGGGTACTCAATTATAATTTTTTGAATTTACTAAATCCCACAAATTGCCTTTATGCAGTATAAAGTAGAACACCATTCAACTTGTCATAAACTAGTCATACAAACTAGGAGGGCCCCAAGTTCTACAATCTGGAGTTGCAAGCAAGTATATGTCCTCCATGCCATCCTTTCCACAGTTTATCATCAAATCAGCTTTCAGAAGCTAAGACCAAATGAAACCTATACAACATCTTGCCACATGCTGCTGGGGAACAGTTTCTTCCTAATCCCACCAGTCTTTGTATCCTTGCTGGTACTTACACACCTGTGAGGACACAAATCTGCATTCCTAGGGCTCCTCAGGGTTGCTGAACAGCCTGTGCTCTCAGGTACACACACACCACTAGCCAATAACTGTTTGCATGCCTCTGCCCAAATTAAAGTGATCAGGTTGCCCTGGTGACTCTAATGAAGGTAATCGCCAGTTCACATTCATGAACAAATTGATGTGCCTGCTTTGTAACTGAATCACTCAGCATAAATCTATACCCTTCATATATAAAAACCTCAGTGGCTTAAAATAATGCAATAAAGCATCACCTAATGCCTTCTTGATGCCTGTTCATCAATAACGTGGTTGTGTGAAAAGGATAGGAGGGACTTAGCATGTGTTATCTAAAATCATGCAATGAATGTAATACGCTTTTCATTACTATAGACCTTCTGGGATTTTGTTTCCTCCAACCATTCACTGAGAAATTAAGTTATTACTCTCCACTACTATTCGGTCTCTCAGAGTCTCATGTAAGTAAATAAAATCTTAACTTATTTCCATATAAAACATGTTGACCTTCATATATGTGAGATGAATCCCCTGCTGCCTATGAATGGAGCCAGAGTTTCAGGTTATGGCTCTAGCAGTGAAGAAGGTATGCACTGAAACACCCAGGGAAGGTTTGAATAAGATCCAGATAATAAATGAGTACAGCCACTCTCTGTAACCTGGTCTTAGCCATTTCAAGATGACAAGTGGAGGGGTGGAGTCAAGGCCATAACCACAGTGAGGAGGAAGGACTCTAAGCATCCTAACCAATACTGAACCTGTGACTTCAGCCCTCTTTGCACAGAATTCCAACTTGATGAGGGAAATAGAAATCCCTACTTCCTCCACTTTATACTCCAGGGTTTGTTTTTTTGCGGGGGAGGTGCCTCCACCAATTAAATGCTTAGCAATCAGCCAAGGTTCAGTTCAAGGTCCACAAGTCCATGAAGATGTCCCACTCATACTGGCCAATAAAAATAGATCTCTCTTCTAAACTTTTTCAGGCTTACTACCTGCCTTACTGGTGGCTACTTTCCGCAAACTGTTGTTTAATTCATTATTTGTGGTATGTGCAGATGGATGGATGGGTATATACAGAATTAAATATGCAGATACACATAGATATTGTACATCTTCAATTAAATTTCAACTTTCTTGAGAATAATAGTTGTGTTTTATTCATCCTCGTGGCCCCTCTGGTTCCCTGTACAAGATTTCGCACGTTAACAGGTATGAATGTGGTTCCAGGGCAGCCTCCCTATCCTGGATGTTTTCTTATCTCCTGCTCCCGCCTGCACTTACCTCTATTGAGTCCTATACCCTCTTATCACTGTTAACCCAACAAAGGATACTAATTGATCACAGTATTCACTAAAGTAGTATTTTCTCCTCCTAGGAAAATATTCTCTAATCTATCCCTCCTAACATAACCTTAACCCAATTAAGATATTCCCAAGTCTTGAAGAACTTGAAGGAAAAATGTACAGTGTAGAAAATTCAGGCTCCCCAGGTAAGCTGTTGGGGAAATATTTAAGGGTAGGGAGTTTTCTGTGAGTTCTGTCATCTTCATCTAAAATTTCTTCTGTCTTTTCTACCTCTGACCACCTGTTTTTGTAAATAAAGTCTTACTGTAACACATCTTTGCCTATTCACTTATATATTGTCTATGACTGCTTTTGCACTACAAGGGGAGAGTTGAGTATTTATGATAGAGACCACAGGACCCACAAGCCAAGAATATTTATTATCTAGCCCTTTATGAAAAAAAATTGCAAAGTCTTAGTTTAGGTGAAAACCTGGGCAGAAAAAACCAGTCAGTTTTATTAGACCTGTCAAATATGCCAAAGCAACTTCACAGCAGGAAATGGGAAAGCTATCATACTGTGGTATTTATGGCCAAATGCCATCAACAAAATTAAGTAGGTCAGGAAGGGGCACATATTTGTAGCCTATAAAACCATGTGCCCCTCCCAGGTCTATGTAACAGTGTTAAGTTCTGAGACAAAAATAATAATAAAATAAAAGTAAAAGGAGAATAAAGGAGAATAGGAAGTTCGAAAGAGAGGGGAACAGACACCAAGAATGACTTCTAGGATGTTCTCCACTACCCATGCTAAGTTTGCTGGTGAATAGAGTCAAAAGAAGCAAATATGAGCCAGTAAGGCCATGTGTCTTATGTCCCAGTATAGCCCATCAATCACCCCTTCCTGAAGCTAGAGGATCACCCTCCACTCTCTGGGCTTCTTTGAACTAACCAAGATGATCAATTTTGCAGTCTCTCATTTATACTTATATTCTCCTTGAATGTCCACTTCATCTTTCACTACTTCTCCACCTAACCCCTTGCAAGTCTTCACCCTGGGCTTCACCAGTCTGCACAGGTAGCCCAGTCAAAAACCTAGGGTATATCTAACGGAAGGTACTGGTCCTCCCAGGGGCTCCTTGGCGGAAACCTGTGCTTGGTCACTGCAATGGGCGTTGTCTGGAGGAGAAACCCCAGAAGCCAGTTTCACAACTTCAGAGGGCTCCCAGGTAGACTAGAGTAATGTGTATGGGGGTGGGGGAGATGACCTGACTCTGACCCTAGGCTACACAAGGAAAAAGACTGAAGAAATGACCTTCAAACCAGCCCCATACCCTTATCAGCTCCTTCCCAGCCCTCAAGCATCTATAAAAATTCTTCCTCCTCCCATTTCCATTGCCGCCCGGAATCTTTCTAGGCTCAGTCCCTCAAATCTGCTTGCCCCATTTTACCCATCCTCCATTACCAGCTCTTCCTTTCTTCAGTTCAGATCTGTTCTTGCATTCTTCCCTATGTTCTCTCATGAAGCTTCAATTCTCCCCCTAGTGTCCAAGTCCCAGCTTGTTTGGGTGCAGATCAGAACTCCCCTTTTCCAAGGATTTTCCCACCCATTTCTTGCCTAAACCAGGTGGCAATCCAGGTCCCTCAGTCATCACAGAGGAGAAGACAGAGAGCTCTCAATGTCAGCTCTACCTCGTGCTCATTCAACAATGTAGACAAAGCCATCCACGTGTAGCAGCACGCTCTGATAGTCTCCAAACCCCTCTCCCCCTTCCATGTGTTTACGCTCATCCTTGTTCTACTTTCTTTACCTGCCTTCATACTCTGGTTCCTGATGCCTGCTTCAAGTTCTCCTTTGTATAACAACACCTATGAAAACTTTTTCCTGGCTATCCAACATCATCAACCCAGTGGATACACTCTCCTTCAAAAGTGAAAGCATCATAACTGCAGCTATGAGAGCATTTTCTTACCTCTGTCCTGTGTGATACACACAGAGCCAAAGCCTCTTGATTTCATTGATAACCAAAGCTTTTACAAGTCTCCCTCAAGGTGGACAGTCCCTTGTGGAGTGCCCTGCATCCCCTTCCTTCTATGGGCCACAAGCCCCACTAATACTTGCAAACATACCAGTGTTTTGCTCAGCTTTGAAATCGAACACATTTCTATGATGCCCAGAGAACAGGGCAGAGCTGTGCCAGAGGGTAAGCAGCAGAGTTATTTCATGTGATCTCGGAACCATCTCTGAAAGGGCCCTGCCACATGGAGTCCCGTGTCTTCCAAGGTGACCTTCAAGAAACCACCTCCACCTTGTTGGGCAACAGATGCTGCCATCCCAGTCCAGCACCATGGCCAGGCTTGGATCCCAGATGCATCCTGGTTTCATCTGCACACCCTCAGGAGACCATAGCCACATCTAGATGGAAGGAGCAGCTGTGCTTGCAAAAGCGCATGTCAGCTCCCAGCCAAGGTCATGCTCATAACCAATGCTCAAAGGAATAGATTGAGCCCCACAATGCCCTTCACATGTGCCCCAGCTTAGCAACTTTCTACAAGAGAACTGTTTTTGCTGTCATCCTCAGTGGGTCACCTTTTTCCCTAGCTGAATCAGTCATCTGGTTGAATGGCCAGTCAGCCTGACCTTTAATCTGCTATGTAATAAAGACAGCCTTCTGACGAATAGTCCCAGAGAAAAGCAAGTCATGAGGAAATTCTATGCATCTTGTTTCTGTTTAGCTGTGTGCTTTCCAGGATAGCTGTTTACCTAACTGTGGCCTTTTGCCTCAAATAGGCTGCACATTTTTTTTCCCCATGGGATCCAGGTTTAGCAAACATACTCATTGTGGAAACACCAATAATATTGTATGTGTACACATAGAGAAAAGGAGAGAGCTATGAAGATATTTGGGTCTTTTCATCTATGAAAATGCTCTTAGTTAAGTAAGCGATAGTTATGATTATTGTTTTAACATTCCCTGAAGCCTAGAGAAATTTCTAACTTTTGAAGAGTTTAATACCTATATCTCACAGTAGAATATATTATACATACTGATATATAGGTGTACGTTTTTTCATTGACAATATTTAGTGATGAAATATGAGTAACAATCTATGCCCATGGGCCAAATGTAGCCAGTGGCTTGTTTTTACATGGTCTTCAAGTTAAGAATGGTTAATGTGAGACATTATCTGTTCCACAGAGCCTAAAATATTACTGCTCTTAATAAAAGCTTGCTAACCCCTTGAATATGGTAATATTCTGGTGTTTGTCAGGTTGTAGGCCAGGATATGAATGGTGCCAAGTACCCCAGTCCTGAAAGTCTTTGCCTCTGTTCAGTGAGGCCCTCTGTACTCCCATCATTTCCCAAGCACTTCTCCAGTGATGTTCTTCAAAGGCAAGGACCTTTTGATTCCTCATCCTTTCATGTATTTATATTTACCTAAATTCTGTTACATTACTCATCGTTTCACCAGATGTAACTTTTCCAAAAACCCAGTCTATCCTCAGGGACTAAAGAGCTACTAAATTTGATAATGTTCCAAAGAATGCGTCCAAGACTTTTAATGGAATTCACAAAGAATCAGTGCAAAAAACATGTTGGAGGTAGTATGTCTAGAATATGGGCAAAACTCCCAAAGGGCCTACTTGGAAGAAAACAGCACTCTTTGGGTGAATATACTTCTTGTACCTTGTATGCACCAGGACACATTAGATCCAGAACAAGGCCTCAAGGGTGGGGTGCCGCCCACGGTTCCAGAGTGAGAGATAACAAGGTGAAGTTTTGCTCCTCAAACCATTGTCCACAGGCTAGTACATTTGTTTTGCCTTCTTTAAAGACAATATACATATATATATAGTCTCCCCATATCATCACCTTTTGCAAATCTATAGAAGTAAACAGTTTGAGAGGTTTTTTTAACACTTTTTAATTAGAGAGGCCAAATTACTATTATTATTCATTAATACTCTGGGTACAAGTGAGACCCTGTGATTTGACACCAAAAGCACGTTTTCCTGGCCACTCAGGGTGCTGAAATCAAGTGGGTCATATTTTTCGCAGATCCTTTCTCTTAAATGCAGACATGTGCACACACAATGACCATCTTCTGTTACCCTCCCCCTGCAAAGTTATAAGGGTGACAGGAGGAGGATAAAATTCATGTAGTTCTTTATATCCAGGATTCTTAGAGAAGTTTACATTCAAGGGAATCCTAGGTACCTGAATAGTGCCTAAGACACTTTCAACATTTCTAATTTCATTCAATTCTCACAATGCTTAGAATAATACAAGAGTTGAATGTGTGAGTATTAATTGTGCAGTTTCTTAAGAAGATTTACATGCATTTTCTCATTATATCCTCGCAAAACCCTATGAGGTAGGTACTATTATTGTTTCCATTCTATATGTGAGTAAATGAGGCCCAAGGAGGTTCAGAAGTTACCTCATGGTCACACAACAGAAAGCAGGAAAGTCAGGTTTGAACTGCAGACTAACTCCAGGGCATATTCAACAAAACCCAACATGATGCTTATTTATTGATCACCACAGACCTTAAAAATGGGTAACCATTTGTTTCCATTTTACAGATGATAAAAAAATGAAGTTAAGAAGCTAAGAGAGAGAATAAGTAGCTTGCCTAAGTCATACAGCCAATGATGGCAGAGCCAGTATTTGAACCTGGAGTCTGTTTCCAGGCCCTACACACAGACACATACAAACTCTGTATATATAAAATATATACCACAATTGCACCCTCTGTAATCCTACCAGTGGAAAAGGCCATTATTATAATTACAGATAATTGAGAGTCAATGAGGCAGCCTTCCAAATTTAAGTTAAAATCACTTTAAGAGGGATGTAGGAAAAGCTGACATGATAAGGGTGCTGAATGCTCCTCAAGCATAGAACTCTGGCAGAAGATGTGCTTTACAAGCAACAGGCTACAATAGGAGAGAAAACACAATTTGATACTGAGGGTAGACAGCAGATTGGAGAAAGGAGATTGGAAACTCATCCTTGGTTGACTTTAGGGTTTTGCCTGAGGCCAGTCCTGCTCCTGAGGTTTACCCAGACACAGAGCAGTTAGACTCAGAGTCTCTGAACTTGACAATAGTATCATGTTATTTCCCTTTTACTTCACAGACATGAGAAAGGGGGTCAGCAACACAGGATGAAGGCGTTGGCCTGAATACAGCACATCAGAGTGGAAAAGGCATTCACCAATCTAGTCCCCCAAAAAGCCTTCAGGGACCTGCCTAACCAGACTACTGCTCCCAGCCAAGGGGTCTCCTGTGGGCACACTGAGCCCATCTAACCAGGCCAGGTGGGAGAGGGTTCCTGAATGGGGGTTCCAAAGTATAACTCAGGAAGCTGAGAAGCAAGTCTCTGGATTGGTCCCTATCTCTTGCTTCTCTAGGTGAAGAGAACAAAGATGGCAAAAGACACTCTAAGAAATCCAGCTGTGCATTTCTGCCCCAGCCCAACCTGGGGCCAGAAGAGGAGAGTTAGTGAGAGGACACTGCCTGGCTTTGGCTTCATTCACTTGCTCAACACATTCAATTAATCACCACAGCAGGCTTTGCGAAGTCAAGCAAAAGAAAAGAAAGAGACATCATCTCTGCCTTCAAGCAACCCTCAATCTCATTGGATGAGCCAGCCAATAATGGAGCAAATACAGTGAAATATAAATTGTGCTGCAGTAAGAGCCTCTGCCAGCTGGAGTGGAAGCACAAAGTCGGGGGAGATTATTTTTGGGTGGGAGGGTTTGTAGACCTAGGGGTTATTCAGGAAATGCTTCAACAATACAAGTCCACAGGGAGCTCTACTTAATATTCTGTAGAGTTTACCCTTGTATGGGTAAAGAATCTGAAAAAGAATGAATATATGTATATGTATAACTGAATCACTTTGCTGTACACCTGAAACTTACACAACATTGCAAATCAACTATACTCTAATAAAATTATAAAAAAAGAAATTGGAATATATTTCAGATTGATCAAAAATAAGAAAACAAACAAACAATATAAATCCAAAGTCTTACATAAGGCAGACCCTAAGGTGGGAGAGAAGGAAAGGGTAAGGGCAGAGGGAGGGCATTCCAGCAAGAAGGAACAATGTGAGCCTGGTCCAAGGAGCCTGGGGTATTTGGTGATTGGCAAGCGGTTCATTAAGACTGTGTAAGGAGAGGGTCAGCAGGTAATAACAGCTAGATATGGAAGTCAGAGCCAGAGATGGAATAACTTTGACTTTCCCCTCTAGGCAATGGAGGGAGCTTTAGGCAGGTGAGTGATGACTGGACAGATGTTTTAGGAAGAGCATTTGGGCACCTGTTTGGAAGATGAACTGGAGGAGAATGAGACAAAGCAGGGGTCTGCCTATAGAATTGGATACTTATGGAAAGGAAAACGTGCACCTATTTATACAAGATAAGGGAGAACAAGGTGCATGGAGGTCAGTGTGTAAGATACAATTCTGTGACCCCTATTTTACAGATAAGGACACGAGACTCAGAGAGGTTAAGTTCATCTCCCATAATCACCCAGTTTGGTAGACTGAGAGCCAGAAATAATCTGTTGTCTGTTTCCCTGCAGGTTCATCTGTTCCTGAAGGCCTGCAATCCCCATGAACAGATACCCTTTTGCTAAGACAACACAGACAGGGATCGGCAACTCCTGACCTGAGGGTCAAGGTCAAAAGGCCCTATTCTACGTTTTTGCTCACACTACTTCATCTCTTTCTGTACCTTGCCGAAGGTCAAGTTCAATGATCCAGGAAGCCTTCTCTGACCAACACCACATAGGCTAATATGATCTTCCCTCTCTTCTGAAATCTTAATATATTAGTTTTAAAAATTAGTCTCAGGTTTCCCTGGTGACGCAGTAGTTAAGAATCCACCTGCCAATGCAGGGGACACAGGTTCGAGCACTGGTCTGGGAAGATCCTATGTGCTGTGGAGCAACTAAGCCCATGTGCCACAACTGCTGGGCCTGCGCTCTACAGCCTGTGAGCCACAAGTACCGAAGCCCGCGTGCCTAGAGCTTATGTCCCGCAACAAGAGAAGACGCCGCAATGAGAAGCCCGTGCACTGCAACAAAGAGTAGACCCCGCTCTCCACAACTAGAGAAAAGCCCGAGCGCAGCAATGAAGACCCAATGCAGCCAAAAATAAAATAAATAATAAAATAAATAAATTTTAAAAATGATCTATGCATTTAAAAAAAAGAATTAGTCTCAAGTTTGATTATACTAAAACTGCTCTCTGTGAAGAGCTTGCCTCCCCAATTATATCCTCTGATTCTCAAAGGCAGGGACCAGCCCCTCCCTCCCCTGTACTGACCTCAGTAGGAAATACGATGCTGACAACCCAACAGGTAACGAGCCTTCCTGCCTGCAAGCATCTGGCTACCAGGCCTTGTGCCATTCACACCCTCACAAGAGCAAAGGGGAATTCACCTTGGAGTCCAGCCCCTTCACATAATCAGAACTGCAATATAAAAAGCCCTGCTGTGTCGTGAACACTGTCACTGAAGTTTAAGTTCAGCAGTAGGAATTGACATCCCCTATCTTCCTCTCTCCATCTCCTACCTGGTAACTTGCTCTTCACGCAGGTCTGCCATTATCATCAAACCACTAACATTTTCCTCCTTTTGCTTCTCTTTCCCACGCTCCAGTCACTCACACCGAATTTCTCCTCTCAATTTACAGGTCTGATTTATACATCTTTTTTGACTCTCTGAAAAGTTGCTTTTCTCTGCTCACTGCAACCAACCTAATATTTACTCAGCCTTTGTCATGTTTACACCTCAGCTTTCATTTCTGCTCTCCCATTCAGCCTGCTTGAGATGTTCAAAGTTGCTCTAAATGCTTTTTTCACTGGAAAGTTCTTCCTGCTCCTGAGTAGGTATGTTATTGCAAAGATTCTCAACACTCCCTTCTTAGATGATCTCATTCACTGCTGTGATCTTAACTATTTTCACCTTTGAGTTGAAAATACCCAAATCATCCACTATCCCAATCAATCTCTTTATTACGTTCTTGATGTAACTTTCTGAGTTGGTTGAATTGCTCCAAAATGTGGCCCACAGTCACCTCAAAGGTATGATTTCACCAAAAAAAAGGTTCCCCTCACATATTTTTCCTGCTTAGTTTCACTATCAGCTAATGACACATCCAATCTCTTATTTACCCAGGATAGGAAACTAAGATTCTTATTCAGTTTATATACAAATGCTGTCGCCTTTAACTGCAATTGGTCTCCAATTTGTTTCCTTCCTAATCCCTTTGCCACTGTCCAAGTTCAAATCTTTATCACCTCTTACTGATTACTGGCATAAAATGTAACCCATTTCTTATGGTATCCAGAGTCCCCCAGGCTGGCCCCAACCTGGTTCTCCAGCTTTAGATGCTCTCTACATCCGATCATACCCCAATTCCCACTACATCTGATCACACCCCGATTCTCACTACATCCGACCACACTCCAAGCCTTACTGCTTCCCATCACAGCCCAATCTCCATGCTACAAAAGACTACAGCCTTCATAGAGACCTGCCTTTTCAACCCTGTTTCAAAAAATATTTGAAAAACAGCTGAGGCTCATAAAACAACCAATCACCCTGAGGAGCCCCAAATCTCTGGATTTGGACTTCAGATATGACCTCTGTTCAGAATCAGAAAAAGCATGACTCATTCAACAGAAACACAGGGCCCAGGTTCCAGATCTGCCTTGTAGGGAACTTCCATTAAGAAAGACAGACAGATCACACAATTCAGTCATGTAATTGTTATGTCATGGGGCATATATTCTTAAAGCAAATTGACTTTTTGGTTTCCCTCTCTTCATTTAATTTATTTCCTGGGGCTAGTTCTTCCTTTCCCATGCTTTTTCTGGTCATTCTGAAGTAAGACTGTCTCAACTTGTTTTGTCAGTGTGTTATTTTCTTATTGCTGCTGTAAGAAATTACCACAAAATTAGTGGCTTTAAACAACAAAACCTTGTTGTCTGACATTTCTGAAGGTTGGAAGTTTCAGGTGGATCTCACTGGGCTAAACTTAAGGAGTCAGCAGGGCTGAGTTCCTTTCTGGTGCCTTCCGGGGAGAATCCGTTTCCTTGCCTTCTATGTCGTATAGAGGCTGCTCTTATTTTTGGCTCATGGTTCCTCTCCACCTTCAAAACCAGCAATGTCCAGTCAAGCCTTTCTCACATCACATCATTCTGACTCCACCTGTCTTTTCTCCCTCGTTCATTTATAAGGACCTTTGTGATTACACTGGGCCCAACTGGAATATCCAGGATAATATCCTTATCCTAAAGTCAACTGATTAGCAGACTTCATTCCATCTGCAACCTTAGTTCCCCTTTGTTACGTATTGTACCTTTTTAAAAAGTGCAAGGATTAGAATGTGGATATCTTTGGGGGGACACTATTCTGCCTACCACATATAGTTCTACCTAAAAGTTAAAGCTTAAATCTTGCTTTAAAGTTAAGGCTCCTCTCCTTCCCTTGATGGGACTATAATAAGTGAGAAGGCACTCACTTAGCTTCTCTTCTTTTCCTTCAATTGGCAGCTTTAACTCCTGCTTCCCTAACTTGCTAATAGGGATTTTCAAGGCCTCCATCAATACCTCCAGATTTTCCACCGAGGTTAATTCACTCTCCAAACAGCCATCTTGAATAAGACCTTGACTCACTCCACACCAAATCTCTCCACCCACAGGAAATGCCAGTCCTTTTCATGGATCAACTCTGGGAGTGTAGGCCAATTCCAGCACAGTCAACTTTCCTCCGCTTCACTGTGGAAGCAACTGCAGCCTGATTCTCACTCTTTAGATTCTCCCAACCTGATGAGACCCTCATTCCTCTGTGTTCTTCTCCAGCATGTGGAAGACTTTTCCAGCTCTCCTTGTGCTTTTGTCAGAGCCTGTTTCCCTTTGTTAAAGATAAGGGCTGGTATAACATACCAAAAGCAGCCCTCTCCAGAAATGTCTTCCCTCTGATATCTATGTGTCCATCCTTTATACCTCCAGAGTACGTGAGGGTATTAAGAGTTTGCTAAACCAGCTTTCAGTCAGCTGCTTAGAAAATTGCACCTCTTGGTCCTACACCTCAATTTGGAAAATGATGCAGAAATTTCTATTTTATTAGCATTCTTGGTGGAGGTGGGATAAAGAAACAGGGGAGGGTCTCCCTATGTGGGTGAAAGGAAAGGACTTCTAAGCAATAGTGGATTAATAATAAGACTGTATCCTAGAAAGAATATAGTCCGTGAATGACATAACAGGACCAGTCTCCCGGACTTTCCAGTATATGTTATTCCTTAGGGTGGTCCATGGGTGTCAACTTCCCCAAGTGAGGACACTGTTCATTATGGGTCTGAGTCTGATGACCAGCTGGGACTCTTGGGACTGTTATTTTAATTAATCCATAAGAGCTATTTCCAGACTTCTGTGCTATGGGCTATTTTGGCAGGACAGGAAAGATACCAGCATGTAGTTGCTTCCCACAATTTAAAGGAAATATTACCAAACAGATAACTCACCCTTTGAAAAAGTGTAAAATTTTCTGGGACACAGAGTCCAGGGGAGGTCAGAACAGACCAGGTCAAGGGATCAGTTCCGACCTATTATTATCTATAGCTCAGAGCTGTGGTTAGGCCACATGCTGGGGAGTGACAATGCTGTTGTCAACACTCATGCAATATGGAAGCTTTTTTTTTTTTTAACATCTTTATTGGGGTATAATTGCTTTACAATGGTGTGTTAGTTTCTGCTTTATAACAGAGTGAATCAGTTATACATATACATATGTTCCCATATCTCTTCCCTCTTTGTCTCCCTCCCTCCCACCCTCCCTATCCCACCCCTCCAGACAGCCACAAAGAACTGAGCCGGTTTCCCTGTGCCATGCGGCTGCTTCCCACTGGCTATCTACCTTACGTTTGTTAGTATATATATGTCCATGTCTCTCTCTCACCCTATCACACCTCACCCTTCCCCCTCCCCATATCCTCAAGTCTGTTCTCCAGTAGGTCTCTGTCTTTATTCCTGTTTTACCCCTAGGTTCTTCATAACATTTTTTTTTCTTAAATTCCATATATATGTGTTAGCATACGGTATTTGTCCTTCTCTTTCTGACTTACTTCACTCTGTATGACAGACTCTAGATCTATCCACCTCATTACAAATAGCTCAATTTCGTTTCTTTTTATGGCTGAGTAATATTCCATTGTATATATGTGCCACATCTTCTTTATCCATTCATCCGACGACGGGCACTTAGGTTGTTTCCATCTCCGGGCTATTGTAAATAGAGCTGCAATGAACATTTTGGTACATGACTCTTTCTGAATTCTGGTTTCCTCAGGGTATATACCTAGTAGTGGGATTGCTGGGTCATATGGTAGTTCTATTTGTAGTTTTTTAAGGAACCTCCATACTGTTCTCCATAGTGGCTGAACCAATTCACATTCCCACCAGCAGTGCAAGAGTGTTCCCTTTTCTCCACACCCTCTCCAGCATTTATTGTTTCTAGATTTTTTGATGATGGCCATTCTGACTGGTGTGAGATGATATCTCATTGTAGTTTTGATTTGCATTTCTCTAATGATTAATGATGTTGAGCATTCTTTCATGTGTTTGTTGGCAGTCTGTATATCTTCTTTGGAGAAATGTCTATTTAGGTCTTCTGCCCATTTTTGGATTGGGTTGTTTATTTTTTTGTTATTGAGCTGCATGAGCTGCCTGTAAATTTTAGAGATTAATCCTTTGTCAGTTGATTCATTTGCAAATATTTTCTCCCATTCTGAGGGCTGTCTTTTGGTCTTGTTTATGGTTTCCTTTGCTGTGCAAAAGCTTTGAAGTTTCATTAGGTCCCATTTGTTTATTTTTGTTTTTATCTCCATTACTCTAGGAGATGGGTCAAGAAGGATCTTGCTGTGATTTATGTCATAGAGTGTTCTGCCTATGTTTTCCTCTAAGAGTTTGATAGTTTCTGGCCTTACATTTAGGTCTTTAATCCATTTTGAGCTTATTTTTGTGTATGGTGTTAGGGAGTGATCTAATCTCATACTTTTACATGTACCTATCCAATTTTCCCAGCACCACTTATTGAAGAGGCTGTCCTTTCTCCACTGTATATTCCTGCCACCTTTATCAAAGATAAGGTGACCATATGTGCATGGGTTTATCTCTGGGCTTTCTATCCTATTCCATTGATCTATCTTTCTGTTTTTGTGCCAGTACCATACTGTCTTGATTACTGTAGCTTTGTAGTATAGTCTGAAGTCAGGCAGCCTGATTCCTCCAGCTCCATTTTTTGTTCTCAAGATTGCTTTGGCTATTCGGGGTCTTTTGTGTTTCCATACAAATTGTGAAATTTTTTGTTCTAGTTCTGTGAAAAATGCCAGTGGTAGTTTGATAGGGATTGCATTGAATCTATAGATTGCTTTGGGAAGTAGAGTCATTTTCACAATGTTGATTCTTCCAATCCAAGAACATGGTATATCTCTCCATCTGTTTGTATCATCTTTAATTTCTTTCATCAGTGTCTTATAATTTTCTGCATACAGGTCTTTTGTCTCCTTAGGTAGGTTTATTCCTAGATATTTTATTCTTTTTGTTGCAATGGTAAATGGGAGTGTTTTCTTGATTTCACTTTCAGATTTTTCATCATTAGTATATAGGAATGCCAGAGATTTCTGTGCATTAATTTTGTATCCTGCTACTTTACCAAATTCATTGATTAGCTCTAGTAGTTTTCTGGTAGCATCTTTAGGATTCTCTATGTATAGTATCATGTCATCTGCAAACAGTGACAGCTTTACTTCTTCTTTTCCGATTTGGATTCCTTTTATTTCCTTTTCTTCTCTGATTGCTGTGGCTAAAACTTCCAAAACTATGTTGAATAAGAGTGGTGAGAGTGGGCAACCTTGTCTTGTTCCTGACCTTAGTGGAAATGCTTTCAGTTTTTCGCCATTGAGGATGATGTTGGCTGTGGGCTTGTCATATACGGCCTTTATTATATTGAGGAAAGTTCCCTCTACACCTACTTTCTGCAGGGTTTTTATCATAAATGGGTGTTGAATTTTGTCAAAAGCTTTCTCTGCATCTATTGAGATGATCATATGGTTTTTCTCCTTCAATTTGTTAATATGGTTAATCACATTGATAGATTTGCGTATATTGAAGAATCCTTGCATTCCTGGAATAAACCCCACTTGATCATGGTGTATGATCCTTTTAATGTGCTGTTGGATTCTGTTTGCTAGTATTTTGTTGAGGATTTTTGCATCTATGTTCATCAGTGATATTGGCCTGTAGTTTTCTTTCTTTGTGACATCCTTGTCTGGTTTTGGTATCAAGGTGATGGTGGCCTCGTAGAATGAGTTTGGGAGTGTTCCTCCCTCTGCTATATTTTGGAAGAGTTTGAGAAGAATAGGTGTTAGCTCTTCTCTAAATGTTTGATAGAATTCGCCTGTGAAGCCATCTGGTCCTGGGCTTTTGTTTGTTGGAAGATTTTTAATCACAGTTTCAATTTCAGTGTTTGTGATTGGTCTGTTCATATTTTCTATTTCTTCCTGATTCAGTCTTGGCAGTTTGTGCATTTCTAAGAATTTGTCCATTTCTTCCAGATTGTCCATTTTATTGGCATAGAGTTGCTTGTAGTAATCCCTCATGATTTTTTGTATTTCTGCAGTGTCAGTTGTTACTTCTCCTTTTTCATTTCTGATTCTATTGATTTGAGTCTTCTCCCTTATTTTCTTGATGAGTCTGGCTAATGGTTTATCAATTTTGTTAATCTTCTCAAAGAACCAGCTTTTAGTTTTATTGATCTTTGCTATTGTTTCCTTCATTTCTTTTTCATTTATTTCTGATCTGATTTTTATGATTTCTTTCCTTCTGCTAACTCTGGGGTTTTTTTGTTCTTCTTTCTCTAATTGCTTGAGGTGCAAGGTTAGGTTGTTTATTCGAGATGTTTCCTGCTTCTTAAGGTGGGCTTGTATTGCTATAAACTTCCCTCTTAGAACTGCTTTTGCTGCATCCCATAGGTTTTGGGTCGTTGTATCTCCATTGTCATTTGTTTCTAGGTATTTTTTAATTTCCTCTTTGATTTCTTCAGTGATCACTTCGTTACTAAGTAGTGTATTGTTTAGCCTCCATGTGTTTGTATTTTTTACTGCTCTTTTCCTATAATTGATATCTAATCTCATGGCGTTGTGGTCGGAAAAGATACTTGATATAATTTCAATTTTCTTAAATTTACCAAGGCTTGATTTGTGACCCAAGATATGATCTATCCTGGAGAATGTTCCATGAGCACTTGAGAAAAATGTGTATTCTGTTGTTTTTGGATGGAGTGTCCTATAAATATCAATTAAGTCCATCCTGTTTAATGTATCATTTAAAGCTTGTGTTTCCTTATTTATTTTCATTTTGGATGATCTGTCCATTGGTGAAAGTGGGGTGTTGAAGTCCCCTACTATGAATGTGTTACTGTCGATTTCCCCTTTTATGGCTGCTAGTTTTTGCCTTATGTATTGAGGTGCTCCTATGTTGGGTGCATAAATATTTACAATTGTTATATCTTCTTCTTGGATCGATCCCTTAATCATTATGTAGTGTCCTTCTTTGTCTCTTCTGATAGTCCTTATTTTAAAGTCTATTTTGTCTGATATGAGAATTGCTACTCCAGCTTTCTTTTGGTTTCCATTTGCATGGAATATCTTTTTCCATCCCCTTACTTTCAGTCTGTATGTGTCTCTAGGTCTGAAGTGGGTCTCTTGTAGACAGCATATATATGGGTCTTGTTTTTGTATCCATTCAGCCAATCTGTGTCTTTTGGTGGGAGCATTTAGTCCATTTACATTTAAGGTAATTATCGATATGTATGTTCCTATTCCCATTTTCTAAATTGTTTTGGGTTCGTTATTATAGGACTTTTCCTTCTCTTGTGTTTTTGTCTAGAGAAGTTCCTTTAGCATTTGTTGTAAAGCTGGTTTGGTGGTGCTGAACTCTCTCAGCTTTTGCTTGTCTGTAAAGGTTTTAATTTCTCCATCAAATCTGAATGAGATCCTTGCTGGGTAGAGTAATCTTGGTTGCAGGTTTTTCTCCTTCATCACTTTCAGTATGTCCTGCCACTCCCTTCTGGCTTGTAGAGTTTCTGCTGAGAGATCAGCTGTTAACCTTATGGGGATTCCCTTGTGTGTTATTTGTTGTTTTTCCCTTGCTGCTTTTAATATGCTTTCTTTGTATTTAGTTTTTGACAGTTTGATTAATATGTGTCTTGGCGTATTTCTCCTTGAATTTATCCTGTATGGGACTCTCTGTGCTTCCTGGACTTGATTAACGATTTCCTTTCCCATATTAGGGAAGTTTTCAACTATAATCTCTTCAAATATTTTCTCAGTCCCTTTCTTTTTCTCTTCTTCTTCTGGAACCCCTATAATTCGAATGTTGGTGCGTTTAATGTTGTCCCAGAGGTCTCTGAGACTGTCCTCAGTTCTTTTCATTCTTTTTTCTTTATTCTGCTCTGCAGTAGTTATTTCCACTATTTTATCTTCCAGGTCACTTATCCGTTCTTCTGCCTCATTTATTCTGCTATTGATCCCATCTAGAGTATTTTTCATTTCATTTATTGTGTTGTTCATCATTGTCTGTTTCATCTTTATTTCTTCTAGGTCCTTGTTAACTGCTTCTTGCATTTTGTCCATTCTATTTCCAAGATTTTGGATCATCTTTACTATCATTATTCTGAACTCTTTTTCAGGTAGACTGCCTATTTCCTCTTCATTTGTTAGGTCTGGTGGGTTTTTATCCTGCTCCTTCATCTGCTGTGTGTTTTTCTGTCTTCTCATTTTGCTTATCTTACTGTGATTGGGTTCACCTTTTTGCAGGCTGCAAGTTCGTAGCTCCCGTTGTTTTTGATGTCTGTCTCCAGTGGCTAAGGTTGGTTCAGTGCGTTGTGTAGGCTTCCTGGTGGAGGGGACTAGTGGCTGTGTTGTGGTGTATGAGGCTAGATCTTGTCTCTCTAGTGGGCAGGTCCACGTCTGGTGGTGTGTTTTGGGGTGTCTGTGGACTTATTATGATTTTAGGCAGCCTCTCTGCTAGTGGGTGGGGTTGTGTTCCTGTTTTGCTATATGGTTGGCATAGGTTGTCCAGCACTGTAGCTTGCTGGTCGTTGAGTGAAGCTGGGTGCTGGTGTTGAGATGGAGATCTCTGGGAGATTTTCGCCGTTTGATATTATGTGGGGCTGGGAGGTCTCTTCTTGACGAGTGTTCTGAAGTTGGCTCTCCCACCTCAGAGGCAGAGTCCTGATTCCTGGCTGGAGCAGCAAGAGCCTTTCATCCACTCAGCTCTTTTCTTTAGACGTGTGAGCTCATAATTTTTCTGAGTGAGATTTCGTGCTATTGTTGTAAATGCACATGAAGGTCATGAAAGTCTTTTTTTTTCTTTCTTTTCTTTTTTTTAATAAAGAAGAGTGAGGCATCCCCAGGTCAGCGCGCTGTGATGAATTTTCTCATGGGCCTTTTGCCCGGAGAGATCTCTCTCTACCTCTCAGCCAGGTGAAAACCTTCTGCCAGGTGATCTTCGGTATGCACCAAACTCTAATTGGAAATTGCCTTCTGGTGTTTAAGGGCTATTAGGCAGATGACTCTAACCTGTTCTTCTCTTACTCCTCTTGGCAAAGCTCCCGCTCGGGCAGAATCCACGCCTGCACCTGCCCAGCTGACGGCCTGGAAGCATTTTTTAAATGATGTTAAAGCTAGAAGGAGATTTACAGAGTGTCTAGCCTGTATCTCTCAGGTTAAGATGAAGAAACAGACCTAGAGAGAGTGGGATTTTCCCAAAGATGCTCTGTAAATTAGTGGCTAAGCCAGGATTCAAAAGCAGGTACCCCAACTACTAATCTAATGATCTTACCATTTTTGCAGTCTGGATTTGGCAGTGGTTTCTGTGTTTTATTGTTTCATTAGCACAAAGTATAGGATAGTACTCAAAAAAGTTTCTAGGTCTTCACAACGCTAATTTGTTTCCTTCCACATCTTCCTTTCCTTTGCCTTCTCAGCACATCTTCTCTTCCATCTTAGATACTCTCTGATTTTGTAAGTGCTGTAAAACACACACACGCACACACACGTGATACTGCTATGTGTATTTTGTATATTCCCTCCTCAAATCAAGCTCCAGATATTTCTTTCATATTTTCCACTGTCCCATTAGAATGTACTAATTGTGAGTTCCCTTCTCTCCTCTAAGTGATAACAAATGATGCTGATGCGTTCAAGAGAAAAGCCCATTCCTATTTATGCTAGTAAGTAAATTATCGTACCCTCTCAGTTATCCGGGGCAGAAATGAACAAAAACCAGGATGAGTAAGTTCACAGATAAGCCTATCACTTATAAATGGATACTAAATTCAGTTTTAGTTTCTTGAGAACTAAATCTGAACCAAAGCTAAAAAAGCAAATACTGGATTGCATAAGTTTTTGTTTTTGTTTTTGTTTTTTTTAACAAAAAGATGCTTGCTGATTCAACTTCAGAAACCAAACTTTTCTTGAAACAAAATAGCATTACTCATGTACAGAGTCAAGGCAAGGATATTTAAGAATCTAATGGAAAAAAACCCACTAAGTATGTTTTACTGTTTAATGTAGATAAAAACATTCCACTCCAGATAATGATTATTGATATTATCTTCAATAGTGAAAACAAAAAGCCTGACACTGCAGACCATCTAAAGACTGAGAAGTAAATACAACCAGGAAGTAGAGTCAACTGAGTTCAAGGTTTAGGCAGAAACTTGACCAAGAATAGCTTCTATATATTTCAATATATCTGATAGTCATGGTGTGTGTGTTTGGGCAGGGGTATTATCCTCTATCCAGAAAGACAAGAAGGGCATGGAATGTTCTTGGACCATTGGAGACTTCCCAGTATCATAACCAAAATCTGTGCTTCTGTGAGTGTCAGAAGAGGGGAAGAATGTGACAGACTGGGAAAATGATATTCCAAAACCAAAAGACCAGATTGATCCAATTATTCCATGATGACATTCCACACCTACCCAGAGATCACCAGCTCACAATGCCGTTAAATGATATTTCATCTTGTATATTAAACTAAATATACGAGACATTCTTTAGGAATCACCAAAACAAACCACTGAAGTTTTAAACTATCAAACCACAGGTCAGAGCCAATGTTTTTAATATGAATTTCCTTAAGTAAAGCATTTTTAGCTCCACAGTCTAAACCATTCTCTAATGTCTTGCCTTAGAACCAATTGACTCTTTTATTATCCTGTCACCTGAAAGTATTTTACTTGTACTCCCTAGAAGTAGCACACTTTAGGAAAGTGAATTCTGGCAAGTATCTGGTTAGTACGATCCATATAGACAAGCCAAATTTCGCAGTACACCCTGATCATAAAATAATTCAGTTACTTGGATAAGTAAAGTAGCTATCCAGAACCAATTTTAGGCAACAAAGAGTAAGACAAATATCATACAGAAAGTGATTCAGTGTTAATGCAAAGCATAAACCTCCCATCCTTATTAATACATTGGGGTCATGGGACACAAGGCTTGCACCAAGTGGCCTTTTGTGGCAGGATTCCCCTATGCTACTCTCAGCTAGAGACATTTTCTCAACAAAACTTACTTGACATCACCCATTTCCTAGGAGGCTTTTCTTTGCCCTATGACTGACCAGTTAGAGGGTGAACAGGTGCCTGTGGGTAATCCTGTCATTATTTAACTCAAAGGAATAACTGCTGTCAGAAATTTTAAGGACTGGGGCAGCAGGTCAGTGAGCCCCTGGGCCCCGGGGCACCTTACCCATTCTCTCCACGGCAGCAGTAGATGATTGTGATTCCAGACAAAGCAAATTCTTGACAGGAAGGGTGAAAGAAAGGTGCATGCACCAGCACCGATACGTGAATCTTTGGTGGTCCCCACCTTCCCCCAATCATTCCAAGTGAGCTGCTCCTTTGCCTCCTGATGTGGACGATGGGAAATGAGC
This sequence comes from Lipotes vexillifer, assembly GCF_000442215.2. Lineage (NCBI taxonomy): Eukaryota > Metazoa > Chordata > Mammalia > Artiodactyla > Lipotidae > Lipotes > Lipotes vexillifer. The sequence continues at coordinate 543,701 of NW_006771990.1, forward strand.
CTCCAGGGCTGACAGCTAGAAATTAATCTGATCGATTTATTTTCGGCGTTTCATGTTTTGGGTGTAAATGCTTTCGCCATCCTGATGGAAAACATTTATGCTCTCCCACTCGCAGAAAACAAATTTATCGTGCCTAACTAACAGAATTCTTTTGCTGAAGGTCAGAAACAAATATTCCCATCCATCTCCCTTTACCTTTCTGAGCAGTACCAAGTTGTTTTCCTTTTTAATTTCAGACTAAAGGGAGTATTGTTTTCTAGGGAGGGGATGGCTTGAGAGAAAGAGAGCAATTAGAACCGGAGTTTTCTACTGAAAACAAAACAGCATATACCCCTCAAGAGAGGAATGAAGCAAAGAAATAAAAACCTTTCCTGCTTTTCCATGGAAGAGAAAATTTCAGTTATGCCTTAACTCAAGTAAAAAGAATACCATTTGGTAAGGACTATTAATTTACCATTTTTAGACAAGTGGAATCTGGCACCTAATTTGTCTGTATTTCTTGCTCACTTGAGACCAAATTCTGTCCTTGGCAGCCAACTTTCAAAGACAGCAGAGGAAACTAAACATGCATGATTGGAACTAAACATGGTTAGTCCTATAAACTAACTCCTCATTAAAGACGAGTAGTTTTCAGCTTTTAGCTAACAGGGAAAAAGTTCACAGGTCCCTGAGAAAGGAAAGCTGATGTTCACTCAGTGCCCATCACTTGCTCAGTTGTATGTGACAAATGACCTACTCCAGTCGGGCAGAGTTAATCATGGACATCCTTGAAGTGCTGTTAGGACCAGAGGGCTAGCTTTAAGGGGTGGGGCAAGCAGGAGGCTCACAGCAGAGAGCCACCTTGCCCTCACCACAGGGGCACAGCTGAGACAAAACGGTAAAGGGAACCAAGTCTGTGTCGAGGTCATGTAGCCCTTGCTTCCTTTACCTAAAATGCATCTTTCAAACAGGCGCCCAACCCCCTTTCTGTCCAACCCTCTCTGCTCCTGCTCTGTGAGAATACTCTAATGTTGCTCAGATATTCATGGCCTCAAGTGATCAAAACGGGATGCAGGGCTTCCCTGGTGGCCCAGTGGTTGAGAGTCCGTCTGCCGATGCAGGGGACGCGGGTTCGTGCCCCGGTCCGGGAAGATCCCACGTGCCGCGGAGCGGCTGGGCCCATGAGCCGAGGCTGCTGAGCCTGCGCGTCCGGAGCCTGTGCTCCGCAACGGGAGAGGCCACAACAGTGAGAGGCCCGCGTACCGCAAAAAAAGAAAAAAAAGGGGATGCATAAAAGCTAATCAGCTCAGTGTGGAAACAGTGCTTTCCTGACTACGTCTTTGTTAGGGGCAGAAAGGCAAACCCCCCTCCTGCCCCAGACAGGTTCCACTAAGGTGGCTGTCACTCTGCCTCATGGACAGTGCTCTGGGTGATGAATCCCATTGGCTGTTTCTAATGAGAAGGCCATCATCCAAACACCTGATCTGAAAGAAGCACCGTGAGAAGGAGGAGGAGAAAGAAAACAGAGAAAAGTGCAAAGTATAGTGAGTAAAGAGAAAACACACCCAGATTTTAGAAGAAAAAACAAAAAGTCAAATTTGATTCCTTTTATCTGGATTTAGGAATGTGTTTGTGCCCGACTATAAAGAAGAAATAAATAAAGGTGCATTTCAGTGATGTTGAGGCTTTTGCCATTCATATGGAATCGGAAGCCTCAATTGATTTTGTCTGAAGCCATCAGACCTTGGCTATTATCCTTTTTTTTTTTTTTTTTTTTTTGCGGTACGCGGGCCTCTCACCGTTGTGGCCTCTCCCGTTGCGGAACACAGGCTCCGGACGCGCAGGCTCAGCGGCCATGGCTCACGGGCCCAGCCGCTCCGCGGCAGTGTGGGATCTTCCCGGACCGGGACACGAACCCGCGTTCCCTGCATCGGCAGGCGGACTCTCAACCACTGCGCCACCAGGGAAGCTCCTATCCTTTTCTGCTTTGTTTTCCACAAAGCAGAACAAGGAGTAAATTAGGTCTTCAGTTTCTATGTCTCTTTACCAGTCCGAGCTCAGGGGATGAATAATGCAAAACACATTTCAAATTTAAAGAACACATAACAAAAGTTTCTTTTCAGAATTAGAAAGGGATAAATGCTTTCTCACCCTAATGCAGCTCAAGAGAAAAAGATTCCAACGTCAGCCCTTGGCAGTTGAAATAATCAGTTTCTAGAGAAATACACAGGCAATAATATTACTGAGGTATCAAAAAGTTATCTAAGCCTTGGTACTCCTTTTTGAATCTCAGCTTTAGCTTCTGAGTCAGAAGTACTATTACCCTTTTCTGACCCATCCAAAGGTATAAAAGAGGAGACAGTCAAAATCTTCCTTTTGTGTTTTCCCATTAGCCATTTTCATATTGGAAGCCCTGAGACACAGGAAGAGAAATTACTATCAGAGAGGAACAGAGCTGGGCATCCTCTTGATGATGAGAGGAGCAGTTGGTAGAATTCTGGGGGGGCAGAAATCCTATTTGAAACTCATAAGAATGGGCCTGAAGAAGAGCAGTTTCCAAGTGGAAATAGCAAAAAGAACATCAGTTCACCTAGAAATTATAGGTACCATGAGATTCATTTCATATACTTCAAGACTTTTAGTTCCCCTAAGAAGGTGTGCTACAAATCTCCTTGCAAAAGGAAAAAAATCCAAGGACTTGAGGCCCTTCTCTCCATAAACCACTCACCTAACAGAGTGAGTACTGAAATGGGCCAGAAATTCACAATTTGGCTGGGAAATCAAGTATAAATTCACAACAAGCAAACAAAACAAAAATAAGGATTATGAAGTAGAGAGAAATTAAAATCAAGTGGCCAGTAGTTGATGATAAAAGAATGTGATTCAGGGGAAGAGAAGGGGAAGGTAGCTTTGTATTATGCAATAATTATAAATAAATTATAAATACTGAAGAAGAAGCACCCATCTATGTATGGAGGAAAAAATCCAGGAAATAGAGAAGTCCTAGCACCACCTTAGGGTACTCATTAGTCCTTTTTTTTTTTTTTTTTTTCCCCCCCACACCCCTTTTTTTTTTTTTCCTCATTAAAGACGAGTAGTTTTCAGCTTTTAGCTAACAGGGAAAAAGTTCACAGGTCCCTGAGAAAGGAAAGCTGATGTTCACTCAGTGCCCATCACTTGCTCAGTTGTATGTGACAAATGACCTACTCCAGTCGGGCAGAGTTAATCATGGACATCCTTGAAGTGCTGTTAGGACCAGAGGGCTAGCTTTAAGGGGTGGGGCAAGCAGGAGGCTCACAGCAGAGAGCCACCTTGCCCTCACCACAGGGGCACAGCTGAGACAAAACGGTAAAGGGAACCAAGTCTGTGTCGAGGTCATGTAGCCCTTGCTTCCTTTACCTAAAATGCATCTTTCAAACAGGCGCCCAACCCCCTTTCTGTCCAACCCTCTCTGCTCCTGCTCTGTGAGAATACTCTAATGTTGCTCAGATATTCATGGCCTCAAGTGATCAAAACGGGATGCAGGGCTTCCCTGGTGGCCCAGTGGTTGAGAGTCCGTCTGCCGATGCAGGGGACGCGGGTTCGTGCCCCGGTCCGGGAAGATCCCACGTGCCGCGGAGCGGCTGGGCCCATGAGCCGAGGCTGCTGAGCCTGCGCGTCCGGAGCCTGTGCTCCGCAACGGGAGAGGCCACAACAGTGAGAGAGGCCCGCACCGCAAAAAAAGAAAAAAAAGGGGATGCATAAAAGCTAATCAGCTCAGTGTGGAAACAGTGCTTTCCTGACTACGTCTTTGTTAGGGGCAGAAAGGCAAACCCCCCTCCTGCCCCAGACAGGTTCCACTAAGGTGGCTGTCACTCTGCCTCATGGACAGTGCTCTGGGTGATGAATCCCATTGGCTGTTTCTAATGAGAAGGCCATCATCCAAACACCTGATCTGAAAGAAGCACCGTGAGAAGGAGGAGGAGAAAGAAAACAGAGAAAAGTGCAAAGTATAGTGAGTAAAGAGAAAACACACCCAGATTTTAGAAGAAAAAACAAAAAGTCAAATTTGATTCCTTTTATCTGGATTTAGGAATGTGTTTGTGCCCGACTATAAAGAAGAAATAAATAAAGGTGCATTTCAGTGATGTTGAGGCTTTTGCCATTCATATGGAATCGGAAGCCTCAATTGATTTTGTCTGAAGCCATCAGACCTTGGCTATTATCCTTTTTTTTTTTTTTTTTTTTTTTCGGTACGCGGGCCTCTCACCGTTGTGGCCTCTCCCGTTGCGGAACACAGGCTCCGGACGCGCAGGCTCAGCGGCCATGGCTCACGGGCCCAGCCGCTCCGCGGCAGTGTGGGATCTTCCCGGACCGGGACACGAACCCGCGTTCCCTGCATCGGCAGGCGGACTCTCAACCACTGCGCCACCAGGGAAGCTCCTATCCTTTTCTGCTTTGTTTTCCACAAAGCAGAACAAGGAGTAAATTAGGTCTTCAGTTTCTATGTCTCTTTACCAGTCCGAGCTCAGGGGATGAATAATGCAAAACACATTTCAAATTTAAAGAACACATAACAAAAGTTTCTTTTCAGAATTAGAAAGGGATAAATGCTTTCTCACCCTAATGCAGCTCAAGAGAAAAAGATTCCAACGTCAGCCCTTGGCAGTTGAAATAATCAGTTTCTAGAGAAATACACAGGCAATAATATTACTGAGGTATCAAAAAGTTATCTAAGCCTTGGTACTCCTTTTTGAATCTCAGCTTTAGCTTCTGAGTCAGAAGTACTATTACCCTTTTCTGACCCATCCAAAGGTATAAAAGAGGAGACAGTCAAAATCTTCCTTTTGTGTTTTCCCATTAGCCATTTTCATATTGGAAGCCCTGAGACACAGGAAGAGAAATTACTATCAGAGAGGAACAGAGCTGGGCATCCTCTTGATGATGAGAGGAGCAGTTGGTAGAATTCTGGGGGGGCAGAAATCCTATTTGAAACTCATAAGAATGGGCCTGAAGAAGAGCAGTTTCCAAGTGGAAATAGCAAAAAGAACATCAGTTCACCTAGAAATTATAGGTACCATGAGATTCATTTCATATACTTCAAGACTTTTAGTTCCCCTAAGAAGGTGTGCTACAAATCTCCTTGCAAAAGGAAAAAAATCCAAGGACTTGAGGCCCTTCTCTCCATAAACCACTCACCTAACAGAGTGAGTACTGAAATGGGCCAGAAATTCACAATTTGGCTGGGAAATCAAGTATAAATTCACAACAAGCAAACAAAACAAAAATAAGGATTATGAAGTAGAGAGAAATTAAAATCAAGTGGCCAGTAGTTGATGATAAAAGAATGTGATTCAGGGGAAGAGAAGGGGAAGGTAGCTTTGTATTATGCAATAATTATAAATAAATTATAAATACTGAAGAAGAAGCACCCATCTATGTATGGAGGAAAAAATCCAGGAAATAGAGAAGTCCTAGCACCACCTTAGGGTACTCATTAGTCCTTTTTTTTTTTTTTTTTTTCCCACACACACACACTGTATTTTATTTTTACAAGAGATAAATAAACTGGCACCAAGTATTGTAAATGGATGACCACAACAAAAGCAACAATGATTGCAATTACCAAACACAAAACACACTCATACTATGTCATAATATTGACATTCAGTCCAGTAATCCTCCACTGCAACAGCTCCTTTACTTTGCAGTGAAAATTGATTTGTATATTAGGTATTCATTAGTTCTGCTCACCAAGATCTGACTTCTCTCTTCTTTCAGAGCATAGTAGGATTGCAGTGCCTCCTTTCTTGTGGTTGGGGGGCCATGTGATTAGCTCTGACTAATGAGTTGAGAAAGGAAGTTATAAGTGTTACTTCTGTGCTAAGTAGGAGGTAACTAAGAAAAAAAGTCTTAAAAAGGTTACTAAGGGGGACAATAATGAATAATAATTTTTTAAAAAGGTTAAGAAACTCTAGCATAGATGAACAAATACAGTGATTTTTAGAGGAGAAAAAAACAAACAAACAAAGGGGAAAAGGACCAAGATAAATATTTACAGTCATGTATATGTGCCAAAGCAGAAAATATGTATACGATAAACCAGGTCACTCCAAAATGGCATTCAGAATTAAAGGCAACTTTAAAATTTACCCTGAGTCTTAGCTGAAAAGAACCATTTCTCATCTTCTATACATGCCCTAGAAGCTCATCAGAGAATGCCCACCCTCTTTTCACTCATTCAAACTCATTGCAGCAATGTAGTCCAAAAGTTTATATTTCAAACCTACACAGCCTCAGTCATGGAATTATGCCCATTTTTTTTCTTTGAACTTTCACTTTTAAACTTGCTTTTGTGAGCTCTCCTTCCTGTACATATGATTCCATGTCCTATTTTCCTTTTCTTCATTATTAAGAACTCCAAAAGGTTATGGTCAGATTTTTCCAAGTCCCTTTATTTATTTTTAACTCTAACATTACCTAACAGATGAGAATTAAATCCAGAACAAAAGCCACCATTATGATTTCCTACCTACTCTTCAACACAGCCGTTTTGGTAAAATCATTCTAGACTGTAGTATATGTTATATTTCTAAAAGATATGGATATACAGTTGGTATAGGAGAAGCTGAAATACACTATCACTATTAAATTTGACCTTGGTAACAATTCTGTAATTTGTATTAGGGATCTAGTACTCTATCCCCTACTAGGTTGAGCAAAGTACAGAAAACAACTGACCAGCTCTCCTTTTAATCCTTACTCAGATTTTGTCCAGTATGTTCCCATCTTGAGGTTTAAAATTTTTCAAATTAACATATAGTTGATTTACAACATTATGATAGCTTCAGGTGTACAGCAAAGTGGTTCAGTGATATATACATCTTTTTTCATTAGAGGTTATTACAAGATATTGAATATAGTTCCCTGCACTATACAGTAAATCCGTGTTGCTTATCTATTTTATGTATAGTGGTTTGTATCTGTAATCCCATACTCCTAATTTATCCCCACCCCCACCCTTTCCCCTCGGTAGCCGTAAGTTTGTTTTCTATGTTTGTGATTCTGTTTCTGTTCTGTATATAGATTCATTTGTATTATTTTTTAGATTTAAAAAAGTGATATATGATATTTGTCTTTCTCTATCTGACTTACTTCGCTTAGTATGATATCCTCTAGGTCCATCCATGTTGCTGCAAATGGCAATACTTCACTATTTTTATGGCTGAGTAATGTTCCATTGTATATATGTACCACATCTTGTTTATCCATTCATCTGTCAGTGGACACTTGGTTTGTTTCCATGTCCTGGCTATTGTAAAGAGTGCTGCTATGAACATTGGGGTGCATGTATCTTTTCAAATTAGAGTTTTCATCTTTTTGGGATATATGCCCAGGAATGAGATTGCTGGATCATATGGTAGCTCTATTTTTAATTTTTTAAGGAATCTCCATACTGTTTTTAATAGTGGCTGCACCAATTTATATCCCCTTCAACAGTGTAGGAGGGTTCTCCTTTCTCACACCCTCTCTAGCATTTATTATTTGTAGACTTTTTGATGATAGCCATTCTGACTGATGTGAGGTGATACCTCATCGTAGTTTTGATTTGAATTTCTCTAATAATTAGTGATGTTGAGCAAGTTTTCATGTGCCTGTTGGCCATCCATATGCCTTCTTTGGGGAAATGTCTATTTAGGAGTTCTGCCAGAAGATAACACAGGCAAAACATTCGCAGACATAAATCATAGCAACATTTTCTTAGATCAATCTCCCAAGGAAAGATAAATAAAAGCAAAAATAAAAATGGGGCCTAATTAAATGCTTTTGCAAAGCAAAGGAAACCATCAACAAAAAGAAAAGACGACCTATGGAATGTGAGAAAATATTTGCAAGCGATGCAACTGACAAGGGGTTAATATCCAAAACATACAAACATCTCATACAACTCAATATCAAAATACCAAACAACCCAAACAAAAAATGGGCAGAGGAGCCTTAAGAATTTTGAAAATAATATATATTTTGTCAATATACAAGGCCATAAGCTCATGGTATAAAATAGAGAGTCTTGGCCCATAGATGTGTTAAGAAAGTGGTAAGAGTACCACCTGTTTGAAATGGCGCCCCCTGTACTGGAAAGAAGCTGTACCAGATACAGGAGGTATGCTTTGCACTTACCTATGACCATGGCAGACAAATTAACACCCCCAGCATCTTTCCCATGTTGCTTAGATATGGCTTCACAATCATTTTAAACAAAAGCCTTCAAACCATAAAACTGATGTTAGTAGAGAAGGTAAAATTTATCCTGGAAGAAGGACCTAAACTGTGATTTTACATTATATTTCTGCTTTTAGATTGGCCCAATCCGATGCACTTGAGGATTTATGTACAGTTCAGCAG
>NW_006771990.1:552074-580813 GCF_000442215.2 Lipotes vexillifer
TCAGCAGGCATAAAAGAGGAAGAATGAATATTGCAGGTGCTTATTTGTTTACTTCCCAGTGAATGACTGGATACCCCAAACAAAAACTGTGGCTTTTCATATGAACTTCTGTACTTACTCACTGATTTCTGCAATGATTTTATGAGTAGCCACCAAAGCCTTTCCTTCTTTGATGAGGATGAGACTAAAACACAAGTGTCTCCAGAAAGACAACATAGTGGCTTTTTGCTAACAAAGATATAAATAACCATGAGCAGATTCATTTCTGTGAGTGGATTTGATAAAGAACATGTAGAGCAGAAGCCTCTGCTTTGGACACAGAGAGCATAATGGAAACAGGGTGGTGGAGACACATGTGAAGATTTAGCAGAAGTTCAGGATTAGCTCCAGGATTACAAATGCTACTGTTTTATTTTGCAAATCTTACACCATAATAACCCTATATTCTTGCACTGAACCCTAAAAGTTATTCTTTCTCAGATTTCTTGCCTAAAAGTCGATTTATTTTTGATGACCCAAATGCCATTATGACGAATGATCATCAATAAGTTGCAGGGGATATGACCAATTTTACAGCAGACATACAGAAGCAAAAACTAAAGCTCATTCTTCTGCCTAGGAGATAACCTAGAAGACCATTGGCAGGCATGGTATACAAGGTGAAGTCACCTTGATTGTTGAGTTGAGCCTTGAAGAAGGACTGGGGACACTCCATCAGATGTGTTTAGGGTTTGACAGGTAGGTCAGTAGGAGTGGGAAACGAGGTGAAAGATAGAAACATTTGGAATAGGAGAAAGATAAATAAATAAGGAAACAAGATAATAGTATAATATTTCAAGTGAAAGATGATGAGGTGTGAAGTAGGAGGGAATAGAGAGATAATTGGAAGGGCATCTAAATAGGTCTCAATAATCAACAAGATATATCCAGTTTTGTGAGTTTTTTGGTAAGAAAAGTCAGTGAGTAACTGGACACACAAAAAATCCTTTAAGCATACCAAGGAATTCATTACAAAGTTAACAGGGAGTTATTGAATTCAGAAGCTAAATATTTTTTTATTGAGTGTCTATCGTGTATCATAAACTAAACGTTGCAAGCTACTAAAATTAATAGGACATAGATATTGCCCTGTAGAGACTCACAATAGAGTCATCAGGGATGGAGGGGGAAGAAATACAGGTGGGTCAATAAATCTAATAAAAGATTCAGTGCAATGAGCAGAACGGAGGAAATCATTATTTCTGTCCCGAGAAGCTCCGTGGGAGATACTGCTCTTCAGGCCTGTATAGCCCCAGCCCTATAACCAAAGTATTGTGATAGTGGAGAGAAGAGTGTATCGAAAGTCGGAAGGTCTGGCTTCCAGTCCAGGAGCTATTACCCTATTACCCATATGTGGAGACAAGAAGGCCTATCCAATAATTGGGCTAGTATGTCTTGTGCATTGCCCATCAATAAGCTAGGTGGACCTAATGGCACCCATTCTCCTAGGAGGAAGGACCACATCTTCCTAGGGACCTGGGCTCCCCCAAGCTATGCTGAATGTGGCTTCCAAAACCTCAGGGCCCTAAGGTTTTCAGGTGCCAAGCAGCTGGCATCTCCCAAGCACTCCCTTAAACAGAAGACATCTATGTTCAGTCTGCCTTTTTTCCTGAGTCCCATATGTCGATTTCCTACAGAACATTACTCCACACTTATCCCATAAGAAGAGAGCATCAGCAGGACAATGTCCCATCCCTAGGGTCCTCCTGCATGGTGCCAGCATTGCTCTGACCTCAGCACACCTCTCTGAGGGCTAATGAGGGAATAGGGCCAGCAAGCCTTCTCTTGCTGGACCTTGACTGACAAATGCCCCAACTAAAGCCTGTTCCTAAACCCAGACCCTACACTCCAGTAACCCCAAGCAACGTGCAGCAAATCACTTGACCTCCCCCAGGCCTCAGTTTTTGCATCTGAAGAATGAGGAAAATAAATACCTCCCTCATGCACTTCACAAGGTAGTAATGACAATTCGAGGAGCTTTGTAAATTGAAATGTGTTATACTCATGTGGGGTGTTATTTTATTTTATTTTTTTAAGGTTCTTTTGATGTGGACCATTTTTTAAGTCTTTGTTAAATTTGTTACAATATTGCTTCTGTTTTATGTTTTTGGTTTTTTGGTAGCAAGGCATGTGGGATTGTAGCTCCCAGACCAGGGATCAAACCCACATCTCCTGCATTGGAAGGTGAAGTCTTAACCACTGGACCACCAGGGTGGTCCCCATGAAGGGCGCTCTTTTTATCATAGAAGAGTGAACAGTCACTGAGCACAGACTCTGTGGTTGGCACCTGAACCTTCTGTTTACCACACACTACTGCTTAGTCTGATCCACAGATAATTAAAGGTGGATCAGAGGCATATGCAAAATAACATGGAAAAACACCAAAGGCAAAAATAAAGATCAGAGAAATGAAAGTAAACAGGAACATTAAAATGTGGAAGTGTCATCCATGAGCATGATGAGTCACCAGTCTGGCCCTGAGCTTCCTGGAGTGCAAAGTCAAGGGGAAGCATGTTATCTACATGTTTGTCATTGACAGCAAGAAAGACACATATCATGCCTAAGGGGAATGTTTTTTCATGGAAGGAACTCAGTGTGAAGAGGTCAATGGTTTTCTCCCCCACTTCCCACCATAAATGTAATCTTGAGTTTCTTAACATAACTCCTATTGCTCAATTCAAGTTAATCTATTCCATAGAGAACATAGCAATTGTGGTCTGATCAGAGTTGATCCAGAGATAAAATACAGAACAGGGAAAGTTTATATTTTGTAAGGTAAAGATATGAATCTTTCAAAAAAAATCTGCATACCCCTAAGTCTCACTTCTTTAGAAAGCTTCTAGAAAATCCCCAACTCACATTTAATCAGCAAGTATAAAAATTGGGAGTGGACTTAGATGTCTTTTAGTGCCACTCCCATTTTACTGAAATCAAAACTGAGGCCACCAGATGGGACATGTCTTTTCTAAAGTCACAGAAGACTTTGCTGCCAAGACTGACCCAGGTCTGGCTCTCTCTAGGGTGCATGAAAGTGCTGTCCCCCAGCTCTGAGCAATGGTAGCACCTCTACTGTTGCTCACAAGAAATGGTGCTCATTCATCACCCCATCACTGTTAGTTGGGTCTTCCTACCTAGATAGCAAGCTCTTCGAGTCAAATTCCTTTCTATCTTCATAGCCCTTAGCCCAGAGCTGGCAACCCAGTAGATGCTTAACATTGGCTGAATAAGGGATGTGAGTTGAAATAAATTGAGCGCTTTCCATTAAAATTTGAAGACGCAGCCCAAATGCCAAATTCCAGGCTGTTCCTCACTTCCTGGCAGTAAACAAGCCTACTGGAGGACAGCAATGACATTTCCTACAAAATAAATTGTGTGAATACCAGAGCCAAGTGATATTTTTCGATAAAACTTTGGCCAAAATTAAGAAAACATTAGCACTTTTACCTTCACCTCCCTCTCTTATGGGTCAGAGGTGCTACAAAAATACAAAATTATAAGATTACTAAACTTGTTATAGATTTTTTTTCTTGAAACATTAAGGCTAATTTAGCAGGCAAAGCAGTTTTATATTATAAGAACTCTTGAATACACACAAGAAAAAGTATGTGGGGAATATTTCAGTTTACACAGAATTAGTAAACATCGATTCTCAATCTAATAACACCAAAGAAATTAAAAGGATGAAATTAAAGAGTTGCCTAGATGATGATGATGATGATTAAAACAAGTCATTGGGCTGCATGAGCTGTTTGTATATTTTGGAGATAAATCCTTTGTCAGTTGCCTCATTTGCAAATATTTTTTTTTCCCATTCTGAGGGTGGTCTTTTTGTCTTGTTAATGGTTTCCTTTGCTGTGCAAAATCTTTTAAGTTTCATTAGGTCCCATCTGTTTATTTTTGTTTTTGTTTTGATTACTCTAGGAGGAGGGTCAAAAAAGGTCTTGCTATGATTTATGTCAAAGAGTGTTCTGCCTATGTGTTCCTCTAAGAGTTTTATGCTGTCTGGCCTTACATTTAGGTCTTTAATTCATTTTGAGTTTATTTTTGTGTATGGTGTTAGGGAGTGCTCTAATTTCATTCTTTTACATGTAGCTGTCCAGTTATCCAAGCACTACTTATTGAAGAGGCTGTCTTTTCTCCATTGTATAGGCTCGCCTCTTTTGCCATAGATTAGGTGACCATAGGTGCGTGGGTTTATCTCTGGGCTTTCTATCCTGTTCCATTTATCTGTATTTCTGTTTTTGTGCCAGTACCATACTGTCTTGATGACTTTAACTTTGTAGTATAGTCTGAAGTCAGGGATCCTGATTCCTCCAGCTCCATTTTTCTTTCTCAAGATTGCTTTGGCTCTTCAGAGTCTTTAGTGTTTCCATACAATATCAAAAAAACAAACAACCCAATCAAAAAACGGGCAGAAGACCTAAATAGACATTTCTCCAAAGAAGACATACAGATAGCCAACAAACACATGAAAAGATGCTCAGCATCACTAATCATTAGAAAAATGCAAATCAAAACTACAATGAGGTATCACCTCACACTGGTCAGAACGGCCATCATTAAATAATCTACAAAGGATAAATGCTGGAGAGGGTGTGGAGAAAAGGGAACCCTCTTAAACTGTTGGTGGGAATGTAAATTGATACAGCTACTATGGAGAATATTATGGAGGTTCCTTAAAAAACTAAAAATAGAACTGCCATATAACCCAGCAATCCCACTCCTGGGCATATACCCAGAGAAAACCATAGTTCTAAAAGATACATGCACCCAATATTCATTGTGTCACAATTTACAATAGCCAGGACATGGAAGCAACCTAAATGTCCATCAACAAAGGGATTGATAAAGAAGATGTGGTACATATATACTATGGCATATTACTCAGACATAAAAAGGAATGAAATTGTGTCATTTGCAGAGACATTGATGAACCTAGAAACTGTCATAAAGAATGAAGCAAGTCAGAAAGAGAAAAACAAATATTGTGTATTAACACATATATGTGGAATCTAGAAAAATAATATAGATGATCTTATTTGCAAAGCAGAAATAGAGACACAGATGTAGATAACAAACGTATGGATTCCAAGGGGGATAGGGCATGGTGGTGGGATGAATTGGGAGATTGGGATTGACATATATACACTACTATGTATAAAATAGATAACTAATGAGAACCTATTATATAGCACAGAGAACTCTAGTCGGTGCTCTATGGTGACCTAAATGGGAAGGAAATCCACAAAAGGAGGGGATATATGTATACATATGGCTGATATACACTGACACAGTGGTGTAAAGCAACTATACTCTAATAAAAAATATATAATGAAATGAATAAAAAATATATTTACTGAAAAAAGTCATTGGCATTTATTATATATCAGGTACTTCCTAAGTGCTTTACACATATTTCCATGTTTAATCCTTACAGCAACCCTAGGAGGTAGATATTATTGTTATCAACATTAATAGATGGAGAAACTGAGGTGCCAAGTGGTTAACTTGCCATGGTAACCTAACAAGTATCTGGCCCAGGATTCCAACTCATGGAGTCTAACTGGGAACTGTTAAGTTCCTAGGCTAAACTCTCTCCTAACAATCATTAACATATATTGAGGATTTATGATCTTCTTACTATTCTAAGTGCTTTTACATGTATTAACAGATGTGATCTTATTATAATCTCATCCTTATTTTACAGAGCAGGAAACTAAAGTACCAAGAGGCTGAGAAGTTTGCACAGATCACATAGGTAGTAATGGAGCTAAGACTTGAACTGGGACAAACAGGTTTCTGCATCCATTTTTGTAACTGGTATGCTATAGTCCTTTCCCCGAGAGGGAAACAAGTGAAAAAGCTATGTTTCAACTCTTGTCCATCCCTCCCACATTAGACCTCCTTAGGACTTCCTCATCTCTGGCCTAAATTACTTCCACTGCCTCCTAATTGGCCTCCTGCTTCCAGGCTTGCCCTTTAAATCCCTTCCCACACATTAAGTGTGTAAGGTAGATACTACTCAGGACCCAAATGCTGGAGAGGATGTGAAGAAAAGGGAACACTCTTACACTGTTGGTGGGAATGTAAATTGATACAGCCACTACGGAGAACAGTCCATACTGTTACTGTGTTTAAGGAACCTCCATAGGTTCCTTAAAAAACTAAAAATAGAGCTACCATATGACCCAGCAATCCCACTCCTAAGCATATACCCAGAGAAAAACATAACTTGAAGAGATACATGCAACCTTATGTTCATTGCAACACTATTTACAATAGCCAGGACATGGAAGCAATCTAAATGTCCATCAACAGAGGAATGGATAAAGAAGATGTGGTGTGTACCTACAGTGGAATATTACTCAGCCATAAAAAAGAACAAAATAATGCCATTTGCAGCAACATGGATGGACCTGGCGATTGTCATACTGAGTGAAGTCAGACAGAGAAAGACAAATATCATATGATATCACTTATATGTGGAATCTAAAGAAAGGGTACAGATGAACTTCTTTAAATAACAGAAGTAGAGTCACAGATGTAGAAAGCAAACTTATGGTTACTAGGGGTACAGGGAGCAGGGATAAATTGGGAGATTGGGATTGACATATACACACTACTATGTATAAAATAGATAAGTAATAAGGACCTCCTGTATAGCACAGGGAACTCTACTCAATACTCTGTAATGGCCTATATGGGAAAAGAATCTTAAAAAAGAATGGATAATGCATATGTATAACTGATTCACTTTGCTGTACACCTGAAACTAGCACAACACTGTAAATAAACTAGACTCCCATAAAAATTAAAAAAAAAAAAAAAGCAGTTCTACTTTTAACACGGCCCTGCCCAAAACCCTTCAGTCATTCCCCACCCTCACAGCTAAGGTCTGGACCCCTTAAAGTCACCCAGTAGGTCAGTCATGATCTATCTCACCCTTTTCTCCTTCTTTGGCCTCACCTCCCTCCATCCCTTTCTCACTTCCTCACTGGTCAGCCTCCAACAGCCCTGAACTGCTGGAAGTTCCCCCTTACACTGTATCTCTTGCCTGAGCACTTGGGTTCACATTGGTCTTCCTGTGTGGAATGAGTTGTCCCAGGATCATCTTCCATTTTATCTGGCTTCTACCCATCCTTTAAAGACTCAGTTCAAGTGCTGTCTCCTCCTGGAAGCCTCCCCTGCCTCCTCTCACCAGTAACGGTTGCTCACAGTTGTCTGATTGACCCCACTGGACCCTCAGAGGAGACAAAGCCTATTAGTGACTACTGATGCTTCCATGCTAACTCTTCCTCAGGAAATGGTTCATGTACCTACAAAGTCTCACTGAAAATCTTCTGATGGCTCTTTTTTTCCAAGATGTTTTCAGTTATGCACTAATTATAAGGCTGAAGCTGACGTTATTGTCACATTTTTTGTGAATACGTGACATACTAGTAGGAACCAAACAGAACTATAAATTACCTAGTTGATGAAAATTCTCCATATATCCCTTGAGGATGTTTTACAGATCTTTTATAACTGGCTCAAACAGCTGCAGCATTCTCAAAAAAGGCATCGCACTTACAGTTAACTTTTTAATTAACTTTAATAGCACAGATAGCTAAAGAAAGCAAGCACCTGGAAATTCTCACATCCAGGTACATTTGTGGGGTGGGAAGTGAGTTAGCAAGATACCTGCAAAGTTGTGCAGTTGCATTTTATGCCAAAAATGGAAATGTACACGGCTTACTGGACTTTACAAACACTTGAATGCCTTCCTCTACATTTGAAGTGCACATAGGCCCACTGTTAAGCAGCTTCAGGCATCACACCCATTAGGATTATCCTTCATCCTCCCCACTGAATTAACACACAGCCTTGAATCAATGTAAGAAAGACACATACTTTCAGTTTGGAGAAAGGAGGTAACAGTTGTTGATATGCTGGGTTTCCATTTACACTTTGTTAACTATGGTGCATACACTTTAGAGACTATGGACAGGCTTAATGGATATTAAATGAGATAATTAGGTTTTAATTAATTTTTAAAATGAGATAAGAGCTTGACACAATATATGTTAGTTACTTGCTCCCAAAGTGTGGGAAGAGAATAACAAGCCGTTCTTCAATGTATGAGACCAGCCAAGTGCTACACTGGGGCTTTTCATTAATTATCAAGAACACTTTCCTCCTGCCTCTCTGAAAATCCAAATCCTACCTGCCTTCAGGTTTCAACTCAAACCTCGTGTCAAGAAACTCGAGCCAACTCTGATGTTCCCTCTTTGACTTGGGGCTGAGTCTTCATCTTTTTCTTTGCCCCTAAGCTCCATACGGCATCCACCCAGGACAAGCCATCAGACAAGGAATTGATGCTTCCTTTTGAGGATTTCGTGAGGCATTAGGAATGCCAGCCCTGGAAGTCTTATTCTCTCAACAAGGTTCTGAGCTGCTTTATGACCTCCGATTTCTGCCCTGATCCTGGACGCTTAAGCCAATACATCCACCAGAGTAAATGATGGTTTATAGAAGGCCAGCCATGGGCCACCTGTTTAAAATGCTGGTATTCATTAAGCAATGGTCCTAGTCCAGGCACTTATCCATGAATTTTAGCACATAATTCTATTGAATCTGTACCATAACTCCAGACATAAGTATAATTACTAGTCCCATCTAACTGGTAAGAAATAAAGGAGATTTAGAGACAGTTTCCTAATCAAGGTCTTACAAGTTCTATGTGGTAGGGCCTGGATTCAAAGCCAGAAGTTACGTCCTTATTTTCCCTTGCTTTGTTCTTGTTGTAGACAGAATTCTAAAATGGCCCCAGGATTCCTACTCTCCAATATACACACCCTGTATAATCCCCTCCCCTTGACTATGGGAGAGATTTGTGAATATGAATGATGGGATTGTCACTCTCAATTTTAGGTTACTAATAAGCTGACTTTGAGTTAATCAAAAAGAGATTTTTCTGGGTAAGCCTGACCTAATCAGTCGAGTACTTTCAATGAAGGTAAAATGTCAAAGACATACTCTCTTGGTGATCTTAAGGAAGTTTAAGAAAACTACTCTGTTGTAGAGAGGGCCATGTCCCATGCAGGGGACAGCAGGGGATCTCTAGTTACTGAGAGTGGCCCCCGGCTGGTAGCCAGCAAGAAAGCAAAAAATATCAGTTCTACAACCACAAGGTACTGAATTCTACCAACAAGCACATGGACTTGTAAGAGGACCCTGAGCTCCAGAAAGGAACTCAACCTGGCCAATGCCATGATTTAAGCCTTGGGAAGCCCTGAGTAGAGATGCTCAGACTTTTGACCTACAGAAATGTTGATATAATAAACTTGTATTGTTTTAAGCCACTAAGTTTGTAGTAATTTGAGCGACTGTAATAATTTTGTTCAAATTACTAAAAATCTGCAACAGAAAACTAATACAATTCCCCTACCTTTTCTTCCATATAGTTCCCACCCAGCTCCTGACCCTTGTTTCAGCATCCTGACTTCAGCCACTCCCGATTGGCTTTGCAGACTATTTCCTGAACTCCATCTTCTTGGCCTGGAAGAGCTGCGCTCAAATCGGCTACTACTTGGTTCTTTCTCCTGCTTCCCTTATCCTCCCTCCAGGTCCTGAACCCAATCCTGGCACTGACCTGTGGGGTCAGGGCTTCCCTTTTTGAAGGGGCCATTCCAAGCTGGAAACATATGTTGAATGCAGGAGTTTCTAAACAATATTTTAAGGAGATCTAAGGTCTCTACAGGCCACCAAAGGTTTTGTTTGTTGTATGCATGTTAGTTGGGGGGGTTGGGCACACAGCTGCAAAAAGGAGAAAGGGATGCAGACAAGTTTCCCGTTTCCCCGTCCCCCACTTTATACAGATTAGCTCCAGCCAGAATAATTAACAGCATGATTTTGTTCAAGACAAAGATTATAATGCTAGTAAATAAATAAAAGTTTGGTAACCAATGGCATCATAGAATGGTGGTCCTAGCTCTGTGTACTGTGTGATCATGAGTAAAACATTTAAGCTATGTGCACTTCAGTCCATTTTTCTCTGAAATGAATACATTGGAAAAGATGATCTCTAAAGCCCCTTCCAGCTATAATATCCTATGATTGAAAGATGGTTAAGCCTAACATTTTGCAGTTGGCAGAATCTCTTGACCTGCTGAGCTAATGACTGACTCAGGTATAAGAGTCTCACTCATACAAGACCTAGAAGAGTCAGACGCTTCCATCTGGTTGCCTGGTTCCCAGATGGCCATTTACCTTCCTTCCAAAATCACCAGGGTACATATGGAGGGCTTCAGCAGAGAGGTCCAAAAGGTAACCTGGATCCTGACCCAAATGACAAGTTATTGGCAGAGCCTCTTGGACTCAACTGCCAAATACCCTGGGATCTGGGAATGCAGTGGGAAAACTAAAATCAGCTTCAGGAAGGAGGAAAGTAAACAAAATAATAATTGTAGATCAGGAGCTTGATTAGAAAAAAATGAAAGTAAATGCAGCATCTTCTTGTAACTTGTCTTTGACTTTAGTCTTCCTTGGAGAGTCCTCTTCCAAGGGGGTATGAAAAGGGGCCAGCATTGTGGGCCGGCTGAAGGGGAAGAACCAGCTGTAGAGAGGACACTGGGAGGATGAAAGAATTTCTGTTTCCACAAATAAGCATGCCATGACCATTTCTCTGATGTCAGGAATCCCTTTAAATTGTGTTAAATCCCATTATTTTGCAATAAGATGTAAGTTTGAAAATTAAAAAAAAAAAAAAAAAAAAAACCCCGGGGAAGCGAAGTCAAAACTAAGGTTTAAATGACTTAGATGGAAAAGTTCCAAATTTCAAACTTTACAAGAAGCAGATGTACCTATGAAGGGGCACTGCTCATTTGTACATGTGTGTATTTGGGGATAGAGCAATTTATTCTAGGCCAGGCGTTTCCTCCTTAGGGTTAGGATTCAAGCCTAGGGTTTCTGACTCCACAGTCATGTTTTCCTTTGTAGTACTATTCTTAAGGGCCCCATAAAGAATGAGTTATGAAAAACTTGGACAATTTCACAGAAACCAACCTCTAACAAAGCTCTCCAGTCTTGACGTGAGCATTTGAGTGCAGGGGACACTGGTGGTACTCCATCCAAATTGCTGCAGATTCCTTTCCAAGCTTGATGTGTTCATTCCCCATCTTCTGCATTCTTGGAATCTGCAACCCTCTGAGGATGGTCTGGTATAACATGCTTTCAGGGTCAGGCTGTGTTTGGGTAAAATTGCACCTTTGCTGGATCTACTCCAGTTTCCTCTTTTGTTTCACCTACTCCCTTGGGGGTTCCTTTTGAAAACCCTTTCATAATAAATCCCTTACATGCAACTCCTTGACTTAGGGCTGCTTCTTGGAGACACCAACATACAACTTTATGAGAGCATTTTAAATGAGTGATATTGCAGTTTTCTCTCCATTTTACCTTGTTTATTGAATTTCTTGTCCATCAATACTTTAGGGAGCTTCTAGCCACAGTTCATATTGTTTATGTTCTTGAGTTAGTACAGAACTAAAGCAGTTCTCTAACCATGTCTTTCAATGTGCCACACTTAATTCTATAGCAAATGTCTAGGGGACTGGTTAATAATACAATGTCAACTTTTCTCATGGCAGTTATCTGGTCAAAAGACTATACCTCTATCTTTCAGAAAGGAAGAGTTACAATGACCTATTTTTGATTGTGCAGAACCAAGTTATTCTCTTTCTGAGATGGTGAAAGCATTCTGATTGCTTCAAATAATGGGACTGATGCTGGCCTAAGCAATCAAGTGTATAAGGGATATAATAATCAAGATGTAATTGATCCTTGTATCGGCGTTACTCCAAATAAAGCAGAAATTGCAATCTTTGGACCTATTCAGTTTTCCATTAAGTAGAAGACTAAACCGAAATAGAGGATGTGATATTTAACAAGAATCCCTGTCTGGCTTAAGAGATTCATTACATTTGAATTCATCTTGTAAAGAAGGAATCAAAGTGAATCTGACTAAGAATATAGACATTCACTCCTTTTAACTATAAATAAATAACTAAGATAAAATATCTAAACTTCTTAGAAAATAAGCCTCCAGGATTAGAGAATAAGCTTTAAGTTTTAATGGAAAATGCTTTATGAAGATAAAAAACAAACAAAAATCTATGCTGTGAGTCAAAGTTTCTGAAGTCTGAGGGCCACACTGCATACCTTGAAACTATAGTCTGTGTACTTGTACCCATCACTGCTGAGTCTTGGACCCTTTGGGTATGCTATGAGGAAAGAAGAGGGGGCACAAATTGCAAAAGCTATTTTCAAAGGTTTGGGTGTATTCAGCTGCACATAACTCTCCAATTTCTTAATGACAGATAATGGTCAAGTTTTAATAGTTTTCCTTCCCCCTGCACCATTGAGGTGTTATGTAAAGAAATTCACATTGGCTATTGGATCACCCATAATGTTTAACACAAACGACAGGCACTTAACCAGCATTTGTTGGAACGATGGATAGATAGATGAAGGGGTGAATGGATGAGTGTGTGGGTGAATTGGTGGATGGATGGATGATGGTGAATGGATAATGGATGGATGGAAGTAAGGATGGATGGACTATGGTGGAGAGATGTTGAATGAAGTAGTAGGAGGGAGAGTTCTCAACAAAAAGGTGAAGAAAGTAAACTTTTCTCTTTTTCCTGTACCTTCTCCTGGAGTCCATTCCCAGATATTCTCTGTCGTTTAGATCTTTGCCCTCTTTCTGATCAAACATTTTTCAAGAGAGGAGCTAATAAACCCATTCCCAAGAAAACATAAAATTGACAGAGCTCCACTGAGTCACACAATTTTTTTTTAATTTGAGTAATGCACAAGCTACTTAAAAAAAATTGCAAGATCTTTTTTAAAAAAATTAACTTATTTATTTGTTTATTTTTGGCTGTGTTGGGTCTTCGTTACGGTGCGCGGGCTTCTCATTGCGGCAGCTTCTCTTGTTGCAGAGCACTGGCTCTAGGTGCACAGGCTTCAGTAGTTGTGGTACATGGGCTCAGTAGTTGTGTCTCACAGGCTCTAGAGCACAGGCTCAGTAGTTGTGGCACATGGGCTTCGTTGCTCTGCGACATGTGGGATCTTCCCAGACCAGGGATTGGACCCGTGTACCTTGCATTGACAGGCAGATTCTTAACCACTGTGGCACCAGGGAAGCCCCAAATGCAAGATCTTGAAAATCCATCCATAAGTTCATTGCAGCATGGATGTTGCATAGCACCAGGGGGCACTATTCACATAGAACAATGTGAGAACTATGCCTCGAGAGGTGTAAAATATGATGACTTGGTTTACAGTTTCTCAAACTGAGTTTACACTGGGTTACACCTTTCCCAGGCTTAGTTTCATTTTTATAGGGGCCAGAGGAATCATTACATAATTAGGGAATACTGACAGAGTTGGTGAATATTATGGAGATGATCCCTCCCAGCACTCTTGAAAAATGTCCCCACATAGATTTGTCTCAATCTAAAGAATGGGCAATTGAGAAATCACATAACTTAATGCTTGATGGACACCTTTATTTTAAGAGCATTTGGCTTTTGTCTGAATGCAAATTGACTAGCCTGAAAGATTGGGATGCTGTTCTTTTAAGTTCTGAATTTACATACCACACAGAGCTGTAACTATGAGTCAGAAGCCAAATCACACACACACACACACACACACACACACACACACACACACACAAAACCCTTGCTATTCAGCAAGAAAAGTGTTACATACTAAAATTCACACCCACAAACGTATCAGACATATTTGGAATGCTGTGGAAAACATTAATTCAAATATATCGAGACATCACTGAAAATATTTCCCAATTAAGAGAAAGATGAGGCATGGGTTGTTGATGTCCATTTGTCTGAGTAAGAGCCACTTCTTTCCAGATGGGAAATCAATATGAAATTTTGACTAGATGGTCTTCTCTTCTCCCCACGCATGTAAAAAAAGCATCTTCATATATTCACTCCCATTAGCAATATGCTGAAAGGGCCCTTGAGAATACACATTTGGGAGAAACGTGGGAGCAGCATGAAAAAAAGGAAGCTTCAAGATCAAGGTATATTTTTAGTGGGGGAACAAATATGAGATTGAAATTTCCCCTAAGAAGATCATTTATAAGGACATATAACAAAAGTGTGGAACAACAGGTACTTAGTCAGTCAAAAGTCATTACACAAAATGATTGCTCTGCTAAGTCAGCAAAACTCAGGTAGACTGATCTTAAAGTCATGTAGAGCATAACAGTGTCCAAATTATAAAGGCTGCGATGGTTTTGTGAATGTCTATGCTAATGGAAAGAGGAGGAATATTTTGTGAATTACTTGAACAAAGATAACTTGGTGATGTGGTTACATGAAGAGTATTTTTCTTGCTTATCAGTTTACTCAGAAACTGGGTACCCTGTATCTGGAAATCAAAATTGTGTTACTTTTATACTGATGCATAACAATAACCACAGACATAGTGGCTTAAACACAACACACATTTATTATCTCACAGTTTCTGTGGGTTAGGAGTTCAGCACAGAGGAGGTGGTCTCTCTGCTCAAGGTTTCACCAGACTGGAATTAAAGTGTCTGTTGGGGCCTGATTCCATCTGAGACCTCTTCCAAGTTCACTGGTTGTTGGCAGAATTCTGTTCCTTGCACTTGTAACACTTGTAAGACTAATGGGACCTAAGGTTCCCATTTTCTTGCTAGCTGTCAATCAGGGGCTATTCTTTGCTATTAGAGACCTCCCACTGTTCCCTGTCTTATGGACTTCTCCACATGTGGCAGTTCGCTCCTTCAAGACAAGCAAGAGTCTCTCTTTTCTCTCTCTCAGTCTGCTAAGATGGAGTTTAATATAATAAAACATAACGTAATCAAGGAAGTGACTATACCCCGATATTCATAAGTCCTGCCCACACTCAGTGGGAGAGCATTATTCAGGGTATATATACCAGAAGACAGTCTTGGGTGCCATGACAGAGTCTTGGGTACCATCTCAGAATTCTACCTACAATCAGCAGTTTCAGCTACTTGAAGTAAAAAGGATGCTCATCTCCTGCCATGGGGAATTTTGTGTGATCTATTGCCATTTCCATAACCACAGTGTTTGGAATAGAGATTAAGAAAGGGGGAATTTGATTGTGATCATGTGAAAGATTCTCTTTGAGATTTCTGGAGCTAAGAAAGGAACTAGCTTCTTGTCTTTCTAGCACAGGCACAGGTAGATTTCTCTCCCTTACATCAGTCACTCAGAAATATGGCCTCTGGTATTTCAGAAAATCAGTGTCAAAGGAGAATTCCTTACTGCCCTGAACTCCCTTGTGCTCACACAGTTTAGCGGTTCAATAACCATGTGTTGAATGAAAAAGTCATGCTCCCTAGTCCCCAGCCCTGCATATGTACAAATGTGCACAAAACAATACCCAAATGGGTGCATATATGTAGCCACATCCTCCCCATAGATTGTCTTCACACTGTCCTCTCTATCCGCAGTAGTTCAGTGGTAAGCCATTCCCTGTGACCTTCTGCCATCTAACCCCATTCTTTAAGTGCTTAATGAGAGAAATTGCCTCCAGAGCTTGCCATTTAGCCCCCATTCTTTAGGCTGGCCAAGTGCTACAAGATGTTATTCAAGGCCATGGATCAAGAGTTAGCCCATGTCTGCCTTAGGAGGGACTAAGGTGATGGAAAGAAGGCAAGAAATGACTTTCATGTGGATTTTCCTTAATTTCTAGGTGCATTATTTATACAAGAGTGGGGTATGGGGAATATGGATTTCATTTCAATAACTCTTTCTGATAATTAAAATCAACTGCTTTTGATGTTCACTTTTAAAACAGAAAATAGCACATTATTAAAATAACCCCTAAACTGCTTTATACATTTTCCTTCCTTCTTATACAGGGTCAATATAATGTATCATTTTCTCAATGACTTGGGATCATCTTTACACACTTAAGTGGATATATTCAGTTAAGACTGAGGTAAATAAGTCTGCTTTTACTCTACATAGCCACAATCAGCAATTTTTTAAATTATATTTTAAAAATAATCCTTTTTATAACTCCTGTCACTGGTTCAGAGGCTTTTGCCCTGGATTCATCTGTACTTTGGTAAAGTTCTCACGATTCCCACTGTCTCTTATTGATACATATACAGCATTGACTGTCTAGATAATTTTGGAAGGTAGAGAGAAAAGCTAAATCAAAAACAGTTATGGCAGTGGCAGTGTTGTTTGGCATCAATGCTGGCAGATTGTGTGAGAGTAAAACAAGGAGAGCTTGAAAAACTAAGTTTAAAATCCACTGAAAATTAATGAATCAAACTCCAAGCATGTGCTCAAATATCTTTATCTTCAGCAAAACTTTTCAGCTTCCACATTTCAAAGCAAAATTAAACCTAAGCAGCCCTCCTCCATCCCCAACACAACTATCGCCACCTCCAAGTGCTCTAAGCTCAGTTCATGCTTCTCCTGAGTCACATATTGCTTTAAAAGGCATCATGTTGATGATGAATTGGTGAGTCATAAACATGGGGGATTAATAGTCCTCTAAAATTAGTAACAATTCAAAAATAAAAGTGGAAAGCACTAATTTTTCAAGTCTCAAAATGTCTAGGATATAAAGAGATTTTTAAAGGAAGTCAGATTTCTCTTTATCATTTATATGCAATTATTATGAATTCAACTGTTTGAGCAAATATGAAAATTAAAAAACTCTCTAGCAGTAATGCAAGTCATGAAAAACTAATAGAAGAATCACACAAGAAGAATAAAATTATGAGTCACTAAGTATTGGGTGCCTACCATGTAACAAGTGATCTGCAGCCATGTTTTCTCATCTTTACTCTGAACAGAAAGATTGTTTTATCATCCACATTCTACATGTGTGAAGACTAAAGCTCAGAGAGAAAAACTAGCTAGTGGTGGAACTGAGATTTAAACTCACGTGTGATTCCAATTCATGCTCCTTGCATTACTATATGGTACTGTAGTCACTTCATTTATGGATTACAGGTGCTCAGATTAAAAAAGATGGTGAGGGGGACTGATATTTATTAAGTGCCTTATGTTTTCCTGGTATACGTGTTTAACACATCACACTGGGCTCTTCACATTTACTACTGCACAGAGCCAGCCCATGGCACAGAGGCTTATGTCCCTGTATTAGTTTCCCAGTGTGGCTGTAACAGAGCATCACAAACTGGATGGCTTAAAACAACAGAAATTTATTGTCTCACAATTCTGGAGGCTAGAAGTCCTATATCAAGGTGTTGGCAGGCCATGCTCTCCTTTGGGGTAATCATACTTCTGTGTTTTTAGTGGTTTTCCCACAATCTTTGGTGTTCCTTGGCTTGCTGCTGCATTACCCTAATCTCTACCTTCATCTGCACGTGGCCTTCTCCCTCTGCATCTCTGTCTTCACATGGCCATCTTCTTACAGGGACAACGGCCATATTGGATTAGGGGCCCACCCTACTCCAGCATGACCTCATGTAACTAATTATATCTACAACAACCCTATTTCCAATAAGGTCACGTCCTTACAACAAGGTAAGAACCTTCTTTGGTAGCCCTAGAGAATCCTGCTTCCTTCTTACCATGCTGGAATGAAGAGCTGTTGGAACACAAAGACTTATGATGATTTAGCCCCATATAGGTTTAAATAAAGTTAGAATGCCTTCTACATGGATTTCTGTGTCTTCCTAAAATCTGTACACCATCATCTTCATGTCATGTTTTTCCTCCCAGAAATAATGTTCCTTTCTCATGGAGACTACTTATTCTTTCATTCATCCAACTTTCATCCAACTTATGGACTGTTCCACTGTTTGCAGAGGTAAAAATTATGACCTCTGCCTCCAAGAAGCCAATAGCCTAGAGAGGGAGAAAGGCAAGAAAACTACCAAATGAAACTCAGGGCCCTAAATTTTAGGATTAAAGTGCACCTAAGGAATTATGGGAGCAAAACGAAGCCGACCTCTGCTGTGATTCTGGAAGACAAATCAGTGCAATTCTGGTGCAGCAAAGCACTTGAGGCAGAGGAAACAGATGCACCCAGACACAAAAGGGTGAGAGCATGGCACAGCAGAGGGACTACAAGTAGCTGGATATTAGGTTGAATCTACAGGCTAGGGTGTGTATGGGGATGTGAGGAAAGATAATGAAAGATAAAAAGACAGGAGCTAGAGCATCCCAGACTTTGTATGTCGAGCTAAGTTTTATTTTCCCTCTAAGTAAGTGAGGAGTCACAAAGGTTTTAAAGAGAATCGTGTTTAAGGAAGCCATCTCCAGGGACAGAGCATAAAGACCTGAGACCTGATATCATCAGGTTTGCCTACTTCTCCACCTCTCCTTCTCACTCCCGGTGGATGGTTCAACAAGAACCCACAAGGTGGTTCTGGAACAATCTAGAATTGATACCGGACTACAAGACTCAGCCTTGGACATAGTGAACAAAACCAGATTTCAAAAAGTGAGGAAGCACAGGACCACCTGTCAGTCAGAAGTGATAGTAAACTGTTGAGTCCTTTAAGGTGACAATGTAATTTGTAAACAAAGACACATTCTAGAGTGAAAAAAGGAGCTTTGAATAACTATGCCAGTATAGCTGGTATAAATCAGCACTCTTCCAGGCAAATTGAGATTGGTGGCCCTGGAAAGCTAATGGCCTGTGTGTTTCCCTGGTTTCTGTCTTCCCTCAACCAGGTATTTTAATGTTTCCTTTGTTTCTGTATGCCTTCCATATGTTTTCCGACATATCTCTTTTGGATCATATTACTCAGTGTCTCTGCTTGTAACCAAAGAACCATAAGTGATCTGCCTTCATGTTTAAGACAAAGAAACTTAATTCAGTAACTAGCTTGATGATACATGGAACAGTCAGAATTTAAAGCCCTGTTTGTCTGTCTTCAAAGACAGTGATCATGCCCTCCTACCACCTTGGGCTGGAGTTAGATCTTCAGGTAGAAGCCACATAAATCAGGGAATGGGGACCATTCTGGTCACTATACAATACCAGCAGGATTCTCACATGCACTTCTTTCACCATTAGGAGGATGCTCAGAGGTCCGTCGCATGTGGAATGATGGACAACCAGTTTGACTCTGCTGCATTTCCCAACCTGAGGTGTGTCCAGCCCTCTGGGGTATGCTCATGGAATGAGGGTCACAGGAGCACGGCACACTTAGTCAAAGGTTGTAAAAAGAAGAAGTAAACTGGTCAATAATTTAACAGTTTTTGTACATTAAAATGAACATAGACATATGATGGAATAGAACACAAAAATAACGTAATATTTTAGGATGAAACGCTGGATTTCAGAGACAATTTATCTTTCAGCTGCCAGCTTAAGGCTATGTCCCTATACTCCCAGGGTATACATTTTTTTCTACTCTACCTTCAGTGGTATAGTTCATTGGAAAAGATGGTACTTACGTGTTAACATGAAACCACATAAACTTATTTTTAGTATTGGAATTTCAGAAAAGATAGAACAAAGAAGTACTCCCCTGACAAATCAGGTTGGTGGCAAGGAAAGAAAGAATTGTTGGTGGCCAATTATCCTTTGGAAGATAACATGCTGCCCCGTAAAAGAAAAACACACACTTTTTCCTTAGAAATCATACATTAAAAGAAAGGACCTATAGGTGAATCTTTATACCAATACAGAAAACAGCTTGAGTTTGCGATTACCTTGAATTATCTAAAACAACAGTCGGCAAACTCAGCCTGCTAGGCGAATCCTAACTGCAGTTTGTTTCTGTGGTCCAGCAAACTAACAGCTGTTTCACATTTTTAAACAGTTGAAAAAAATAAAAATAAGAACATTTTGTGACAAATGAAAACTATATGAAATACAAATGTCAATATCCACAGATAAAATTATATTGAAGACAGTCACACTCTTTACATATTGTCTGGCAGTTTTTGCACTAAAATGGCAGAGACTGTATGGCCTGAAAAACCTAAAATATTTCCTCTCTGGAGTTTTCTAGAAAACCTTTGCCAACCCCAGATGTAAAGTTTTAGATTAGGAGTTTAATTACTTTCAAATAATTTACACAATTCCTTCCTGGTCTGATTTGATGGGAAGATAATCACGATTTATAACTGACATTCTAATTTATATCTCCAAAAATGGTGACAGCACAAGGGCCTGAAAACAGTTGGTTTACTTAAGAAAGCATTTTATGCCCTGTTGTTCACATGATTATTTTGTTCTGCAATTTTTCATAGATATCAAAAAGATTAACTTTAACCCAGTCCTCACTCACATTCCCTCTCCAGGCTCCCCGGACCTGTTCCTTGTCACTTGAAATGAGTTATGAGTCACTTCTAAAAAGACATCAGGACCTGGGTGACCTCACATTTGGTCTCCACTTATACTCTATACTCAATTAGTACTAATTTGTCTTCCAAAACATATCATCTTTTTTATTTTTTAACATGAAACACAGGCTACATCTCTCTCTCTGCCAGGTTGAGCCTTAGGTTGAATTCCTACACTGTCTTTTCACAACCAGCATGTTAGAACATTAAAATAAAATTTATTTCAATGGGAATACCTTTTGAACTGATGCTGCTAGGAAGGTTTACAACCAAGGAGTGGAACTGTGGCACCTGCCACAGAGATACATTTATTTCCTCCTCCATAGAATCCAGTTCTATTAAAATATTCAAAACACATTCAAAACCAACCTACCAATATTCACTTTCAGAAACAAGTGAAGTATTCATTTAAATATCAGAACATCCTTATATAACATGGTCCCTTCACAATCACCATGCCATTATTTTGATTTCCAGCAACCTGGGGCTAATATGTTCAGGATGATGGACTGAAAAAGAGAGAACTAGAATACATTGGTTAGCTCTGCATCTATAACGTGGTTTATGTGTGTTTTTTTCTCCCAAAACTCAATACACCAGATCTCCTTAGAATTTAATGATGGTTTAGCTTTTTTGATTGCCAATTGTTAAAATGAACTGATTTTTATTTTCTCTCCAAAGATTTCTATCAAACGCAGCTCATAAACCCCTTGGATTATATTCCCTTTTTTTCTGAGAAAGCAGTAATTTTAAGTCTCATTGTGAACATGATTTAAAAGATTTCTGTGGGAAACGTATGGAAAAGAATTGCAGAAATATCCATTTCAGGGACTTATAACTTGCTGGATGTTGCCACCTCATCCAAATGGGAGATATGACTAGCAAAAACTATCAGATACATATCACAAAGGTACATGCTGTTTTCTGGGGTCCGAGACACCAAACCCTATAACCAACTCTGCATAAATGTCCCCCAAAGAAAACCAAAACCAAAACATGCATCCAGTAAAGAGAATAAATAATGTACCACAATGGTTGGTAGAGGGGGCAAAGGGTATGTGAACTGAACTGCTCCTTCCTAGTTTTATTCCACTAAGAGACCTGCATTTAACAGTCGATTTATTTCTAATTCTTTGTATCCATCTTCAGCAGGCATTTGTATAGATACAAACTGGGACTTCCTTCTATGACTACAAACTGAGATTTATTTGGTTATCTGGGGTCAGTGGACATGTAACATGCTTTTATAAACTGATATTGAGCAGGGAAGAAACTGCATAAGAATGGAAGCTGAATGACAATAAGCTGAACTCAGAGGTGGCTCCCTCAGGATCCTGCCCAGTTGTGTTTGTCCAAGTGGGAAACAGGGCTGATTTTAACCCCTCGCCTACTCTTGACTTCACAGTGGACATTCGACACATAGTCACAGCTAATGCGGGTACATTTTCTTTTCTCTTTGGTTTTCATCTATTTCATCATATTGACAGCATCTGTCATAAACTGACTCCTGAAAGACTGCACAGATTATAGTAAATTGAGGGACACAGGGAATCTTCCCTACCTGCATACAGGTGTTAACCACACATAGACCCTATTACCAGGCCAGAGGGAAAACAAAAACAAAAAAAAACCCCAAATAAGACAAATAAACAAAAGAACCCATTATCACTCTTTGTTAATTTATGGATATATGGAATAAAATAGGCTTTGGGGAACAGAGCCTATTTTATTTATAATATAATAATATTTATATAATATTTATATAATATAAATAATATAATAATTTTATTTATAATCCTGTGCTGGTAAAGCCATAAGGGGTAAAGCCATCGCTGATGGCTCATTTTTTGACTACTGTCTCAGAACTAATTCACTGGCCAGTTCAGGATCTCTGCTAGTTTTACTCAACAACTGGAAAACCACAAATAAGGCATGGATTGTGAATACTTGTCTTAGCCATTAAAACTGGGTTATTCCAATAATTTCCTCCTCTTCAAAGCAATGAAAGTCATCACAAATGAAAAGATCTACAAATGTGATCATTCAGAAAGTAAAAATTTCTATGGAATGAAAATTAGCACAACTAAAATCTGAAAAGATCAACTGTCACAAGAAAAATACATAAAAAATAACAAAGTGGCATTTATTATACAGGGAACCACTGTAGGATAGATGAAAAAGCCTTGGTTTGGCATCCTAAAGTTACAGGTTGTGGTGAAGATTAAATCACGGAATACATGGAAAGTCCTGACACATGTTAGTTCCATTTAAGATTCATATGAAAAAATATCAACACTCAATGGAGGGTTAACTAAATTATACTATGTGGACTAAATTGATTAAAAATATGCACTTCTTAAAAACAATATGGCAGAACTGTATGTACAGATATGAAAAGATGTCCAGAACACTTTGTTAGAACAAAGCAAAACCAGCACTGAACGCAATGTGAGATCCCACAGCGGATCCTGCATCAGAAAAAAGACATTGGTGGAAGAACTGGGGAAATCCAAATAAAGACAGGCATTTATTTAAGAGTAATGTACTGTTAACATCTTTGTTTGGGTAAATATGCAGGTTATATTTGGTGTTAATATTACAGGAAACTGGACAATGGGTAAATGGGAATCTATTTTTGAAACTTTTACATAAATCTAAAATCATCCCCCAAATTAAAAGTTTATTTAAAAAAAAAAGCAGGGCTTCCCTGGTGGCGCAGTCGTTGAGAGTCCGCCTGCCGATTCAGGGAACACAGGTTCGTGCCCCGGTCCGGGAGGATCCCACATGCGTCAGAGCGGCTGGGCCCGTGAGCCATGGCCGCTGAGCCTGTGCATCCGGAGCCTGTGCTCCGCAATGGGAGAGGCCACAACAGTGAGAGTCCCGCATAACGCAAAAAAAATAAAAAAAGCAAATTCCTAAATAGTATGGATAAGAAAAACAAAATTTACACAAAACTTAATACTATGTAAGCATATACATAGGAAAACTTTCTTGGAATATATACACCAAACTCTTCATAGTGGTTATTTCAGGATTGGATATAAGATAGCAGTGAATCTTCTCTTATTTTATTTTATTTATTTCTGTCATAATTGAAT
Organism: Lipotes vexillifer; assembly: GCF_000442215.2. NCBI lineage: Eukaryota > Metazoa > Chordata > Mammalia > Artiodactyla > Lipotidae > Lipotes > Lipotes vexillifer. The sequence goes on from NW_006771990.1 coordinate 575,560, forward strand.
TTTTAACAATGAACATGTATTACTTTTATAAAATGAAATATACTATATAATAAATGTGTTTCCTTGGCTATTATTGTTCCCATTTAGTAAAGAAGAACACTATATTGTAGAGAAATCACAGGGCTTGTAGGTAGTAAAACAAACCAAGATTTGAACATAAGCCCTAACTGCAGAGTCTAAACATTAGTCATTACATGATACTGTCTTCTGGACCCTGAGCTCCTAGGGGAGGATGGTATTTTATTTATCGCTGTGTTCCCCACAATGTCTAGTGCAGCACTTAGCATGTCCTAAGCAATCAATATGTGTCTATCAGCTACAACTGAATTCCAGTATGAACATTCTGTTTCTAACACAAATATAATAGACTTTCCATTTAGAAGAGCTTAACTATGTACAGCTGATTTCTAATATGCCTCTTGATTGCACTTAGGAACAAATGCATCTTTATAAAGTTGGAGGGTGCAATTAGGAGCTGCAAAAAGAATAGAACTGAATTCAACATGAATAATGCCACACAAACAGAAAAAAATATTAAAATCAAAATTTAAACTCCCAAAGCTTAACTTGCTTTGCAAAGTACCCTCATGAAACTCAGATAAAACACCATTAAAACAAAACCCAAACCCAATGCTCTAAATAATAGGTAGTGATTGAACATATGTTGGCTGATGTATGTTTAAACTGCTTTTATCCAATTCTGTGAAACTAGAAAATGCCCTGGCTGATTTTTTTTTTTTTTGCTTGTTGTTTTCAGTTCACTGAAATGAACTAAAAACAACATTTAAAGTACCAAAATGTTTCAATGTTTTATTGGAAAATATTTATTAAAACTAAAGGTTAAAACCTTGCTTTCATTCTTGCTCTCCTGAAACACATATGGATTCTGTCACAATACTATGGCATCTTGAAATCTGAAAAATGTTATTACTTAAATGGACTGTCTGACCTTTTCATTCATTATTCCCATTCACAAGATGTTTAACGTGGCTGTCAAGCAGGAGGTCTTGGTTCCAGGCTCCAGGGTGAATAAAATCCAGCCACTAAATAGAATCTCAAATAGTTAGCAATGCAAATGGAACAGAGAGGTTCAGAGAAACCCTGCATAGTATTATCAGAAGGATAGTTCTTGGAAAGGTCAATGCAAGAGTAAAGGTATTATTTTTTCCTTCCTGGTAAGGAGTGATGATTGTAGTTGGGTCAAAAAGAAGAATGATGTTATCTACTTTCCAAAAACATAGATGCTGATAAAAGATACCTAGGGGATTTCACAGAAACTATGTTGTCAGTGGATGAAAATAAGACTTGAATCTACATACACATTCCTTTTTTATTTTAAGAACTTGGGAAAATACAAACATACACAATTATAAGATACTATGCAAAAAAAGAGTAAAGCATTTTCAGGAATCATTCACGTATCTGGTCTTCTATTTGTTTTGTTTAAAACTTCCTGTCTTTGCAAGTATGTAGATCACTTGAACAATGAGTTTCGTGCTTATTATATGGTATCAAAATAGTACTTATATCTTTCCTTCAGCCGTTTCCCAGATTTCCATTCCTCTCCCCCATTCCTTTCATTGCAACGGACTAGACAAAGGGTGTTTTCTGATCCACATGCAGCAGGGTTTCACATATTTTAATCATATTCCTTTTAGCCTAACTACCTTAAGTTATTTTTTATTATTATTTTTAAGGAACTAGTATTGTCTCTTTATTTTTGTTCTTTGTTTCATTCTGCCCATATTCACTTATTCAAAGACTCTCTAATGCACACCTACTGTATGTCATGAACCATGTGTCAGGAACTTATTCAACTGCTTTTATTGAGCATCTGCTAAATGTCTGTATTATCATAGGTGCTAATTACAAAGCAGTATCACAAATCTTGACTGAAATGTATTAACCACAAGCGCATTCAGAATTCCAACTTAAGTGAGCCTGATTAAAAATTAGAAAAAAAATTTAAGCAAATATTTGGTTTTCTATATATTTCTTGGTGCTCCCCAATACTCTAGTGGTATTTTATTTGCAACAACATAATGTTCTAATGTCATTTAATGAACATTCCTCAATGACTCTTTTTATACTTCATTATTGACAGCTCAGTGAACATCATCTCATAATAGTTTGTATTATTTTTCCTTCAGGTAGCTACTTTGCATTGACCGGTGGTGAAGTTCATTTCTTGCCTTATACATCCCTGTAAGTTATTCTTTCAGTCTATTTTTATCTGCTTGGCACCCAGCTATTCTGTAATCCTGTGTAAGTCTTTAAAAGATATTGAAGTCTCACTATGTATTCTCAAGCACAAACTAGTTTTGCAAATGTTAAATAAAGCACTGCAGTGCTGATTTCATCTGTCAAACCGCAGAATTTCCCATTTATCCCAAAACTTTGTTTCCTGGACTAAATAAATCCACCTTTAATTTTTGTTTTTTGTTTTTTGTTAAATAATTGTGTTTTCCACAGTTCTCATTAGTTCATGTATGTGCTTACTTATACATTCAAAGATCTCTGTAAAATAAGATTCTCCATTTGGAAGTTTCATGATTACCTGCTTCCCTCTCCATGACAGACACTCTGACCACATTTCAATCTGGGCAGAGTGCCTGGTACATAGTAAGTGAGAAATGAAAAAAAATGAAATTAATTAAATGAGGTAATTAACAAACCTACCTCCAGTGCAGATCTGAGCATTGTTGATGCACAGTAAATAAGCTACTTGTATGGAAAAAAATATAGTACAATAAATGGGATTCTTCAGATGGACAGGAGACTGAACATTCACACAGCAACCGTATGTAAAACACTGAAGGGCATGAATAGGGACACATCCCTCTTTCTGGGCCATTGCATGGGGGTAGGATGCAATGGCCCAGAGGGGAAAGGAGAGACTTGAGACCTGAGATACTCTTTTAGGATGGACATAGGAAATAAGCTGAAGTTTCACTGCTTCCTAAGCTCTGCTCCTCTGCTCTCTCAGAGACACTGATCGTGTTGTACAGCCGTATATCAGTCTCTAATGTACCCCCAGCCCTCAGCCTCAGTGAACCAGAATGAGATAGCTTTCAGGAACCAAGAATAAAGGAGAAAGAGAGATAGGATCTACTATAAAGTGTTCATGGAATCAAGTTCTTCCAGGAGCAGCACAAGAGCAAGACAGGTTATGTGAACGAGGGAAGTGAGCCTGAATTTCTGGAAAGCACCAGGGAAAAGTGAATAAACCAGTAAGCAAAGGCCTGTTCTGAAGGGGGAGGCTTTACTGTGGCCAGAGAGGAAGAGAGATGAGTGTTACCAAATCTTTGTTTTTCAGAAGTAAGAGTCCAAATCTGTATGTAAAAATCTCCTGATGTTTAAATATTGGCAGCTAATGGGAAAAATATCATGCAGACAAATGCTATGGAGTCAAAAAAATCTTTTAGCTGAATTTGGATGGTGGCTGCCAGCTGGTGGCCTCTGAACCAGCAACCATTCCTTTAAATGAGGGGTCAGCAAACTATGGCTGGTGGGTCAAAGCCAGCCCCACTAACTCTTTTGGAAATAAGCTTCTCTTGGAATACAGCCATTCTCATTCTTTTATGTGTTTCATCTACAGTTTCTTTTGCATGACAATGGCAAATTTGAGTGGTTGTGACAGAGACTGTCTGGCCCACACAGCCTAAAATATTTAACATATGACCCTTTACAGAAAGTTAGCTGACACCTGCTCTAAATATTCTTTTTCCAGCCACCACCTACCAATACCAGGAACTGTTTTCTTATAAATACCATGCATGGCAAAAACCCTCTTTGAGACTTAGAGCTTGGGACCCTCTTTGAGACTTAGAGCTTCCTCACTGGAGGGATTACATGAAGCTCACACCCAGACACTTAGATTTCAAGGTCATCCCAAAATAATTCTGGGTCAGGACAGAAATCCCACAGACCTGCATGAGAAAGAGTAGGACCTGATCCATCAGAATGATAGAAGACTATTACCTTTATTTCTAAAAAATATTATTTTAGTGAATTAAATTAGAAAAGATCTTGGCAAATGTAATTCTAAGTCCTAACATTTTGTGTATGTTGTTATTAAATGCCCATGTTTCATAACAAAGAAGATCTATTTTGGGAGGATAATATTCCCAATATCGCTATCCAAACTTGGTTCTCCATCAGACGTATACTTTAGAATTTACAGTTGTTTTTTCCAACAAGTAAACAGCTGTTTGCCTCCAGAGTCGGTGGAAGGCACGAAGTTTTTTGGTGGTACCATTTTTCTTAATTTTTTCCTCTCACAACTACAGACTTAACAGGAGGCTTTTTAACCCTTAATTAAGGACCCTTTTTAACCCAGGTCCTTAATTATAGTCCTTGACCCATGGAAGCTGTGAAGCAAAAACTCAACAAGTATGCAGTAGTTAATTATAGGCTATTGCTTTGTGTTTTTCTTTTTTTCTTTTTTTTTATGGTACGTGGGCCTCTCACTGTTGTGGCTACTCCCATTGCGGAGCACAGGCTCCGGACACGCAGGCTCAGCAGCCATGGCTCACGGGCCCAGCCTCTCCGCGGCATGTGGGATCCTCCCGGACTGGGGCACGAACCCGTGTCCCCTGCATCGGCAGGCGGACTCTCAACAACTGAGCCACCAGGGAAGCCCCTGCCTTGTGTTTTTCTGAAAGATGAGGTCCTCTATACCAGGAAGTAGAACAAGAGTGAAAACTCTACGAGCCTTTGGTTGGTGGCACCAATAAAGAAGGTCAAGCTTAACATCCCTCTAGTTCCCATCCAGTCTATCTTTACCAAGTGATGGCACCACTTAGTATGAAGTGCTATAGTATCTTGAATAATCAGGCACTTCTGTAAAAATGGACACTATTAAGAACAATAATACTTGTCATTTATTGAGCCCTTCTCAATAAATTGTGTTCTGTGTGCTTCTAAGTGCCTAACTCAATTATCTAATTTATTCCTTAACAACAATCCTACGAAGCAGGTACTATTATTATCATCTCTATTTTACAAACAAGCTTCTTGGGAACAGAATGTTAAGTAAAAGTACATTATATCCCAAAGAAATGAGAAGAGACAGATTTGTTCCATAGCTTCTCCTCCACCAGATATTTAAACATGATTTGACTAGAAGGAAGCACAAAAGAATAGAGATTATTCCCACATCTAAACTACACCCTTGGTCTAACTTAGCCACCAGAGTTACTTTCATTTTCTCAGGCTATGGTATCTCTAGGTATTAGAGATACCATAGGGAAAG
>NW_006771990.1:580823-585959 GCF_000442215.2 Lipotes vexillifer
AGATGTAGGATGCTTTTATGCTCATTTGGCAGACGAGAAAACAAGATACAGAAGGGAAAAGTGAATTGCTTTCTGTCATGTGATAATTTGGGTAAAAACTAGCAATGGAAGCTCAGACTTCTAATTCCCAATCAAGCATCCTATTTTTAGATGGGAAGGACTCTGAATTATTAAAGATATCACATATAAACGCTGGATTGAAAATTCAAGTTACCACTCTAAGATTGTGGGATTTTTCATCAATAGTTCTCTTAGTTTTGGCCTCGGTTTTTTCACGGGCAACAACATTAACTTCTCATGATTGTTTTCAAAAATGCACTCAGAGTGGCCTGCAGATGAGAGATAGTCTGCAAGTACAAATTCATGATGATATAAACATAGAAATTCAGAGTAAATATTTGGAAACTCTTACAGGAATTTGAGAGAGTAATTACATGTCTGTTAAATTGAATTTTAAAAATTGGGGCTTGGGGAATTCCCTGGTGGTCCAGTTGTTAGTATTCCATGCTTTCACTGCCGAGGGCTGGGGTCCCCTGATTAAGACCCTGTAAGCTGTGTGGTGTTGCCAAAAAAAAATAAGTAGCTAAATAAAATTTAAAAAATAAAAATAAAAAATTGGGGCTTGTATTTTATTTGTGGGACTTTAAAAAATTTATTTTACTAGTTATTAATTCAGATTTTATAATAATTAGAAATTATATGTTTTTTTAATTTTAAAAGTAAAACAATGGTCCATTACTTTTCATAGGTGAGAAGCATTAATTTAGAAACATTTGGTCAATTCCATATAAAAATTTTCTTTTCCTCATCTTTGAAAATTTCCATTTGTGAGAAAATACATTTTAAATTACATATACATGCAAATAATGGGTAAATATTAAAAATTTTATATTGATTGGTTATATGATCAATTAAATTTGGAGGTTGCTATCTGGGAAATTATATAAGGCAAGACATATGAAATCGTAACATCTATTTTTAAAACCTTACAGAAGTAAAGAGTTTGTTAAAATAAGTCTATATATCTTTCTTAAATGCTACCTATATTTATTTATAAAGCTATATATGGAGCCAAGCTTTCTCCAAAATTAGTAAAAGTAGAATATTTCAAGTTTTGCATTTGAAAGTAGTAGCTTAGGTTATTTTATTTAAATAACCTCTGCAATACTGGACCCTGAACCTCCAGCACACTATCTGGAATAAAATTGTTTTCAATAAACCAATTTTGCATAATAATTAGATAATGGACATCGCTTTCTAGTGACAGTTCAGTTTATGTTTTAGTCACCTATGGATGAGAAACTCACCAGTTCTCAAGGCAGGACATTCCAGCCTTTTAGATATGTTAGAAAGCTTTTCTCTATATCTGCCTCTACAGTTTCCACCGGATTCTTCAAGTGCCTGGCAAAGAATAGGCAAAGCCATTCTTACCCTCCTTACTCCTTAAAGCCCCTCCAGAAATTTGAAATAAGCTATCAGGTCTCTCCTTTGTCTTCTCTTCATCATACCAAATACCCCATTGCTTCAACTTTCCCTGCAGGGTTTGTCAATCTCGGAATTATTGCCATTTTAAGCCAGATAATCCTTTGTTTCAAGAGACTGTCCTGCACACTGTAGAATATTTATCAGCGTCATTGCTCTCTACCAGTAAACACCAGAAGCATCTCCTTTCCATCCCTAGCCATAACTAAATATGTCCCCATATATTGTCAAATGTCCCCTTAGTGGTTAAAATTGCTTCTGTTTGATAACCACTGCTCTAAAGCATTTTAAGAGTAGATACAATAAAATATATCCTACTAATGGTCAGAAATAATAAATAATGATTTATTTTTTCCAGATTAAAACTAACTTCTATTTACCAGGGACAGACTAAAGACAGAAATCAATTCTTATTAACCATTATTAAAACCACTTAAAATAATCAGAATCAAAACCAAGTATCAGGCATGTAAGTTTCCTTCATGTCTTTTCATCACTTGATAGCTCATTTTTTCAGCACTAAATAATCTATTGTCTGGATGTACCACAATTTATTTATCCATTCACCTACTGAAGGAGATCTTGATGGCTTCAACATTTTGGCAATTATGAATAAAGCTTCTCTAAACATCGTGTGCAGGTTTTTGGGTGGACATAAGTTTTCAAACCCTTTGGGTACTACGGAACGCAATTGCTGGATCATACGGTAAGAGCATGTTTAGCTTTGAATCCAAAAATGCTACATATTGTATGATTCCAACTATATGATATTCTGGAAAAAGTAAAACTATGGAGACAGTAAAAAAGGTCATTTGCCATGGGGATGGGGGGAACAGAGTGATGAATAGGTGGGGTACAGATAAATTTAGGGCAGTGAAAATACTCTGTATGATATTATAATGGCGGAATCATGGCATTATACGTTTTTCCAAAACCATAGAATGTATAACACCAGGAGTTGAAACTTAATGTAAACTGTGGACTCTGAGTAATTATGCTGGGTCAAGGCAGATTCTTAATTGTGATAAATATACCATTCTGGTGGGAGATATTGATAATAGGGGAGGTTATGCATGAGTGGGGAGAGGAGAGAATACAGAAAATCTCTGTACTTTCCTCTCAGTTTTGCTGTGAATCTAAAACTGCTTTAAAAAAAAGTCTTAAAAAATATATTGACTTTTCAAAGCCTGCTTTCTTCCTAAATAGTATGTGTATGCAGTGTAGTGTGTATGTGTGCACATGTATGTATGCTACATAGATACAAATATATTCTATTTCTTATCAGTACCATGACATCTACATATTCCTTACTGAATTCTCCAAACTGATAATGATATCTACAAACTCTAGACTAGTCATTTTACAAGTCCAAACTGATCTGGTCTAAATAGTAATTATTCCATGAAAACAAATGACTTTTTTTGTCTGTGAGAAATGTATGGCTTTTGCTTCTTTTTTGCCTGGTGGTAAAAGGCCTCCTTACTCCAAAATTAACAGATAATCATCTTCCTCTTATTAATCCAGATAGCACAGCCACTGCTATCAAGCAATTTTCTTCTTGAACAAGCACAAATCACAAGTCCACTCTCTGAAGCTAAACAGGTGAATAACATATAATAAGCTGAATTTCATTTTTGGAGAACATATTTTTTTCATTCCATGGTGCCCTCACTTAACTCCTGAAGAGGCTCTGTCCCTTTTGTCTGAGGCCATAAAATAAGAGGGAAGGGAGCAGGGAAGCAGTGTTGCAGCTTTGTCAATAAACCCATTTGTGTGTCTACCTGCCTGGTGGGCATCTAACTGGGTTTCACTTCTTATAAATGGGAGAAATACAGAGAAATGAGCCAAGGCAGAAAACACATATTTAATAATTCTTAATGCCCTCATTACATGTAAATAATTTAGTTGTAAAACAATTACTCAGAGAAAATAGTCTTTATACTTCTTGATGCCAAATTATTTCTTTGACTTCTTGTTTTCTTGGAATTGACTACCACACTCTGAGTCAAAGCCCAGTTTCCTATAACTAGTGTACTGAATCATTATTTCATCTTTTTTCCTAGAGAAGTAATTTGAGAAAGAGAAGAAATTGGTAATTTCATAATGCTCACCCCATATCTGGGTTGTACGGAGTGCACAAAATGTGTTTCTGACAAGACATATTCAAACTGACGTGAAGATGAGAGATAGTGTTCTGTTCCCGAGTGAAAGAGTTTCAGCCTGACTTCCCAGCTCTCTTAACACATTTGCTTCTGCATCCTTGTGAGTGAATAAGACATTGTCTGTGGTCATGGGTTCAGCTATTTTAAAGGACGCAGGTGCTGTGTTCATGAATGGCATTTAGCTAGTTATCACAAGGCAGGTAATGTGAATCAATAAACAGAAAGGTGACATGCAACACAGCCTCAGTATCAGGAGGTCTGGTGACTTAAGAAGAGCACCTGTCTCATGCTCCCTGGGGTGGCCCCATCTCTGCGCTAACATTATCATTTTAGTCTATAAGAATGAGGCCCAAGGTTGCCAGAGCTAATTTTTTAAAGACAGTTACAAAATACAATTTTTTTTTTCTTTTAGCATCTCCTGAGTGTTTATCTCCAACAAACTCCATTTTTTTCTCCCGAATAGCATATATGGGACAATACCTCGTGAACAGTGCATATTTCCTCGACAGGCTTCATGCAATCCCCAGCCTGGCAGTTTGAGACCTCTTCCAGGAGGTTTGATTAGTAAATAAGGTTATTATGTTAAGCTTAAGGCAGCTCTGCAAATGCATATCTGAACAAAGTTATCGCATCAGAGAATGGCAGTCTGAAATGACCTCCAAGACACCTAGCCTCCCACCTTCACTTTACAAGGTTTCATAGGTGTTTGGTGGTAGGACAGAGGACTTCCTGACTCCCTCACAAGAGGTCTTTACATTCCACCACTTCACCTAAAAATTGTAATTAAGGTTCCAGTTTTTTTCTTACCTGAAATGAGTAAATACATAACTGCATGGCTATTATTCCCTTTTTAATAAATTTAAAACTCTCCTCTTTCTGCAACATCTCTCAACTTCTTTATTACATCTGTAGCTGCAAGCACATTTATCAACAGATATTACCATCAAAGAAAAGAAAATTGCCAAATTCTTATATGTACCAATTCTTGTTAGGTCAAAATGCACAGATAAAAATTAACTGTTATACTGTTGTCTATTCCATTTATTGGCACGTGTATTTATTATTAACACAACAGAACTCACGAATAAAATCATTAATTTATTTGAGGAAACATTTATCATATTTGCCTAGAAAAGAGTGATGATATTCCAGAGTGACTTCACACAGTAAAAAACCGTGGGCATGATTTCTAAAGTTGCAAATAAATAAATAAACATGCTGAGATAACTAACTTGGAGATATCTCATTTGCCCAGGCTTCTATATATTTGAGATTTGGGCCTGTCACATGATTTTTTTGGCCTTTAGAATGAACGTTTTGCTAAGTCATCTTAGGTTTGACCTTCTGATAAATGACAAACTGTGTACTCTTCAATTCCATATCACCAGGGAAGAACGCTACCAAAATCTTAATATTCAATTTCCTTGCTTTTGTCCCTGAGTACAAAAATTCTACCATGGTTTTACTCCTGTTTTGCAAATTTAATTTCCTG
>NW_006771990.1:585969-679912 GCF_000442215.2 Lipotes vexillifer
GATATTTCCAAGTAGCTATCTAACCAGCCTGTCTTCTGTTGATATTTACCCTAATAACAGGGAATTCATAGCTCTTTAGGAAATCTGAATAAAGAGCACCGGGAAAGGCCCTTTGTTTTCCACTAAGTCATTGTTTAGATAATACAGGGATTTTGCATTTTACTCGTTTATGATGAATATTGGAAGGAAATAGCTCAATTTGTGTTGGAAGATGTAGGCACAGTATAAGTGACAATCAGTAGGCAATCCCAAATTTTGTCTCTTAGCATTCCAAGCCAGGAACTTCCCAACTCTTGTTTTGTTGTTGTTTTGTTGTTTTGCAGGTGGGATAGGACATGGTGGAGGTGGAGGTAGTCTTCAAATGGAGAAGAATGCTTTGAATATGGAACACCCACCCACATTCTCTCCATAAGGTCTTCTTTGTTGGCACTCTAGCCTCATGAGGAGGATCTTAAAACTTAGGGCAAAAAAAAAAAACAACTTAGGACAAGAGTCAAACACTCAATGCCAATAGAAGCCAATCATGTCACATGGGTATCTGCATGCTATTTGAATACTCTTCACTGCCATAAAGAAATATGCTTGTTCTCATTTTCTTCTTGATATATATGGCACTCTGGTATACCTTTTTATTTGTTACCTTTGATAGAAACATAGATAAATAGGACTCTGCCATTAAAAAAAAAGAAAGGTAACTGGCAACTGCCTTTGGTCTCAGATTGGGAAGCAAAAGGGAATTGTCGGGAGTATAGAGAACTAATCATCCAAAGGGGCAACCATGCTTGCACTGGAGGTGATTGTGGCCCTGCAGGAATGTGAGCCAGGTGGTACAAATACCTGGGTTCTTAAAGAGAATACAGGGATTCAAATGCTTATACATAAACTCAATTTTTAACGTTAGCTCAATTTTTAAAAAAAATTCTATAATGGCTGGAAACTACACAAAAACAAATAAAAACATAAACCCACATCTGTGAGCCTCAAGTCAGGGACCTCCAGATTAGAAAAATCAAAGGTCCTTCCCTGCAGCATCTGACCTGTTATTTAGAAATAGTTTTGATTACTTAGGATTTTCAATTATGCATGGTCATGATTCTGAACATATTCTGTTGCTGTGCTCCAAAAATGGAGATGGAGGTTAATTCCAAGTTTAAACTGAAGGCTGAGCAGCCTTGGACACGCCTGGGCCTGGAGTTGGCTCTCACAGAGAACCTTCTAACACATTTTTATACCCAAACCTCTATGACACTGATAGTCCTGCCTTGATTTCTTATAATTGATTTCACCTCCTTAATGTAGAGAAATTACTCCCCCCAGCACACATCAAAATAGAATATCCTCATAATTCTATATTCATCATAAAGTAAGCTTCCACAGGTGAGATGGGTTCCAGTGAGTGCACCATCTATAACCTCTTCAATCTCCAGATGTTCATCTCAACAAGAATTCATTACGTACCTATATTTTGTAAAACATATTACAAAAGTCATATATCTTCTTTTTAGGAAAATTAGAAATATACACATAAAGGTAAGAAGAGAAAAAAAAAAACACTAGAAATCACCTGTTATCTAAACACCCAAAGACAATCAACATTTTGGAGAAAGCCGTTCCATACATTCTTGTTTCTTACAAATATTAGCTCCTACTATGTATTCTAATTTGTAACTCACTTGGCAATGTGCTAGCTGCTGAGGACACTATAACCTGACCTCTAGTCTTTTGCTCTTCCCTTTCCACCACTTAGAATTATCTGGCAACCAGCTCAATAGCTGAAGACCCTGAGGCTTGAGGAGACTTGGGTCATGATTGCCAGTTCACACAGAATCTCCCCACTCTGAGCAGCATAGCACTCTCCAGCATTCAGATAAGGGCTCAGTTTCTCCCTATCTTTATTGTTCTCAAATAGTACTAAGTGCTTAAATTCTATCTACATAAACTCTAAGCAGCTGTATATACCAACCTGGTGGCTGTGTGGTGCCTTTAAGGGGTCCAGCAGAGGAATGGGCAACCAGTAGGTGCTTAATACATTTTTACTGACATACTGAACAAGAAGATAAGATGGAGTGAGTCAGATCTCATTCTATCCTAGCCTAATAGTATGGGTAATGGCAATAACTGGAGGTCTGTACATTGAAAAAACAAGCCAGTAATCACAAAAGATGATGCAGCAGAAGAATGTGCCAGCAAACCTCCTGCCCACTTAGCCCACAATCATTTGTTTCATTTGGCTTATGCTTGACTAGCCCTGCGAGGCTCCATCCCCCTTTACCCAGTTAGTTCAAGAAAACCATGTCCCCTTGGGGCCCACCTCCTCTCGGGCATTCCACCCCATGACAGAACTCCTTCCTCCTCCAAGAGGTGTGGGAATACATCCCTAAGAAAGTACATGAACATCGGGTATCTAAGGGACACAAGCTTTAGTTTTTTAATGAAAACCTAAACTAAAATTGTGGAAAATGATCCTTTCTTTCAAGAAATTTAGGTGTTTAGACAATGGGAGTGGAAGCTGCTTACTTGGCCCTGGTATGTGGGTGCAGAGGTCTCCTCTTCCCACTTAGAGTTGCTTCAGGTGAAATGAAGTGCAGGATTCATGAGGGCATGACATGGCATCCTTCTCCCTGATTGCCCTTCAAATCACTCTCCACTTGAGTAGTGTGACTGTGAGAGATCACCATTCCTTCATGCCCCGGCAGTCCATGAAGTGTGTGGGCTTTTTGGTGCCACTGCAGCTGCCAGGATCCTCAAATAATCCCTCTCATGGCCACTCTTTCTTTTCATTTTTCTCCCACCAAATCACAACCTTATCTTCTGGTCCTCTAGCTTTTCAATTCTAAATTTCTTTTAGCCATTTTTAAATAAATTTTAAAATATACTTTAGGAGGAGGAAGCCCCCTTTACCCCCAAAATACTCAGTTCTAATCTATCCTCTCTTTTTAACCATTCATTACAGATCAAAGTAAATATAGAATCAACATTTTAAAATCACTCATAGTCCAGCAATGCAATAACTGGCTATGGTTAGATCCTATCACAGGGCCATATCCATGAGCTAAACTGGAAAACTAGGTAAATCTTTGTTTTGATTCCACTGTCCTTAGTAATAACTACCCCATCTTGGTTCCTTCCCCAACTCCCACCCTCCCCTCCCCTCCTGCTTTTAAACAATGTGAATCTTTCCAGGAATTCTAGAATTAAGGACTGTGCCTCCAGATCCTCAGGATTCAAGTAGGCTTGAAACAGTGTGTGTGCTTAATAAGCATGTGTTGGCTGAATGAATAAAGGGAGCATTAAATTCATGCCTTTCTTCCTCCCAAACAGAGTAAGAGTTTCAGCCTTTAAGATTTAGTGAGTGCCACTGGTCAGAATGGCCATCATTAAAAAGTCCACAAATAACAAATGCTGGAGAGAGTGTAAAGAAAAGGGAACCCTTCTACACTGTTGGTGGGAATGTAAATTGGTGCAGGTACTATGGAGAACAGTAAAGAAGTTCCTTAAAAAACTAAAAATTGAGCTACCATATGATCCTGAAATCCCACTCCTGGGCCTATATCCAGACAAAACTATAATTCAAAAAGATACATGCACCCCTATATTCATAGCAGTGCTATTCACAATAGCTAAGACATGGAAACAACCTAAATGTCCACTGAAGATGAATGGATAAAGAAGATGTGGTGTGTGTGTGTGTATATGTATATATATATATATATATATATACACACACAATGGAATCTTATATATGTGGAATCTAAAATATGACACAAATGAACTTATCCATGAAACGGAAACAGACTCACAAACATAGAGAACAGACTTGTGGATTGCCAAGGAGGCGGGGAGTGGGGGAGGGATGGAGTGGGAGTTTTGGATTAGCAGATACAAACTAGTATATAGAGAATGGATAAACAACAAGGTCCTACTGCATAGCACAGGGAACTATACTCAATATCCAGTGATAAACCATAATGGAAAAGACTATGAAAAAGAATGTATGCATATGCATAATGGAATCACTTTGCTATACAGTAGAAATTAGCACATTATAAAGCAACTATACTTCAATAAAATAAATTTAAAAAAAAGATTAGTGAGCTCTATCTTGAGTGAAATAAGATACCTTTGTGTGGAAGCATCCTGCCTTTCTCATAGACAAGACTCATCACCATCATCTCTTGCCTGGATTCTTACAAAGCCCTCCCTAATTAGTCCTCCTGCTTGCATTCTTCCAGACATTTTCCACATAGGACTCAGAATGATCTTTAAAAAATATAAATCATATTATGCTTAAGACCTCCATGGCTTCCCATTGCAATAAAGGTAAGATAAAAACCCCTCATCCTGGGCTCCTTGCAAGTTTCTGATCTCACTCAGCACATAATCCCAAGTTCTTTCTTGTCTCACAGGCTTTCCTTGTGCTGTCTCCTGGGCTGGAAACTTCCTCCCCAGGCATGACTCCACTCTTGCATGGCTGGCTCCTTCTCTCCCTTGAGGGTTCTGCTGAAATGTCACTTGCTCAGAGAGACAACTTGAACAGCTCATTTCAAATTAATTCCTTTCTCATGTTTTCCCTGTCTCTGCAGTCAATCCACTTGTTTCATAATTTTATCACAATTGGAAAATAGTTATTAATTTGTCTGTTTACTAGTTTATCTTGTACATTTTCTCTACCCCCCAAATGTCATGATGTAGAGGGCAGGTCTGTCTTGATCATGTCTCCCCAGTGTCCACTAGAAAACCTGGTCCGGAGTAGGTATTCAGTGAATGTTTGGTACATGAATGAACCAGCAGTGATAACTGCCCTTCTACCTGTCCCCACTGGCACAGGCAGCCCAGCTAGCTGTGATCTGGAGTGAGACTTGGCAGGATGGGAGCTAGGATCAGGGGGCACTGTTGCTTTCCCCAGGCTTAATCATAACATTTGGGGATCTGGAGCAAAACTCCAAATTTAGAATACAAATTTGGAATTCTCTGACTCCCTGGAGTTCTTTGCCAGAATGTGAAGGAAGGGGATATCTAACTCGTGACCCTTAAACCTTGGTTTGACTCTTTGCTCCCTTCTCTATCCTCAGCTCTATCTTGTCCTATGAGGAAGGACCATAAATATCTCCCCAACAGCTTTGCCTGGCCACCCCTTAGCCTGGAGGAATGCACACCAGCAACTCAATCTGCCCTCAATGGGATGGACTAGGAAAGAGGTCCAAGCAGGTCCTAGAACTGTGTCAGGGCTCTTTGGCAGGGATTTCTGGGTGGTCTAAATGGCAGAAGGTGTGGGGTTTGTCTGGACATGTGCCCTTGGGCCTCACTGACTCACTGACTGGAGGGATTCTGGAGGAGGACCACAGCAGAGTCCTTTAAAGCAGAGAGCTCAGGGGAGGGACAGCTATTGTCCATATCTAGGGATTGCATTGCTTCTTTCTAAAGGCATATTGATATGGCCATTGCCAAGAATATGATGAAAAGATATTTTGAGGCCAAAAATAAGATACTATGATATGTGGAGAAGTTAGAGAAAGCACCGTGTCTCTAGGTACGCCTGCCCTTGTGCCTAGGCTTCTCCCAATGATGCACAAGCTTGCCTGTGCCATTCCCTGAGCCCCACTGCAGATATGCTGAGCTCCGTAATGAAACCCAGGCACTGCCCCTGATAGCCACATCTTGGAGACACCAAGAAGCCAAATTCCTATTAGTCTGGAGATTGTCAGTCTTTCAGTGTTCACCAGGTAAGCTACTAGTGTTGACTCTCCAGAAGCTGCACTTTCCAGATGATATATATATATTTTTTTGAACTGGTGGATTAGTGTCAGATATCACCGACCAAATGCAATGAACTCTGAAATATCTGAACTGACTTTTTTCAGCTGGAAAAGTCTGTCTACCTTTCAAGCAACTGATATTCATCATCCACTGACCTGCCAGAAACATGACTTTCCACCAGTTAAGCTGGGAGACACGCAAATGTATTAGTTAAACTATTATCAAACACCGGGTGGTTCTGGCCATTCAGGCACATAATGAACTCCTTGGATATTTTTTCTATGATGTTTCTAAGACAGAATATATGTCAGTGCAGCCTGGAGATGTTAGTAAAATTATCAAAACCCAAGAATGTAAATTTAAAAAAAGAGAAAGTTCTGGCTCTGAGACAAATTGAGAGGGAGAATCGAAAGTGCCTGAATAAGACTCCTTTCAGACATCACCCCACCTCGAAAACAACACACCTGCCTGGTCTCCCCTGTACTCTCCACACCTTAGCCCTGTCTCCCGACGCATGCCCCAAAGTGCAAGTCGATAAGTCACTGAATTAAAGAGGTGGAGTATAGGTCTTTTGCCTCCTTAGGTAAGTTTATTCCTAGGTATTTTATTCTTTTTGATGCGATGGTAAATGGGATTTTTTCCATAAATTCTCTTTCTGATCTTTTCTTGTTAGTATATATGAATGCAACAGATTTGTGTATTAATTTTGTATCCTGCAACTTGAGAGGAATGGATAAAGAAGATGTGGTACATATATACAATGGAATATTAATCAGCCATAAAAAGGAATGAAATAATGCCATTTGCAGCAACATGGAGGGACCTGGAGATTATCATACTAAGTGAAGTAAATCAGACAAAGACAAATATCATATGATATCACTTATATGTGGAATCTTAAAAAAAATTATTCAAAGGAACTTATTTACAAAAGAGAAACAGATTCACAGACTTCAAAAACAAACTTATGGTTACCAAAGGGGAAATGTGGGGGGAGAGGGGAGGGATAAATTAGGAGTTTGGGATTAACATATACACACTACTATATATAAAATAATCAACAAGGACCTACTGTATAGCACAGGGAATGCTACTCGATATTCTGTGATAACCTATATGGGAAAAGAATCTGAAAAAGGATGTATATACACACACACACACACACACACACACACACACACACACACACATATATATATGTATAACTGAATCCCTTTGCTGTATACCTGAAACTAATATAACATTTTAAATCAGCTATACCCCAATATAAAATTTAAAAATAAATTTAAAAAAATAAAGATGTGGAAAAGTTAGCTCTCATCTTGTTCTATCCCTGTGTTTTGTGGATGACAAAAATGACTCCAAAAAAGAAAGGTATTTGTCTAAGAGAAAATTCATCATCATAGTCATCATCATCCCCCTCGTGATTAAAGCTGCTAAATTTTAACTGATCATGTATTACCTCTCAGGCCCTGTGCTAAGCACTTGATACTTATGATCTCAGCTTGATATTGAACTCTGAGCCCACAGAGGTGGGTTCTAGTCTTAAAAATAGCATATGTAGGGCTCCCCTGGTGGCGCAGTGGTTGAGAGTCCGCCTGCGGATGAAGGGGACACAGGTTCATGCCCCGGTCTGGGAAGATCCCACATGCTGCGGAGCGGCTGGGCCCGTGAGCCATGGCCGCTGAGTCTGCATGTCCGGAGCCTGTGCTCTGCAACGGGAGAGGCCACAACAGTGAGAGGCCCGCGTACCACAAAAAAAAAAAAAAAAAAATAGCACATGTAGGAGTAAATTCCATCTCTAAAGCCTCAGTGTTCAGGCCTTTCAGTTATAAGGCTCTCTTCATGTTAGCAAGTCAATAATACTGCATTTAACATGGCTTTCTTGCTGCTTTTGTTTGTTTTCAATGGGAGTCCACACTTTGTGCTATGTGGTTACTATGTTCTATTTGGTTTATTTTACCTTATTCACAAGATTTTTCCCCAGACTCTTGGATTTTCCAAAAAACAAACCTGTCTTCAAAGTATAAAATTATATATGCTGGGAATATTCAAAAGAATAGACCACAAGCTCTTCTGGCATTTCCTCATAAAGGAGCTCCATAGACACTGGTAACCATGGAATATTGACTAAGAAAAGTGTAAATCTTTCCATGGGGAATCTAAAACTTATCTGGATGAACATATTCTAGTATCTAGTGTCTTTGTTTTTAAAAAACAAAAGGTGAGGGGCTTCCCTGGTGATGCAGTTGTTGAGAGTCCACCTGCTGATTCAGCGTACGCGGGTTCGTGCCCCGGTCTGGGAGGATCCCACATGCCGTGGAGCGGCTGGGCCCGTGAGCCGTGGCCGCTGGGCCTGTGCGTCCGGAGCCTGTGCTCTGCAACGGGAGAGGCCACGGCAGTGAGAGGCCCGTGTACCACTTAAAAAAAAGAAAATCAGGAAACTCTGATTTCTTAGAAACAATGGACCTCAGAAGGAGTGCCCTAGATTAATAAAGAGAAGGTAGTTTAAAAAACAAAACAAACCATGCCCCCCACTTTGACCACTGGTGGCATCTTACAAAAAACTATAAGACATTGGTGCTATAACTTTACTTACTTGGTTTTCACCAGTAATAGCATGTACTCTTTTCTCTTTCCTCCTTCCTTCTGTTCATTCTTTTCTTCTTTCTTTCTCCTCTTCCTTCCTTCCTTCCTTTCTTTCTTTCTCCTTCTTTCTTTCTTTCTTTCTTTCTTTCTTTCTTTCTTTCTTCCTTCCTTCCTTCCTTCCTTCCTTTTTCTTTCTTTCTTTCTTTCTTTCTTTCTTTCTTTCTTTCTTTCTTTCTTTCTTCTTTTTTTATGTCTTTGTGTATGGAGGTTGAGCGTTTTAGAGGGGAAATGGTATGGAATGTGAACTAAGTAAGTCTGAGTTTCAATCACAGCTGGACTGCTTTCTTACTATTAGACTTATAAACTCTTTGAGATTTTTTTCTCTCTCCCTGTAAGATGTTTCTTTGTATTACGGTATTTGAAGATATTGATGAGGTAATGAGTGTCATGGTGTGCCTGGTCACAAGTTGAAGCTCCTTGGCTAAAATGATATGAGACCTAGAATTTCCCATCATGTTGGCTTGGCTATATAATTACATGTAGTGTTGCAGCCCCATGAGTATCATCTACTTAAAGGATATTCGCTGATTTATCTGGAGGAGAGAAATGCAATATATCCATCATACCAACTGCAACCTTCTCCTTCTTATCTAAAATATGTCCTTCCTGGAGAACCCCAAATTTATAATCTTATTTTCACTGAGCTCTTTGATGGAAATCCTGCTGGGACCTAAGCAAGATAACATCAAGTAGAAATAACATCCTGGCTGAGCTCACAGACAAATGCTACAGGAACTGTGAGTACTTTTCATGTATCAATCAAATGTTCTTTTTCCATCTGAATCTGAACATTGCAAGTCAAAGTAAGAGTTTCTGAAAAAACTATATGGACAAAACAAATAAAAAAGGAATGCTTAGTTTGAAAAAGGTTTCTCTCTTTTGCAAAAATATTGTTCCTGCCATTTTTTGGAGGCTCTCCTAAGTACATTTTAAATGATTTGACATGTTAAAAAATGGACTTGGCTGGTTATATATTATCCATAACTTTCCAGCAACGCACACATAGTACACATTTACTTACATCATTAACATTATTCATTCATAAAATTAAGGAAGGAAAAAAATGAAAAAAATAGAATTACAGAATTTTTGTATTCTTAGTGTTTCTTGGGAGACAGGCATAATTTATTTTCAGTACATCTCCCCTTTTTCTCTGAGCATTTTATTTGGATAGAAAGCTCTCTGTAAATCGCCTCAATGAAAACTAAATAACTCTCTCTAGCAGGACTCAGATTTCTATTACTTTATACACTGGAATGCCTATGAGTTTTCCAAATCAATATTACAACAGAAATGTATCAATTACAATATAAAGTACATAGAAAGAACACATAAGAAGTTGCTTTCTTATTCTATGTTTGGAGGAAAACGGCAGGCAGGAGCAACAAAGGAAAAAAAAAGAAAAAACACACATACAAATGTGGCAGAAGAGCTACAGGTGACTTGGGGTCCTGCATGCTGATGATGAAAACACAGCACTAAATAACCACATGAGACACATTATTAATATTTCATATTAGAAGGAAGGTGCTTGCTTCATTTTTAGATAAAGAAAATAAAAACCATCACACCATATTGGAACAGAATATAACATTGAGGAACACATTAGTGAAGGTTTGGACCTATTAAACAAATGAAGGGCTCCTTCTAACTGCATCATAAAATGAAAATTAAATTATAAAAATGAAATCCTTTGGTTTAATATCTTTTCTAAATCCCCTATTTAAAAGAAAAGAAGAAGTTAGGAAAAGTGGGGGGAGGCTTGGGGGGAGAAAAAAAGGAAGGGGAAGATGACTTTTTCTTCAGAACTAGCCTCTAAGTAGGGCTGTAGGTCTGCTTGGACCACCAAGTATATCAGCTAACCTGAAAGCTTGGGAGCAGTATTTGAAGGGAGCAGAAGATCCTGTCAACCTTCTTCCAACCTTCCAAGGTACCCAAAGAGATATCTGCTCCTGGCAATAGGTGTCAAATTTCTTTAGTCTGTAGGCATTTATGTCTTTGTCTTCCAGTCCCCCATTTGTAATGATTCTATAACTGACAATACCATAGGAGGGAATTACACCAATAAACACTGACTACACCATCATTAAATTGGGCCATGCAATAGATATGATTATAATTCATATTTGGGAATTATTCAAGAGTGTATGTGTTAAGATCATATCCCTCCACCACAAAATGCATATATTTATGTAACATCCATACAGCCTATCATATGTGAGTCACTGTGATTGGCACTGTGGCTGAGAAGATTCACCCATCCAACCAATATTTATTGAGAGCCTATTTGATTGTAGGCACCAGGGTTCAACAGTAAGCAAGTCATAACAAGATTTCCTAAGAAACATGTAAACAACTCAAAACCATGTTTTTAAGAAGCCCTCATCCCAGGGGATCAGGGTGGAGGGAGGCACAGACCTTAGATAAATTATTAAATGAAGCAAAATGAGTACTTAGGAAGGTCTATGCTATGGATCTGGGGGAAAAAATCAAAACAGAGCAAAGGCTCTGGAACCAGAATGCCTGATTGCCAAGCCCAGCTCTGCTACTTACCGGCTAATTGAACAATGGCCGAGTTGATTAACTTCTCTGTGCTTCAGTTTCTTCATCTGTGATATGGAATTTATACTAGTACCTTCTTCATGTGTTTAAATAAATTACTGTTAGTAAAGTTCTTAAAACAGCATCTGGAATATAGGAAACACTATGTAAGTGTTTCCTACATAAATAAGGTGACAGAGTAAGGTGATATGGGAGTGATACTCCATAGGGGTAAGGTGATACCCTGGTGTGCATGCCAGGGTGGGCATAAGAGGGGGGCATTAGAGAAAGAGGGGAAAAAATTATAAGGCATAAATTCCTTGCAAATACTGAAATGTCAGCAAACATTACAGACACTACTTATTCCACATATTTTTAAGTCCAGATCTGCCTGTCCTCATTTGATAGTGAGAAAATAAGCCCAGAGAGATTAATAGAGGAGTTTCAATTATTAGGGCAAGAGAAACTACTAGAAAAAGAGAATTACTTGAAACACCTGACCACAAGTAGAATTTATCCGTTCCATTCTTTGAATCACTTTTAATCCAACTTCTGACCCTTCATGGACAACCTGTTGCTGTGATGAAAAGTTCAAGCACCTGTAAGTGCTTTAGCTTAGTATCATCGTCAAAACCCATTTTTGGGGCCCAGTATGTTGAAGAAAGTTCCTTCTTATGGTTCCTAGAGGACAGATATAACCTTCTTTCATTGTGCTTCAGGCTGGAGCTGCTGGGGTGAGATCAAGGAGAATTCTGGGAGGGCTACAGTGATACTTGAAGACTTGGCAGGGAGAGCAAAGGCACTGATGTTAGGTCAAGAACAGAACAAGAGTAAGCCTCTTGGCCTAGAAAGATGAAAAAATATGAAGAAGGTTCCCAGAATCATGAAAGGGGGAGGAAGGGGGAGGAGAGAGGAATGAGGAGGCTGAAGAGGAAATGGGAGAATAGGACTTGATCTCTAAAAACCTGGTACATGAGCTACCAGTCCCTAAAATTATAGCTCAATGGCCATTGGTACCTTGAGACAGTGGGGAAAACAGTGGATTCCAGCTCCTCCACTTATGAGCAATGTGTCTTGGGGTAAATCATCTATCCTTTAGGCAAAATGCCTAGAAAATATATGGGGACTTTCCAGTGGTTAAGACTCCATTCTTCCAATGCAGGGAGCATGGGCTCAGGGAAATGAGATCCCACATGCCATGCGGCACAGCCAAAAAAAAAAAAAAAAAAAGGCCCCGAGCTTAAAAAAAAAAAAAAAAAAAAAAGCCTAGAAAATATATACTGTATATATATATATATATATATATATATATATACTTGATAAATATTTATTTTATTTCTTCTTTCAGAGCTTGGTTCATTGACTGTAAAATAGGAATACCGAGTCCCTACTTCATCGGACTATTAATGTAATTAAATTCAATAACATTGAAAAGCTCCACCACAAACTCCATAGAGTGAAATCAGAATTCACTCCTCTTATTACCCAAGTCCAGATTATCCATCTGTGGGGACTGTTGCTCATGAGAGCCATCTGAACATGAAAAACCCCTAAAAGTTCTAAGGAGATCAGTCCTAATACCTCTACGAGGATGAGAAAAAAGAGAAATGAGATTGAACACAAACCTAATGGCTCCCTCCTTGGGCTCCATAATCTATCGAAGAGATATTTCACTCTCACTTCAACTAGTCTAGGTCTTTAAATTACTTGAAAAATTACCAACACCTCAGATGCATAAAGCTCTTGGAATAACAAATGAAGGAATTCAGGGCTGGTTCTGGTGACTATTAAGTGGGTTGTTTTATTTTTATTTTCCCCTGCTCACATGTTTACGTTACTGAATAAAGAAGCGAAGAAAACATGAACTTAAAAGGAACATAAGATAAAGCAACAGCTGAAGGGACCATTAGAGGGATGATGAACTGAACAGCAGATTTGTCAGAGGGCGCTTAGTAAGCAGTGGTGTGAAAAGGTGTTGGAAGAGAGGTCAGAGATGGAGGCATAAACCATCAGGTAAGCATCACTTCATAGCACCAACTCGCAGAGAACCAGATAAAAGATGAGGAAGCCTGAGAGGATCTGGAACAGGAGCCCTAGAATTCGGAATAATTAGTGTGCCAGCTAGGTGGGAAGGAAAAATAGAATGGTGATTTCAGGGCAGAGGTCAAACACTTCCCCAGAAAATAAGCTATAAAAGATCAAAGAAAAACTAGGGTGAAGAGGGTAGGATGGAAATTTTTATAAAAGGGTGAAATTGTGACTCCATGACAAGAAAGTAAACTGAATACAGAAGAGACACTGTTGAGGACAAAATCTAAAGAATGTATATATTGTAGTTCCTGGATGCCTGCCACTTGTGTTTTTTCAACCAGGAAAACCACTCTCAAGATTAATAGTGACTTTTTAGGCTGATGACCCAGCAGCTCTTCATTCATAAAAAGAAAAGAGGGAAAGAAAATTAAAATGAGAGAGACAGACATTGTACCTAGATGAAACTGGCATCAGTTGGAAAATCGAATGACTAATCCAGTCATGATGATCCCCCAAATTGAATGAGAAATTGATGTTGCCCATAACAGACATAAGTCTAGAAACACAGGCTTAAAAAATGTATAGATACCTGCACAACTTCAAAATCAATCATTGTAGCCTGGATAGACACTCCATTTGCAACTCTCAACCTCCCCTCAAATGAAGCCACATAATGTTTCAAGATAAAAATAAATTTGAAGCCAGAAAGTTCTGAGTTCAAATCTCAGCTTGGCCATATACTAGCAGGTACAGGCTTAGAAAAGTATTTCTGCCAGCCTGAGCCTCATTTTCCTCAATAACAAGACAAAATGAATTTGTGAAGTTTCCCATCTCCCAGGCTTGCTTCCGTAATGCACCTATGTGAGTTGCAAATATAAAATTAGTTGACTGATTTTTAAACAACAATAAAAACATCACCAAACCTTTTTATGGAACAGTGGATAGGTTTCTTACAAAGTAGATCTCCAGGAAGGCAATGCACAAAACTTAACCAACCATGCTGACAATACTCTCAGCTCAAGTCCCTCTTCTGGAACAGCTGTAAGAACGCAGGGCGCATTCTTTGATTATCCACAAAGGTGGAAATATCCACCTTTTGATTGACTTCTGGAAAAAGTCAGCATCATTTGGATCCAAGTCTGAGGAATAGGATCTAGCTGAAGTGTATCTACAAAGCAGTGAGACTGATCTTTTTCTGTGACTCATAATCTAGTTCAGAAGACATTTTCAAAAGGTCTGGATCCTATCAAAATAAAAGTGTCAGTACATGAAGATAGTCTTATAAGAACATTTATCACACCACTGAATGGAGAGGCAAAAATTATTGCATGTGTGCCAACAGGGGAACGGCTGAAAAACTCATGTTATAGCTCTATTGTTAAAGATTATGTAGCTACCAAACAGAATGAGTTAGAAAAGTCTTTCTTAAAGTGTGTCCCAAGAACTTGTTAGAAATGCAAATTCTGGGGCCCCACCCCAGGTCTACTGAATCAGAAATTCCAGGGGATGAGGCCCAAACCATCTGTATTTTAATAAATCCTCCAGATAATTCTGATGCTTGCTAAAGTTTGAGGGCTACTGAGTTAGAGAGGTGTCCTCCATTTACCTAGAATAGGAATGTTCTAGATCTGTTAAGTAAGAAAAGCAAGTTGCAAACCAATAAGAAACACAGTTGAGGGCTTCCCTGGTGGCGCAGTGGTTGGGAGTCCGCCTGCCGATGCAGGGGACAGGGGTTCGTGCCCCGGTCCGGGAAGATCCCACATGCCGCGGAGCGGCTAGGCCCGTGAGCCATGGCCGCTGGGGCTGCGCGTCCGGAGCCTGTGCTCCGCAGCGGGAGAGGCCACAACAGGGAGAGGCCCGCGTACCGCAAAAAAAAAAAAAAAGAAACACAGTTGAACTAAATTGTGTGTGTGTGTGTGTGTGTGTGTGTGTGTGTGTGTGTGTGTGTAGAATAAATAATGTGGTAGGTTATTTGCCAAACTCTTAAAATGAATAAAACTTATGATGGTGGAGTGAGGATAGATGGAGAAAGGATTTTCAGGGTCAGAGGAGAGAGAGAGAGAGAGAGAGGGAGGGAGGGAGAGAGGTGCGGAGAGAGAGAGAGGAATATAGTTATATACCCTGTATATAATACATAGAAGGATAAGCTTACTAACTGCTTTCTCATTCTCTGGCTTTTACCTAAAGCCAACCTTGCATTCCTTTTGAATCCTTTACTCTTTTATGAGTGTTAACAGTTTATTTTTCTTCTGGAAGCCTTGTGTAAAGATCTAAAAAGTACTGCCTGTGAGTGTGTGCATAAGAAATGAACAAGATATAGGCATACTTAATATGTGTTATAATTCTCCAAAGACCATGGATATGTCTGCTCACTAAATGGCTGTCAATCAAGATTAGGGATAACATTATGTTGGTTTCTGCATTTCCAAAGAAAGGCATGCTATGGCTTGATAGCTGTTTGCCAGGGGGACCCATTCACAAAGAATTTATTTTTTCTTCTATGGACAAAATATAAAGAAGTTAACTGAGCTCAAACCAGCCTCCTTAATGGAGCCATACCTGACTTATCCACAGAGCCTTAACCAGGTTAAGTTGTGGAGGAGAAGAAATTGGCGTCCAAAGCTTTGACATCGTCATAGCTGTCTGGGAAGTCTGGACATTTTCCAAGTGAAGTCTGGGTAGAGAAAATCCCTGTGAGTCTTGGAGCAGCCTACAGGCTCACCCACTCTTCCAGCACATGGTGGCCCTATAAGGATGCCACAAGTCTCTGCCTGCTCAACTGGCTCTCACACACTGACCCCCACATGTTCAGCCAGGCCTACAGAGACTTAAATACCCGTATGTAGGAATTGAGAGGTGTCTCTTATGGGAATCAGAACAAGGTGGCAAAGGGAAGTCATCATAATATACCCAAAGCAGACTCTGTTAGTGTAAAAAAGAAGGGGATTGTTAACAGCACAGAAAAGCAAGAGGAAAAAGAAGCAAGATCAAGTATAGGTCTGTGTGGTGTGTCCTGGCACAGATGGGGTACATTCCAGGTTAGGATCTCTAGCACTTAGCAAGGAAATGAGAGGAAGCTGCCACTTTCAAAAAACTTCCTTAACTCCTCCAGTTTTTGCAGGGCATTTCTTCCCTGGCTCCTGCCTGAGCCCACATTCTCTGAAATCCCTTTAGGATTATCAGTGACTGTCCCTTCCTTACTTAAATAAAAAAGAAAATGTACATGAATTATTTAACACCCTCAGATTTGAATTCCTCATCCATGACTTTTTCAACTTAATCAAATGCCAGAAAGGTCTGTGATCTTTTTGGCCTATTAGCCCTCTCCCATTAGCACATAGCATGGCAGATTCTTCAGTGGTTCTCAGCCTGGTAGCACATTAGAAGCACCTGGGGAACTCTTTTAAAACCAAAGACCCCACCTTGGACCAATACCATCAAAATTTTTGGGAGGGTGGAGATGAAGGGTGTAGGGGAGCAAGCCTGGTCATTGGCAAATTTTTTTTAGGTTTCCAGAAGAGTCTAATATAAACTCAAGACAGACAAGTACTGAACTAGCTATTATCTAAGTAGTCAGCAGGAAGATCAGACCTTCCGGTGTGTGGTTAAAAGACGTGAACTTCAAGGTCCTTTAAAACCAGGAAAAGGGACAGTGATTTTCAGAAAGCAGCTGGCTACAGAAATGATTTTTCACAAATAGCAGAGGAAAGGCTTCTTCAAGGTTAAAGAGAAAGACTCTTGCAAAATGAATAAAGAATTGAGCCCTCAACCTAGGCAATTCCAAACAATGAAGCCTAAATATAAATATGTATTTTGTAGTTATATCAATAATCTAATATTTTGGAGAATCTTAATTTCTTTTTTTACACAAGTGTATTTTCTATTAGTCTCAAGAGTCCAGAAAATCGACTCTATAACTTGATACAATCTACTTCTTAAACTTTCCCTAACTCCTCTAACTGTGAATAAATTAGGCTCCAGTAGTCCACATCTGATTAATAGACCCTGAGTCATGTTAACTACATCACTCTATGAATAACTGAAGCATCCAACTTTTTCAAACAGTCCCTCAGTTCTACCAGAAGTAAGTTAGCAACTGGCCTAAACAGAATTACCCTAAATATTTCCAAGAAAAAAAATGAAGGCTTGTTTATTTCTTCAAAGACTTGGAATGAAGTTAGACAAAATGTACAACTCATTTCTGTAGCTTCTGTTCCTGAGTCCTTGGCACTTTCATAGAGACAGAAAGATAGATTCCTTCTTACCCTCTTCACATGCAGCCCAACACTGACTTAGAAGGAAGTAACAAGAGTGAGGGAGGCAGTAGAGGAGAGCATCTTCTCTGAGCTGAAATTTTAAGGAAGTCCCTTTTCACATTCTCAAAAGTAGATTGCCTCTTTAAATCTCCTTCCTTAGCAGGAAGGCAAAGGAGTTGGGAGCATCCCTGACTTTTAAATGAAAACAATGAAGCAAGATCTTAGGGAGCAGAAAACTAACCAAGGGAGACAAGGAGGGGGAATAAGTGTTAAACACTCCTGAAAAATTAAAACTTAGAGCATCATCACATGAAGCTTTATTCTCAAGAGAAAAGAAGAGGAATGTGAATTCGTCCGTCCAATTCTACTTGGGAGAGATACAAGGATGAGTCTGGAAAGGGATTTCTGGGGCAAATAATGGATCTCAGAGAGCCAAGTAAGGAGTTGGTATTTTTTCCATTATCAGTGATACTAATACTAATATTAATAATAAATGCAATGTATTGTGTACTTATTATGTGTCTGTACTGTACTAAAAATCTTTCACAGACATTTCCTCATCAGATTCTCTCAGGCATGTGATATCTATTGTTTATTTCCATTTTATAGTTAAGGAAACTTAGGCTCAAAGTGTTTAAGTACCTTGTCTGAGGCCATGCAACTAAAATTAATTGGCTGGGTTTCCAAAAGCAGATCTAACCTACTCTAAAACCTGAGTCTTAAACACTTAATTGCATTTAATTGCTTGTAAGACATTGAGAAACCAAGAGATAATTTTACAGTGGTAACGTAAACAGCTTTGATAAATTACACGATCTACCTTCTAGTTGAACATCATACAAAGTGTCCTTGCTCTGGGTTCTAGATATCCCTGCCTACTCCGTCCAGCTGCCCCACCTCTGCATGCATGACTGAGGCTACACAAGTCTGAACATTGCTGGTGGTTCCCCAGATGACATCAGAGCTGCTGCAGAGCACACAGAATCCACAGCCATCCTCGGCAATCCAAAATCCAGGGGTTGTTAAAGTGGCCACATTGAAAGGAGAGGCTCCCCCCCCACACACACACACAAAATAAAACAAACCACCAAATAATTTATTATTACACATAGGAGGATCAGTCTAAACACAGAGCAGGGCAAAATGTCTCCATTGGCTCAGGTGTCCAGCTTACAGCCTAGAGACTAGAAACTCAGTCAGTGGCCACATCTATCCTTGGAGATAGGGAACCATCTTACTAAATCAAAATCTTCATAGCCCTCAGGAAAATTATGTTATAAATAAGGGAAGAAAGTAA
Organism: Lipotes vexillifer; assembly: GCF_000442215.2. Lineage (NCBI taxonomy): Eukaryota > Metazoa > Chordata > Mammalia > Artiodactyla > Lipotidae > Lipotes > Lipotes vexillifer. The sequence continues at coordinate 604,501 of NW_006771990.1, forward strand.
CTGCTCACATAATGTGTTGCATAGTAAAAGGAGCTGTAAGAAATTACTGAGCCAGCCTGTTCAAGTTCCATTGCAAAGTTGTCTTCCTAGCCAGGTGACCTTCCACACATGACTCTGTGCCTCAGGTAAGGACAGGTTTGTTTTAATGACTAAACACATCAGTGTCCTTAGAACTAGACTTGGCACATAGTATGCATCCAGCTACACAATTCCTCCTGTGCTTGTCTAACATTCTGCTATTCGAAATCCTGTGCTCAATGGAAAGTACTGGCTGTCTCCTTCAATCCCCATTTACAATTCAAAGATCACTTGGATAGCACGCATTAGCCACCATCACCTTAGTGTGAATTAGTCTATCATATTGTTTTCTTCACTTTAATAAAGAAAGGATCTGTCCCTACATATGGAAGATATGGAAGAGCAGTTACAGATATAAAAGGTAAAGTAGGTTGAAGGAATGAAACACACCATTCCACTAATCTGCAATTTGTGGAGACCTAATCCCCTGGAGACCTGGATGTTGGTTTCATATCTCTCTGTCTTAATCTCTCCAACAAAATAATTCTTGCTAAATCTGCTTCCCATGCCCCTTACATTGGTTTCACAAAACTCTCCCCAACCATCCATATAGAGAGATGGCCCTTATGCATAGCCCATTCCACCTTGTAATTACTAACTGGGATAGTTCCTCTTTATGTCTTCATTGCTGCGTCTACCCCAGTGGCCCCACTCCAGACTAGAGTGAGGAGTCTTCCTTTTTTTTTTTCTTTAATTAATTAATTAATTTATTTTTATTTTTGGCTGTGTTGGGTCTTCCTTTCTGTGCGAGGGCTTTCTCTAGTTGCGGCAAGCGGTGGCCCCTCTTCATTGCGGTGCACGGGCCTCTCACTATCGTAGCCTCTCTTGTTGTGGAGCACAGGCTCCAGATGTGCAGGCTCAGCAGTTGTGGCTCACAGGCCTATTGCTCCACGGCATGTGGGATCTTCCCAGACCAGGGCTCGAACCTGTGTCCCCTGCATTAGCAGGCAGATTCTCAACCACTGCACCACGAGGGAAGCCCCGAGGAGTCTTCCTTTTTGATGTAAGCATATTGATTACACCATTGCAGTTTCCTGATTTCATGTTCATGTGTAAGAAGACTGCCTCACAAACCCCTGCCACCTCATGGTTCCACCTAAACACTTTGCCATCCATTTGCCAGGTCTGACAGCCAGTGAGCCGAAACAAAGCAATCACTGATCTGGAAGAAACAGATGTGTCTTTCGACCAAGTTCTGCTGCTCACAAGTGATGTGGCCTCTGCTGATGCTCCCTTTTCTAAGCCTCCAGCTCCTCATTTGTGAAAAGAGGGGGCTGAGCTCCAATGGACCCAGGTCCCCTCCAAGCAGGAACATCCTCTGATTAGATTTCACAGCTTCCCTCTGTTCCTTCTGACCTTTGGCTCCAGGCCTTCCCAGGGCCAGCCCATCATCAGAGAGGGAAGCACGGACTGCCCGCCCACCCACTGACAAATCTGTGCTCTGGGCAGAGACTCTGCTGGGAGACTGATGATGATCAAATGCCCAGGGCTGGCCCCAAGCCATATGTCAGCTCAGCCCACTGTCTGAGGGGCTGCAGATGGAGACAGGGGAAACCAAGGATGCTGCATGCTGCCCTGCAGAACTAATAAGCCGGGACCAGTGTCCAGGGTGCTTGCCCTCAGTCAGCCTCATTGGGTTCAGCTCATCTGTTCCACATCTCCCAGGCAGAATCAAAGGATCCCATCTCTGAGTTGAATAGGGCTGAAAAGACCTCAAACATTTGAACATCTCCAATGACAAGGTACTCATGAATATATGATATTAAGTAGCTGATTATTACCAAGTGCCATGCACATACTGTCTCTTTTAATCTGCAAAACAACACTTAAGGTTGGGCTGTGATTTCCCTGTTCTGCACACACAGAAGGTGTAAAGTGGTTTGGGGGACAATAAGTCATACACTGACACATGACCCCATGGCTCAGCGAGGTGAACTCTGCCTCTCTGGACCTTCTAGAAGAGCTTGTGTTCCCTTTAAAGGAAAATTCTTCCTTACACTGACAAAAATCTATCTTCTTATAACAGCCCCCTCAGCCCTAACTTTGCTCTTATTTGATCCTCTCTGGACATGGATAATGACACTCCATCCAATCAATTGTAATCTTTTAAGATAAAGAACAATTAGACGAGGTAACAGTAAACCATGGGGCTGTGCCTTTGTCCTGATACAGCCTCTCTTGCCAATTTGAAGGTGGCTCGATATGTTTTTCTCTCTCCCTCTTTGCCCTTTTATTTTTCTCCAGCAGCACATTAACAGAAGCCAGAGCTTTGACAATTATGCAGCTAATTTCTAAATGACTGAAATAATTTTTTATTATTCCAGTCAAGGAAAGTTCCTCCAGGAGCTAGGACAGCTGGTAACGGTGCCCATAGAATGGGTATTATTCATTACACAAAAGCCTGACATTCAGCGGAAATCACCATCCAGGAAAATATGGGGGTGGAGAATAGAAACATATCTTTTGATTTACATTCAGGTCAGAGGATCAAATCATTCTGATTGAAATTGCATTATTTCGTTACCCCATCCGTCCTAACATTCTCCTGCACAACTCTTGTTTTGTGAGACTGTGTGATCCCCCCAACAGAGCTCTGTTCTTGGATGTTTCTTACTTAAGCAAGTTACTAGCCCTGTGATGGTTTCTCTTCTCCGTCTTGTTTTTTATGTTTTGTTTGGGTTCTTTTAACAGCCACTGTAGACCTAAACAGAATTAACTGAGCACAGCTCACACATGGAAAACTCACCAATCATGAAGCCATTACTAAACCCAGCAGAGAATGCCTGTTCTGAATGTGCCATATGCGCGTCCACCCACTGGCTGCCTCCACAGTGAAGAACGGCACCAATACTGCAAATCAGTGTCCTGTTCTCAAACTGACATTCCTGACATCACCCCTCCGTAAGTCCATAAGGGGTTGAAGTGTGGGTGGGAGGTTACTGTCAAGCCCTATCAGCCTGGACTGTATCTAGCCAAGGCCAGTAATGACCTGCGTTCAGCCTCCTCAACCTTGCAAAGACCTTGAGCCAGAAAAAGCTGGGCAGGGGGTATGTTAGGAGATCCACCCTCACCAGATTTGGAATGGGAAATCCATCTGATGGATGCTAACTGCTGTAAATGTAGCCCCGAGTGCCCACAGGAACATTAGGCAACAGCCCCTTAACTAATACCAATTGAGTGTAGCCAGTCCCCCTCCTTGACCTTCAGACAGGCTTTCAGTTTCAACTCCAGCTCCACCAGACATAGAACAAACCCCACACCTTCATCCTACCTTCTCCCACCATGACCTGGGTGGAGGACTCTGATGCTTTCGCCTCATTCTGGCCGACAGCTTCCCAAGAGATTGGATGTGCTTGCTCTATACCAAGAACAAATCTCCCTGATCTAAAAGACAGATTCTCATCATATCATATGCAAACCAAAACCTGTTCTGATCAAACTTGATGGTTTGAACATTTAGCTCTCTCCAGAATGTTTTGTCTGAGTTGGTTTTCCCCGGCCCATTCTGCAAGGAGCACCCACCACTCCTCCAAAGTGAGCTCCATGCCTTTGTGAGGGGACTAACCCAAATCAGGGGTATAATGTGTGACTCGGGCTCTGCATCAGTTTTACCTGAGATGTTAGAATGGTGAGAGCTGCCCAGAAAACCTCACCCATTTTGGCAATAAGCCCCATGAGACCTGAATGATTTGGGAAGCACATGGAATTTTATGGACCTTTGGGTTTAAAGCCATCAAGTGCATAACTGACTGGATTATAGCCAGTGCCTCAAAAGCAGGAATCATGTCTGTTTTACTCACCAATGTTTATTTATAGCACCTAGCACAATGCCTGGCAAACAGGAGATGCTTCATGGATGAACTGAGGTCCACAGTATATCACAGTTTTGTGAGCAGAAATAAATTAAATAAACCTAGTTCTTAATAAATTAAATAAACCTAGTTCTTAATCCTAATAGTATTATGTACTAGCTGCAGGACCATGGACAGAGAATATAACTAAAGTTCAGCTGCCTCAACTATAAAATGGAAATGATACTATTTGTTATGAGGAGAAGTGTATCCCCCCAATTTTGTATGTTGAAGTCCTAACCCCCAATACCTCAGAATGTGGCTATATTTGGAGATAGGGCCTTAAAGAGATAATTAAGATAAAATAGACTCTGGCCTGATTTGGCTGGTTTCCTTATAAAGAAGAAGAGATTAGGATGTAGACACACACAGAGGAAAGACCACATGAAGACAAAGGGAGAAGATGGCCATTCTCAAGTCAAAGAGAAAGGCTTCAGAATGAAATCAACTCTGGTGATCCCTTGGTCTTAGACATCTAGTTTCCCCTTTGTTTATGCCACCCATTCTGTGATAACTGTTATGGCAGTCCTGGCAAGCTAAGACAAGTACTTGTGATATCTGATGGGATGGTTATTATATTCCTATATAGTATCTGGAATAATAAGTACCAAATACAGTTTAAATGTTGTTGTAATTAGCCATGTATTCAATATGCTCTGATATATAACTGCCTTCATATTCTGGATCTTGGGATTTTGTCCATGCCCAAATTCCATTTTTTGCCATCCTCTTTATGCTTTACTTGAATCTAATCTGGTACATCTTGATTTAAACATACATAAAAATCGTTTTTTTTGTTTTTCAAGAGTAATCGTTGGACTGAGAAACTAACAGCAGCATGAAGGAATACGTAATTCTTGAATTTGGATTGTAAAATCTTCTGCTTTTGGCTAGATTTTCCTTAATTCACAAATAAGATCCTAAAAATGTTCCCACCTCCTAAACTTATATCATGTATTTTGCTCAAATCGAATTTGAGATATTACCCAATCCAAGAGAACAGGAGTTCCAAACTAAAGGGTTGGATCATATGCTAAGTATGAGTTCCAGTACAGTGATTCACAGAACTCCATCTCTTGACTGAAGTCCAGTCCAATAAGTACATGGTAGCAAGTGTGATGCAGTATGGATGGGAGCTCAGGGGTCTGCGTCATAAGACGGGCCTTCTGTCCACCTACTCACAGTGGCACATAATAACACAAGAGGGTGACAAGGCCATACAAAGGACAGTGACTCACATGTTTTCAGAGAAAGATAAGTGGGATGTAAATATTTCTTCTGAAGTGGGAAGGGGGAAAATAGTTTTGGGTTTTCTTTTAAACATTGACACCTTCATGGTCAGGAGGCTATTAATGAAGACTTGGGTAAGACAAATAGACAAAAAAACTATAAAAAAGAAATAGAAATGTTCCTCTCAGGTTCCATTGCAGCAAATTACCGTCCAACCCTGTGATTCTATTGATTTACCTGCGCTATATCAAACTTTAATCACAATAAACCATAGACTAATACAGATCTGCCAACAAGTGCCCTTAGCAGAAGACTTTGCTTACTAGGGACATTCTGAAAATTTTTTTAAGATTGCCCAGCCTGGAAACTTAGAGATACAAGGAAGCATCTGAAAAATGTTTTATCTGTTGGTTTTGCAAAAAGTATGTATGACATTCTGCTTTTTCAAAGTTAGAACTTTCAGAAAATACATGAACAAAAGAAAAAAGAAGTAGTTGGAGGGTTAAGGGGAGGAACTCCAGACAAGGATAATTACCATAAGAAGAATTCCTTGAGAAGAAATGACAATTTGCTTTTGTTTCATGGACTAAATGAATGGCTTCAACACACCTTTATCATTTAGATATCTCTTGATGTTTGCTTATTCCCAGTACATAAAGCCTAACTACATTAAATCAGCATGTTCTTAACTGTGGCCACAAAAAAAAAATTTTATCAAGATGTTAATAAATGGCCCCCTAAAAGGAAAACAAAAACAAAAACACTGATCTTGTTATAACTAGGAAATTTGCATACTATGTCTCAGAGATTTACTATGTCTATAAGAAAATTAAAAACCTGGAGGGCTTCCCTGGTGGCGCAGTGGTTGAGAGTCCGCCTGCCGATGCAGGGGACACGGGTTCGTGCCCCGGTCCGGGAAGATCCCACATGCCGTGGAGCGGCTGGGCCCGTGAGCCATGGCCGCTGAGCCTGGGTGTCCGGAACCTGTGCTCCACGACGAGAGAGGCCACAACAGTGAGAGGCCCACGTACCGAAAAAAAAAAAAAAACCCTGGAGAACTCCTACAACCATGGAATCTGTATGTTTAAATTGGTTCAATCCAGAGTTTTCCAGGAAATACCTACTAATATCTCAAGAAACAACGCTATTCAAATCAAGGTTTGTGACATGTTGGCTTAAATACTACTGTTTCTATAGGTTTCCAATACCATAGCTCTGCATTAAGGGAAGATGAGACACACACGTAATGAATACCCTAAATGATCACTCTATTTTCCTCTGAAATTTCCAGGAAATTCAACCACATGTGCTTTATTTCTTAGCTAATGCCAGTAACATAGTTAACTCTCATTTCTCTTAGCATGTGCAGACATGACCACAAATACTTTTGGAAGTATCATTTACCATTAGCGGACTTGGATGCTGTACCAAGTTCATAGTGTGGGGTAAACCAGAGGACACATGACCCCTAGAACTGAGCGGCCCTGGATTTTATAGCTAGATCTGTCATCACTTGTCCAGTGTTAAGCTCCTTAATCTCTCTGAGACTCAGTATCTTTATCAATCACTAGATAAACTGTATAGTCATTTTAATGCCTGAAGTTCCAAGAAGATATGAGTTTTGAATTTAAAGGTACAAAGTTAATTAAAAATCTTAAATGTCCCTGCCTTAGTCAGAGGCTCTATTTTAAAATGCACCAGGAGACAAATCATTAAACGGCATTTTAAGCATAGGAAGATATTAGAAAACAGAGAACAGAGACAGAAGGAAAGCCAGAGATAACTCAAAGCATATGGCCACATGTGGAAGGATTACAGGTGATTTCTAGTTTGTTCTAACTTAGTGGTTTCTAATGTTTTGCAATGAACAGGTATTATTGTTGCAATAACAAATAGACCAAAAAGAATTTAATTTTTGTTTCTAAGTCTTCCAAGTCCTTAAGCAAGCTTCTGCTGATTTGAAAACCCTCATTGTGGGTGGCTAATCAAACATTCTAGACTAAATGTGCAAACCAAAATCATCAATATTTGGTATAAGTGGGACCATGTGTTAAAAAGGCATCTACAGGGCTTCCCTGGTGGCGCAGTGGTTGAGAGTCCGCCTGCCGATGCAGGGGATACGGGTTCGTGCCCCGGTCTGGGAAGATCCCACATGCCGTGGAGCGGCTGGGGCCGTGAGCCATGGCCGCTGAGCCTGCTCGTCCGGAGCCTGTGCTCCACAATGGGAGAGGCCACAACAGTGAGAGGCCCACATACCGCAAAAAAAAAAAAAAAAAAAAAAAGGCATCTACAGGGCTTCCCTGGTGGCACAGTGGTTGAGAGTCCACCTGCCGATGCTGGGGACACGGGTTCGTGCCCCAGTCCGGGAAGATCCCACATGCCGCGGAGCGGCTGGGCCCATGAGCCATGGCCACTGAGCCTGCGCGTCCGGAGCCTGTGCTCCGCAATGGGAGAGGCCACAACACTGAGAGGCCCGCATACCGCAAAAAAAAAAAAAAAAAAGGCATCTACAGGTAGATGATCAAATACATGGTAGGAACTTGAGTGTGAATCTTTTAAGAATTGCTTTTTAAAATTAATGGAAGAAAAGAAGAAATAGAAAGAGGGAGGAGGGGAAGGGAAATGGGGGAAATGAAAGTATTGCTGCCCCATCAATCCACAATTTTAGCATCATTATTTGGGCTCCTGGTTTTCTGGAAACCCTGCTAAATGCAAAGTCCTCTGAAACACATTAAACCTTACCAGCTCCTTGCCTATTAAGAGCATGACCCTGTAAAAATCAGTCCCAGGACAGGAAGTTTGAAAAAAAATGCCAGTAGGAAAGGTCTTTGCAAATAGTTCAGCTGTGGTTCTCAGTCCTGGCAGTGCACTGACATCACCTGGCTGATGCTCAGGCCCTATTCCAGACAACTGAATTAGAATATCTAGGGGCGGGGCCCAGGTTTGGAGCTTTTGAAGTTCCCCAGGGGATGCTAATGTGTAGTCGGGATTCAGAAACATATAGGGTAGTTGAAACACAGGAATTACAAGCAAATCCTACCGATCTTTCAATTTAGCTAAATGCTCATCAGAAACAAGAGTAGTTTCATTTCCTGAACTATTTGAAAATTTTCAGATTATAACTGACTAAGGGTGAAACTGAGTATAATTTTACCCTTATTGCTGAACATTGTCCTAAAATGCCCACTTCTCCCTTGCCTAATAAATCCAGGCTGGTGAAGGAAATGGTGTCTCTCTTTAGTGAGTGAGGCTCACTTACACATCCTGGGATCTTTATAAGATCTGAGGACAAATATGGAGAAGGTGTCAGTGATGGGCCCTATCAGAAGAGAGACCAGTCTTTCCTGGACAGTTGTTCTTAAACTAAGAAGCCGTGACCAGCTCATTCTGCTGTATTTTGACTCTTTCTAAAACACAGTGCAGTGCTTAGGGCTCTGGTTAGTTGCATTTAATTACTTGAGACTTTACCACAAATATTCAACAGGATAATCTATATGTTCATATCTGTCTTGTTCATTTTTTGAAAAGATAAGATGAAATGGTTAATTCTATCCTGCCCCTGTCTCTTTGGAAGAATGGGCAAACTTGGAAGAACGGGCAAGCTAAGAGGGTCCTTCTTAGTCACATTCCATCTCCAACCCCACCCTAACTTGCCCTCTCCCCCACCAACTTCTACACAACTTGATAGCATCTTTGGATTTTTAAAACTAAGCTAAAAAAATTTCCCACCCACTCATTTGTTTAGAAGATTGGGGGTCATCAAAGGGTCATCATACTGAAGTTACCCCAGAGTGGGAGGAGAAAGAAGGACGAGGCCTGACTAATGGAGGTAGGAAAGGAGAAATTATTCTACCAGTGGCTTTCCTCCTACGGGAATTAACAAACAACCTCCTTATATACCAGAAGGTATCAGAGCATCTGTGCATATATGAAATTATGCAATAATCTGTACATAATCTTTTATGAATGTAGTAGATGCCTCCCACGCAGGTCTAGAGTAAGAGAAACAAAAGAACAATAATTATACTCTGAGAAACTTGTTTCTAGACTTCCATAAGATCCTTAGGACTTTAGGGAAGGGGTCAGCTATATTTATTTGCCTCAGAAAAAATAAAATCAAGTGATAATCTTGTGAATGAGCTTCATGGAGTCGACACATACAGATTACACATATTACCCAAGAGATTTTTCAGAGGGAGGAAGATTGACTCTGAAGGAATTTGGTTCACTTGAGAAAATGAATTACAGGAGAAAAACTATACCAGGGGTCTCTTGATTCTTAGAAGAAAATCTGGACTACCAACCATTCCTTCCTAAAATATTCCACTACATGAACTATAAAAATGACACCAAGCACAGAGATAAGATCCACCATTTAACTGGAAGAACACTTAACATATATCTATTTTCAGCAATGTCTCTGATTTTGATCGTGAACATATTCATGATGGTCACAATTCTCAAAAGATTTATGTAGAAAAAAGCTGGAGAGTTTTGAGTGCACATTAAGGGAATTTGGTGCAATCAGAATACATTTGCCTTTTTTTTTTTTTAACAAGAAAAATCCTTGTTTCCCCTGAAAGAACCCTAAGGAGGAAATTCTTTTCTATTCAATTTTTTTTTATTTTCACCAAAGAATAGGAAAAAAGACAAAATAAAAACATATAGTGATAGGGCTTTAAAATTACATATGACAGGATTCTCACTTGTTAGGAATCTGTGTCACTTTTAGAATTTCTAGAAATTTTCTGAAGGTCAAAGCCCAACATGCTAAAGTGTCCTGCTGGAAGGTCAAAGCCCAACATGCTAAAGTGTCATGCTGAAAGGGGTTTTAAGTCTAGATGGCATCTTTTCCAATGTGTCTCTTCCTCCCTTTAAAAAAATCCCGACATATTTTTTACTCCAATTATTTTGGTAAAAATTTCTAAGTAAATGAAAGAAAACTAGAAGCTGAAGAGAATTCTTGATAAGTATCAAATACAAACCCAAAAAATGTGTACAAAGTTTTGTAATCATGACTATATGGGGCATTTATTGGAGAAGAGGTTTAAAGATTATGTCCCAGAATACAGTCTATCACTCTGAGTAGGTCAGTGTAATGAGCAGACCACGTTTGTACACAGTACAGGCTATTCCTTACAAGACAGCATGTTTCTATGTGTGGTCCTTATGTTGGCTGCATTATGCTTACCTGGATCACTTTATAAAAATACAGATTCCTATACCTCATTTAAGACATAATGAATTAGACTGTCTTGGGGGGAGGGAGGGCTTAGGAACATGCATTTTTCAAATTTCCCAGGTGACTCTTAGGAAATCTGATGTTAGAAAATCCTGTTCTAAGTGCACCATGTATTCTAAAAAATGGTCAAGAATGCTCTAGCAGTGCTGTGATGGCAAAATTCTGCACTTTTTATTTTTAATTAACCTTTGCCACTACCTCTAAACATTTATTGAGCACTTTGTGCAGGAACAATTATAAGAGTCTTCTCATCTATCCACTCACATATAATGCCAACTTATGAGGCAGGTGCTAACAATATTCCCCATTTTATAGATAGGGAAGTGAAGTCAGAGAATTCTGATTTATCCAAGGTGACACATCCTGTAACTGATGAAGCCAGGCTTTGAAACCAGGGCATGTGATTTCAGAGACTACATGCTTAACCAGATCACTATAAAATTTCAATTAAATAAAGAAGTCAAGGTTTAAATCTACAATTACTGGTTCCCAAGGCTTTCTACCACACAAACAGGGTCAAGGTTGACCTTGACTAGAGCAAATGGGTCAGTGTTTATCAAAATGGGGCCACTGGACTGTGTCAGAATCACCTGGGAAAGGGGCAAGAAACAAGGACTGGCTAAAAATCAGATTCTTGGGTTTTAACCCAGACCTAGTGCACCAAGTTTTCAGTGCAGAGAAAAAAACAAGAATCCGTATTTTACATGTTCCCCCAGGTGATTCTTATACACAGTAAAGTTTGAGAACCACTGTATCAGGTAAATATAAGCCCAAGGAAAGCAAGAATAAACTCACAGATGATGAAGTTAATTTTTCCTACCCTTAGATTATGATCTAAATGATAAGGTTAAGGCAGTGGTTCTCAATAATGGGTGATTTCTCCCTCCAGTAACATTGGGCAATGTCCAGAGATATTTTTGCTTGTCACATTTGGGGGAATGCTATTGGTATCTAGTGAGTATAGGCGAGGGATGCTGTTAGACATCTTAAAATGCACAAGGCAGGCTCCAAAACAAAGAATTATCTGGCCTAAAATGTTAGTCATGCTGAGGTTGAGAAACGCTGAATTAGGGTTATTAGGATGGAGAACAGCATCATCTCCTCCTTTCCTCAGCAGCAGCCTCCTCTTGGCAGGGACAACTTTTTCATTCTCTTCCATGCCTATGATTCCTACTATGCCACCACTGTTCTAGTATTTAAGCCTAAATTTCCCTCTCTCCTACTTTTCACATCACCAGATTCCACTGTTTCCTCATGTACTAATATGCCTAAAAGTGTTTCTGTGAATGCTTCCACTCTTATCCCCCTTAACCTAAAATCAAGTATCACTAGAAGGTCAGTTGACTAAGAATCATAAAATTTAGAACTGACCTCAGAGACCTTCTGATCCAGCCAAAAGTTTTCTAAGGAGGGAAAGCTGAGGCTCAGAGAAGCTGTGGGGTCGCAGAAAATGCACAGGCTTTGGGTACAGACAGATCAGAGTTTGAAGCCCAGTTTTGTCTTTCACCAGACAGGAGACCTTATGAAGCTATTTTAACATTTTTTAAGTCTCCCATACCAACTTCACAGCATCTGTGAGGAGGTACAAAAACACATATGTGATGTGCCCTGTGTGGTCTGGGTTAAAACCCAAGGAAGAACACAACACATTTCTAGCCCCTTTTCTTCCCCAGAGACTTTCAAAGTCTTCCCTGAAATATCAAACTAATAGTATGTATCTCATTCTCAACGTGTCTTAAATGTGATGCTCATCAGGTATTAAACCTAAGGTCTCAAGGACTCTGCGAGTTGGGCACTATTATTAACTTCATTCTCACAGATGAGAAAATTGATAAGAAGTATGGAATTTTCCCAGGCTACTGCTGGCTAATGACAGTACTTGATTTTATAGCTCTAAGAGCCCAATTGCTAGACACTCTTGCTTAACCACAAACTGTACTAAACAGACTGGGACAAGTCCACATGTCTCCTGTTCCAAGTTAAGAGCTCTTTCTATTAGATCATGAATGTTGGCTTTGTTCCCCCAAGTAAACAATTCTGTTTCCCTTTCAATACAGAGCTCATAGATGATGCTCAATAAATATTTTTCGATTGACTGCTAGAGAAAAGGAATGAATGGCAACCTGAAAAATTAATTTCTTCACTCTGTCACTTTGAATTAATCCTATTATGGGTTGAAAATTACACCTTGCTCTCCATCGAAAACCTGCCCACACAACTGGAAGAAGGAGGCTAGTTCAGCCTCCATTATTGTCTTCTGATCTTATAAAAGCAGGTGATATTTCTCTAAATCAACACTAAAGAACATCACTTGTGTACACACAGACCCAAGGCAAGTAAACTTTGGTTCCGTGGGAAGGCTGTCTCTGTTCCATCAAACAATACTTCTGGGCTACAAATTAATCTTTCCCCCAGCTGCAGACCCCAAAGGAAAATTAAAACAGGTGAATAGGTAAACGGAAAAGCATGGGCTTAAGTTCCTTACTGTGGGCCTCTGTCACTGTCAGTCTCAGGTGGGCATTACAGGAGGTGCTGGGAGAGAGAAATGGAAATTTGTGACCCTGTCACAGCTAAGGTCACTCTGTTTTCTGTTCTGAGAAATCTGGAGACTAATTAATAGGAGAAAATAAGATGTGGATGATGGCAAATATGATGTGAGCCCTTGTCTGGGCCTTTCTCTGAAGCCACTCATAGTTGTGGGGGGTTTTGTTTTGCTTTTTGTTTCTTTTTTGCGGTACGCGGGCCTCTCACCGCTGTGGCCCCTCCCGCCGCGGAGCACAGGTTCCGGACGTGCAGGCCCAGCGGCCACGACCCACGAGCCCAGCCGCTCCGCGGCACGTGGGATCCTCCTGGACCGGGGCATGAACCCAGGTCCCCCGTCTCGGCAGGCAGACCACCAACCACTGTGCCACCAGAGAAGCCCCATAGTTGTGTTTTGTTTGGCAAAGGGAAGGGAGCGGTTTAAAGACTGAAATTCATTAAATTCTTCTCTTGTCTTCCAGAGGAGGGGACGGTGTTAGGATCTCCATTTAACAGACAGGAAACAGAGAGAAAAAGAAGAGAGTGGATTCATGGCTTGGAATTCTAACACCAATGGATCATCTTGTTGTCCCAAGAGGATGGCGTGTGGGAACTCCTTGGAAATAGGAGAAGTACAGATATTAAGAAACAAAAGCAAAATGTAGTCAGAATTCCACTGAGGTAGGGGTTAGCGTGTGTGTTGAGCAGGTTCAAGTTATGAGAACTTGCTGCATGGCTCAGGGCTGATCTGGAGTCTTCAGCATTTATACTATAGTCCTAGCATTCTGACAGGGATTTCCTGTGTGGTCTGATGGCTAGGTGCTAAAACAAACAAGATGCTAAAATCTATTTCTCCATCTCCCTGACCTACCCAGAGAAGTGCACATCAATTAACTGGGAGCTGTGAGAGATGGACTCATTAATGCCCAATGACCACCTCACAATCCTGTCCCATAAGGGGGCTTGAAGGAGGATGTCTAGGAAGGCTGAGGCTTGGGGTGTAGGTTGATGAGTGGAAGACATATGCAAGGATGGACCACAAAAAGACATGCTAATTTATCTGCTTTTTAGAGAAGTAAACAATTTTTGTGATATTTATGAACCTGTAAGAATACTCAAACTTCTTCTGCAGGCTACTAGTCCTCTTGCTGTCAGTCCTCTGAGGTCTTTAGGCAGAAAGATGCCTAAACACCACTTCCCTCCTGGAAGGATAACACCATCTCCCTCCCTGATGACTGCCTGCATGACTGGTGTCTCTCTTTTGTCCTTAATTTGCAATGGCATTTATTGCTGATCCTGGCTCATTCTCTGGCTGATGATATAACTAAGAGAGGTATAACTCTGAGCTGCAGCTACTAGAGTAACAGCAACAATATCAAAAAGAATATTAGAAATAACCACAATGATGTTGATGATAAAGTTTATAGGGTACTTACTAGTCACCAAAAATGGTTCTATGAATTTACATGATACCTCCACTTATTCCTCACTGAAGCCTATGAAACCAATATTATTATTATTCTCATATTGCAGGGGAGGAACTTGAGGGACAAAGAGGTAAAGTAGCTTGCCCAAAGTCACACAACCAGCAAGCGTTGGTTTTGGAATTTGAACTTAGGCAGTTCAGTGCTGCCGCACAGAAATTAACATAGTGTCTAAATGTCTCCTTACTAGGGAAATGTGTTTTCAGTTTCAACTTCTTGTCAAAGAGAGATTAAGTCCACTACATGCCATGCTATCAGGCAGAGAACACTGACCTCACAGCATGATAGCTGTCAGGGAGAACTTAGGACAGATAATCAATATGCTGGAGTAGCATGCAACTATTTCCTTACCTTGTAAAGAAGCAAAGCCACTTGATGGAAGTTGTTTCCAATTTAGGGATGGCCAGGGTTTAAAATCTGACTCCACCACTTAGGTGGATGTGTGATATTAGATGAGTTACTTGACCCAATGTGGTCTTGGTTTCCTTATTCCTGGGAAACTATAACCTATCTCCTAGGGTTTATTACAAAAATTAAATACAATAATATATGAAAAGCACCAAGCATAAGATCTACCATGTAGTCAACACTCAATAATTAGCTGCAATTAGTATCACTAGCATCAAATTAAAAGGGATCCAAAGTTTCATAAAATCAGGTGAAAATGCCTTTGAACAAGCACAGAAGTTTCGACTACAATGCTCAGTGACTGATAATTAGAACTTTGAATGAAGAATTGAGAATTTCAGCACTGATGGAGTGGCCAAAGGGAGACTTCATGAGCTCATCAAAATCCTGGATATATATAACTTCAGACATACTGATTGAGGTTATTAGCAGTTTCCATAAAAGAAGGAAATGCAAATTGGTCATATAGGCCACCATATAGCCTTTAGAGTTTGTTGGATGTGTGACTGAGACAAAATAAGACCTTAAGTATAGATATTTGCTACTTTTCCCAATCTCTCATCTTCCAAGATGCAAGCTGCTTCAATATGGTGATGGAGTGATAAGCAAAGATACAGAAATGAATAAGCCATGGACAAGTAGAAGATTAAGATAAAGACATAGAGGTCAGAAGAGAGAAGGAGGAGGAGTGGGAAAGAAAGGTTATAGGGGCTGAGGTTCTGAGTATAATAACGATAGCCAATATTTCATTAGAACTTGCTATGCGCCATGTCCGACTCTAGGTTTGCTACATATCAGTTAGCTCAACCTCACAACCACCTTATTGTTATTCCTATTCTACACATAAGCAAATGAGTTCACAGTTTAAATGACTTAAGGACAGCACAGCTAATAAGTGAAGTGGTAGAACCAAGATTCAAACAAGGCATTTGGAATTGCATGTCTGCCATTAGTCATTATGCCATATCAGGAGAGCTGGGAGCAATGGCACAGAAAAAGGACATTTGAGGAAAGGAATCATTTACTAAAGAGATTTTTAAAGCAAATGTTGGCTGTGTAAACCCCTTCTCCCCCTTATTTACCCTCAGTCAAAACTTAGTGCAGATCTGTGCTATTCTTCAAGGGTTTTTGAGGCAGGCTTGGGCTTCTTTTGGGATACGTCACACCTACAGACACTGGTCTTAGAGCCAGACCAAGAAACTCCACTCATATTTGGGTTACAGATACAAATATAAACTACCTGTCACTGTCTTTGTAGATTAAGGATTTAGTCATTTTCAAAAATATATATTTTTGGACTTCCCTAAAGACCTGAGCTTAAATATAGATATCTGGGTTCTCCCACCCCCAGTGTGGCTAAAGACAGGTGAAAAAAGGCAGAACTAGCTAAGTCCATTTCTGCCTAACATACTATCTGCAAGTTCTGGTCTGGTTTCTCTGCTAGAAAAAGAGCTTACATGGGCATCTCTTGCTCCTCAGTGCTGCTGACTGAGTTCCCTATCTCTTGCTTCTTCCGAATCAGGCCTTTGAGACCTGCTTGTCCTTTCTCATCTTACCTGAGCCATAGGCTCAACTTATGTCCTGTGTGACCTCTGACATCCATTTGGCTTTCCCAGTTGAGTCTCCATTTCTTAACTAAGGCCATTGCTCATCTTACCTATGATATTTCTCAGACTTTTGTACCCTCATGAGCCCTTCTTAGGAGATGCAGAAAAAACATTTGACAAAATTAAATATCCTTTCATGAAAAAACTACCAACATATTATCTATAGAAGGAATGTACTTCAACATTCTAAAGACCATATATGACAAGATATGACATGATATAAGATCAGAAGCAAGACAAGGATGCCTACTCTTACCACTTCTATTCAACATAGTGCTGAAAGTCCTAGCTATAGCAATTAGGCAAGAATAAGAATTAAAATGCATCCAAACCTGAAAGCAAGAAGTAAAATCATCTCTGTTGGCAGATGACATGATCTTATTTATGAAAAACCCTAATAACTTCACCAAATAACTGTTAGAACTACTAAATTAATTCAGTAAATTTCCAGGATAAGAAATCAACATAAAAAAGCAGTTGCATTTCCACACAATAACTACAAAATATCTGAAAGGGTAACTAAGAAAGCCAGAGCTGAAGGAATTGGACTCCTTGACTTCAGGCTATACTATAAAGCTACAGTAATGAAAGCGATATTGTACTGGAACAAAAAGAGAAACATACTCAATGGAATAGGATAGAAAGTGCAGAAATAAACCCATGCCTCTATAGTCAATTAATCTCCTAAAAGGACACAAGAATATACAATGAAGAAAAGACAGTCTCTTCAATAAGTGGTGCTGGGAAAACGGGACAGCCACATGTAAAAGAATGAAATTAGAACACTCTCTAACAACATACACAAAAATAAACTCAAAATGGATTAAAGACCTAAATGTAAGACTGGATACTATAAAACTCTTAGAGGAAAACATAGGCAAAACACTCTTTGACATAAATCGCAGCAATATCTTTTTTGGATCCACCTCCTAGAGTAATGAAAACAAAAATAAACAAGTGGAACCTAATTAAACTTAAAAGCCTTTGTACAGCAAAAGAAACCATAAACAAAATGAAAAGACAACCTACAGACTGGGAGAAAATATTTCCAAACGATGAGACCTATAAGGGATTAATCTCCTAAATATAAAAATAGCTTATGCCACTCAATATCAAAAAAACAAACAACCCAATCACAAATGGGCAGAAGATCTAAATAGACATTTCTCCAAAGATGGCCAAAGATACATATGGACAAAAAGCACATGAAAAGATTCTCAACATTGCTAATTATGAGAGAAATGCACATCAAAACTACATGAGGTATCACCTCACACTGGTCAGAATGGCTATCATCAAAAAGCCTACCAACAATAGATGCTGGAGAGGGTGTGGAGAAAAGGGAACCCTCTGACTCTGTTGGTAGGAATATAAATTGGTACAGCCACTATGGAGAACAGTATAGAGGTTCCTTAAAAAACTTAAAATGGAGTTACCATATGATCCAGCAATCCCACTCCTGGGCATATATCTGGAGAAAACCGTAATTTGAAAAGATACATGCACCCCAATGTTCATTGCAGCACTATTTACAATAGCCAAGATATGGAAGCAACCTAAATATCCACCAATGGAGAAATGAATAAGGAAGATGTGTTACATATATACTATGGAATATTACTCAGCCATAGAAAAGAATGAAATAATGCCATTTGCAGCAACATGGATTGGCCTAGAGATGATCATACTAAGTGAAGTAAGTCAGACAGAGAAAGTTAATTATCATATGATATCACTTATATGTGGAATTTAAAGAAAATGATACAAATGAACTTATTTACAAAATAGAAACAGACTTAGAAAACAAACTTATGGTTATCAAAGGGGAAAGGTGGGGGGGGAGGAATAAATTAGGTGGTTGGGATTAACATATACACACTACTATATGTAAAATAGATAATTAACAGGACCGACTGTATAGCACAGGGAACTCTACTCAATACTCTGTAATAACCTATATGGGGAAAAAAAATCTGAAAAAGAATAGATATATGTATATGTATAACTGAATCACTTTGCTGTACACCTAAATCTAACACAATGTTGTAAATCAACTATACTCCAAAATAAAATCAAGATTAAAAAAAGAAGGAAAACAATCACATTTACAATAGCATCAAAAACAACAAAATATTTAGGAATAAACTTAACCAGGGAGGTGAAAGACCTATAGTATAACACACTGATGAAGAAAATTGAAGACGATAATAAATGGAAAGCTATCCTTTTTTCAAGGACTGAAAGAATTAATACTGTAAAGATGTCCATACTACCCAAAGTATTCTACAGATTCAATGCAATCCCTATAAAAATTCTAATGGCAATTTTTCAGAAATGGAAAAAAAATCCTAAAATTTATATGAAACCACAAAAGATCCCCCCAGATAGCTAAAGCAATCTTGAGAAAGAACAAAGCTGGAGGCATTACACTTCCTGGGGTAAGATGCCAAATGTGCAGGCAACAAAAGCTAAAATAAACAAATGGCGCTATATTGAACTAAAAAATTTTTGCACAGCAAAGGAAACAATCGATAAATTGAATAGGCAACCTACAGAATGGGAGAAAATATTCGCAAATCATATAGATGAAATATATAAAGAACTCATAAAACAATAGCAAAAATAAAATCTAATTAAAAAATGAGCAAAGGGTCTGAATAGACATTTTTCCAAAGAAGCCATACCAATGGCTAATAGGTATATGAAAAGGTGCTCAACACGACTAATAATCAAAGAAATGCAAATCTAGTCTATTATCAAAAAGACAAGAGATAACAAGTGCTGGGGAGGATGTGGAGAAAAGGAAACACTTGTGCACTGTTGGTGAAAATGTAAATTGGTGCAGCCATTATGGGAAAAGGTATGAGGGTTCCTCAAAGAGTTAAAAATATAACTACCAAATGATCCAGCAATCCCATTTCTGGGTATAAATTGAAAGAAATGAAATCAGCATCTCAAAGTGATATCTTCACACCCATATTTATTGCATCATTATTCACAATAGCCAAGATATAGAAACAACCTAAGTGTCTTTGATGGATGAATGGATAAATAAAATGTATATATTTATAAATGAATATGAATATAAACATAGAAAATTTGTATTATATTATATATATTATATTATATTATATTATATTATATTATATTATATTATATTGTATTACATTATTCAGTCATAAAAAAGAAAGAAATTTTCCCACTTGATACAACTTGGATAAAACTGAGGGTCCTTACAGGACAGGAATAAAGATGCAGACGTAGAGAATGGACTTGAGGTGTTGGGGAGGGGGAAGGGTAAGCTGGGACAAAGTGAGAGAGTGGCATGGACATATATACACTACCAAATGTAAAATAGATAGCTAGTGGGAAGCAGCCACATAGCACAGGGAGATCAGCTTGGTGCTTTGTGCCCACCTAGAGGGGTGGGATAGGGAGGGTGGGAGGGAGATGCAAGAAGGCAGAGATATGAGGATATATGTATATGTATAGCTGATTCACTTTGTTATAAAGCAGAAACTAACACATTATTGTAAAGCAATTATACTCCAATAAAGATGTTAAAAAAAAACAAAACTGGAGGGCCTTATGCTAAGGGGAATAAGTCAGACAGAGAAAGACAAAAACTATATAGCACCATTTACATGTGAATCTTAAAAGAAAGAGCCGATTTCCTAGAAACAGAATAGAATGATTTTTGCCAGGAACTGGAGGGAGAGGGAGATGGGGAGATGTAAGTCAAAGGACACAAAGTTTCAGGTATAAGAAGAATAAGTTCTGAGGATCCAATGTACAGCATAGTGACAATATTAACTATATTATTATAGTTAATAATAGGAAGTGTTCTCACCGTACTCAAAAAAAAGATTTAACTATGTGAGTGTGTAAGTTGATGGTTGTGTTCATTATCTTGATATTGGTAATCATTCCACAATGTATACGTATATAAAATCATCACATGTACACTTTAAATATATACAATTATATTTGTCAATTATTCCTCAGTAAAGTTGAAAAAAATAAAAGGCATTGCCAGTTCCTGTGTACCAGGACTCCATAAGAGAAGAGGGTTGGCTTTCTTTTAGTTCCACACTGTCAGTTTTTAGAAGTGAAAGCCAATGCCCATGGTTCTTTTTAATCACTCCACGATTGTTAAGGTATTTAAGAAAATATTTGCAGGCTGTCTGGGTAATTTTATGCTCCAACAAATGTCCAAGTGCAAGGAAGGCACAATGAATAAACTATTAAATATCAAAATCACTTTTTTTCCAGATTTTGCTCAAATGTCAAGTTCTCACCATAGCCTCTTCTGACAACTCTAAAGTTGCAATCCCCTACTCCCGATCTCCCATAATGCACTACGTTTTCTTTTTCCATGGCACTTGCCACCTTCTAATTGTTAAATAAGTTACATATTTATTTTGTCTATCATTTATTGTCTGTCTTCTATAATTACAATTAACTCCCCAAGGGTAGAGATCTCTGTTTGGTTTACTGATACATCTCACATGTTCAGAACAGTGTCTGGCACATAGTAGGCAGTCAATTAATATTGGCTGATTGGAACTGAAATTAGGATGATGGAAGTTTGGACTCTAGAATCATGCCTGTTAGCAGCTGGCAGTGTGTCATCTCTTGGGAAAGCAATTTGCCTTGTCTTTCTCAGTGGGCTTTTTCCAGAATCAAATGTATATTGATGAAAGTGTTTTTGAAAAATCTAAATATATAAAACATAAAAATATTAAAATGCCATACAAACAGTAGATATTGTTGTCAAGTACAGCTGCATATGATGCTTCATTTATTAATATGACTTCTACCTTTTTTGCAAATATCTTAACATTAGAATTCTTTGGTAGAAATGAAAAATAAATTGATCATGAAATTCTCCTGACTGTCTTTGTTGCTAGGGTAAATCACCAGCTATAATAAGATACCCTGGATGCAGTTCATGCAGCTGGCAAAGGGCCCAAAAGTAGTCAAGGAATTATTTAGACTTGGGAGAACGTAGCTCATAATTACATGATGGATTCAATATCATTATTGTCCTCACTTCCCACCCCTACTGTGTTTACTCATATAATTTTCAGTAAATATTTTATTATCCAAAAGAGGAAAAGATTTTAAAAATATATATTCCTCAAGCAGCAGTGGCAACAGCCTGAATCAGAGAACAGCAGCTGCTCAGGTTAGAAAATATTCCCAAATGGAGCACAGGAGGCAGTGGTCAGCATAATAACCACCCTTCATCCATATCTGAGCCCTTTTAGCAAACAGGGTCTTGTGTGGTTTTTCAGCTGTTGAGATCACATGTTCAGAAGAGGTCTTTCAGGTTGCAAGTTGAGTGCCTTGTCATGGATGAGCAAGAAATGTATG
Source organism: Lipotes vexillifer (assembly GCF_000442215.2). NCBI lineage: Eukaryota > Metazoa > Chordata > Mammalia > Artiodactyla > Lipotidae > Lipotes > Lipotes vexillifer. Next base: position 626,297 of record NW_006771990.1, read on the forward strand.
ATGCGAAAAAAACAAAACACACAATGGCTTTATGGGTTAGAAGTTAGTGATGAATCCTGGAAGAAAAAAATAGGGGCATTGGTGAATAAATTATAGCAGAGTGAAAATCTCACACAAATCTGTTTTGGGTACGTAAGGAAATGGATAGAATGAAGAATACCACGAGATAGTGACTGACTATACCAGCCTGAAACAGACTTAAAAGTTTGAGGAACTTCCTTATGAAGTCAGGCTCTCTGTGTAACATACTTGGAAAGGTTGAGAATTTTTTTACTGTGTAAAAATCCCTGTCAGAGAAAAAAATAATTACTGATGAATGAGACCACTGTAAAATTCATTTCTGAAATAGGTAATCATTGGCTTAAACAATGGGTGAAAATTAAAACATAAATCCTTCAAAACAGACATACAAAAGTAAATATTTCTGCCTTCTTTTTCTCATAAAGAAAGCCAGTTGGTATCTTTTATGAACTGAACTGTGCCCCTGCCTCCAAATTCATATGTTGAAGCCCTAACCCTAGTATCTCAGATTCTTGTAAGACTGATGTCCCTACAAGAAGAAGGATTTGGACCCACAAGGGAACACCAGGGATGTGCACACACAAAGGAAAGACCATGTGAGGACCCAAGGAGAAGGCGGCCATCTGCAATCCAAGGAGAGAGGCCTCAGGAGAAACCAAACCTGCCAACACCTTGATCTTGAACTTCCAGGCCCCAGAACTATGAGAACATAAATTTCTGCTGTTTCAGCCACCCAGTCTGTGGTATTTTATGTCAGCCCTAGCAATTAATACAGTACCTATACCTTAGAATTGTTCACATTTTATCAAATACATTTAGAATAAATGCCAGAAAAGAAATTTGCAAACTAAGTAAACAATTAGACTAAGCATTGGCAAATAAGCATTGACTTGATGGTAATTATGCATTTCTGGACTGCCTTTGACAAGGTAATTTGGAAGCTAATGGTATTTAGTAAGCCGACTTCCATGACATTTGAAAATTTATCCATATATTAGCATTAAAAAATAATAAGGTGGATTCAAAGTAATCAAACAAAATATTACTTTTATCATGTCAGCCCCTTCAGTTGTTTTCTAACCAAATCTGAATTGTAAAATGTCTGGAATTCAAGTCTCTCCCCAACCCCCAAAGCCTGATGTTATAATTGGGATTTCCAAAATGTCTTTCTCAGTGTCTGTGAGCATTGTAGTTCTCTAAAAAATATCTATGAGTAGATTCCCACATATGTATTTGATACTACACTCCTATTTTTCCTGAGAGCATCTCATGGAGACACACTCTAGAAAATGATTTCTCTTATGCCAGAGCTGCACAAACTTGAAAGTCATAGGACTCACCTAGGAATATTTTTAAAATGCAGACTGAGGTCAGGGGTGGAGCCTGAGATTCTGCATTGCCAACAAGCTCCCAGGTAAGGAAGATGCTGTTGGTCCAGGGGCCACACTTTGAGCAGCGAGGTCTTGTGCTTTCTGTAATAGGTATCCACATGCCTTGGGGAGTGGTGTCTGTCCAAAGCCAGTGACAGTGACCTAAGGATGATGGTATTCTTTCTGCCTATGTGTACTGACCTCACCTTGAATGTGGCTATGTACTAGATCCATAGCACGTATTTCCCCTTAACTGCTTGAAAACTATCCTGCATTCTTCCTATCTTTTCACTAAAAAATAAAGAGATCACTAGGCAGAGAAATGGGAAAGACATTCCCAGCTGAGCAAATGGCAGGTGTTTAGGCTCAGAGGAAGCAACTGTGAGATATATCAGGGCACTAAGGAAAGCTGTTAACAGCTGGAAAGTTTTGTGTGTTTTTTTTTTCTTCTTAAGAAATTAATAGAAAGTCAGGCTACAAAGGTACATTGAGATGACGTCAATCCAAGGAATTCCAACCCAAATTTAACTCTCAACTAATAAGCATTTACTGAGCATGTGTGATGTCTGTCCTGTAGTCTCATTTAATAACTGGTCTAGAACTTTACCGGTGATTGGGGTGAACTTTAGAATCTGCCTTTCTCTTCTTTGTGCACATCTCTTACAACACATTATTATCTACCTTCCCTCTTCTCTGATACCTGCTCCTGTCCTCCTTCCTCGGAGCCTTAGTTTCAGTACTGCCTTGGTTAAAAAACAAAAAAAATCAGTGAGAGAATCCTAATTAAATATTTCTATTTGAACAACAGTTAAGCATCCCCTCCTGGAAGTAGTTTCAGAATATTAAGACATTCTTTAAATAGTGAGAATTTAGGAAACATTAAAGATCACAGGGGAATAATTTGGAGACAAGGTGTTTTCACCAAATTACTTATGGGGAGAGAAACTGGTGAGTTTTGAGTAACAGCAATTGCACAGATAATTTCAATAAAGAAACAGAACCTCATTTAGTTCTTCCATTATCTGGTCACTTTATTCAGATCAAGTAACGTGTGTTACAAATTAACCAATGAGGTATGGGGCACTGAGTGCACATAATTTAAGTTTTATGGCATGTTTATTTTATTTAAAGATTGTAGAGGAGTGTTCTCAAGTAGGGACGATTTTGTGCCCCAGTGGATCTTTGGCAATTTCTGTACCATTTTTGGTTGTCACTACTTGGGGGCAGGGTACTGCTATGGGCACCTGATGGGGACAATCCAAGCATGCTGCTAAACATTCTACAGTGCACAGGACAGCCCCCCCCCGAGCAAAGAATTATGAACCTAAAATGTCAATCATGAGGAAGTTGAGAAACCCTGTTGTAAAACAGTTATATTTTCTTTATTAAATACTTTGATCTTCATAATCTCTACCCATGTACCAAATTTCATTCAATGCACAGGAGATTAGCTCTTTCGAAATCCTGACCATCCACCATGTTACTCCAGAACGATAAGCAATCACTAGTACAGCTTCAAGTACGCTGCCATAACAGCTGAGAGTGCACTGAATTTCCACAAAATTGTAACTTTCTTTGAACATCCAAGAGTTGACTCCTTTGAAAGCTACTGTGGAAAAACAACTTACTCTTATCTTAATAACTTAAATAATTGTGCCTAGGAACTGACAAGCAACTAAAATGAAAACCTCACTCAACTTCCTTCTTCTAGGAAAACTTTTGATGAAAATAGTCATTTCATACTGAACTAAAGTTCTCCAAGATAGGCTGAAGAAAAAGTAGTTTCAATGTTCTCTTTGTGGATTTATACTTGGACTTTCCAGGGCAAGAAAATCACTTGCACAAAATATCATTAGTACTTTTTGACCATGAGAAAATATTCAGAATTCTGAGGCAGCCATTTATTGATGGTATTTGAGCAAAAGCTCTTTCTCCAAAATTCTATTTAAGTAAATGGGACAAAGGATGAATTGTTTTCATTTTGAGAAAGGCAACTGTCACCCTCAAAATTCCAGGGGAAAAAAATCTAACAAAGGAAACTCATTGAATGTTAGAATTTTTTCCCCCAAAAAAACAATCAGAAATAATGGGCAATTATATAACCAGTATTTGTGGAAATACAAGGCACTGAAACCTACAAATATATTGAATGCCCATTTGAAAGGTTTCTGGTGATAGGAGGACCATAGGGAGAAATAACATGGGTTAGACAGAGCCTGTGCAGTCAGTGAAAGGGGAAAATGGTCCTCAAGGCAAAATTCAAGGGCAGAGAAACACTAAGGGTCTAACTTACGAATTAGAACCACACCAGTAGAGCAGTTAGCAGAGGCAACAAGATTCCCTGCCTCTCTGCCTGTCAGACCTTCCTCTTCCCAATTTCCTCCAACAAGAACTCTCCAGTCTTGCTTCTCCTGCTTCCCTAAGCTTCTCTTCTTGACTTGGCATCCTGAATCACAGCGTCTGCCCTCTTCCTAACTGCATTTCCAGTTTCCTCTGCAAGAAATTGTCCTTAATCCCTGACTGCCCCATTAAATGAGAGTTTGGCTTTCTCAACTCTGGACTTTACCTGGATGATTCACCCTCCACAGTGGGTAGTGGTGGGTCCACCTAAGCCTTTTCCCCCAATGGGTGTGAGGCAAAGATGTTAGAGGTCCTCTGATGGGGACAAACGCCTGCCTGGTGTCACATTTATAAAATGGGCACACGAAAAAATACCAATTTGAATGCAAATTGCCAGTGTGTTCTTTTAAAGCTCTGTGTAACAGAAATACTTGAAGGCCCCTACTTGAAAAGACTTGACTTTTTTGAGATACTTGATTATGGGGATCCAAACAGCCTCTTTAGCTGAGTGTTGCATTGGGATAGGTCAAATCACTGTCTATTTTTAGTTTGTAAAACTACTGATCCATAGGAAACTCGGCTGCCCCGCTACCTTTAACAACCTCCAAGTCTTCAGGCTCCATGTAGAAATTGCCATGACATTTTACAGAAAGTGTGCAGCCCTATACTTCACACAGGCAGCCTGAAATGCATTTCTGCTCCTACATTACAGACATCACCATCAAAACATCTTGTGTTTTAAAATTAAGTTATAAACCAATCTTTCAGAAAATTTAAAATAAGAACAAAATTTTAAAAGCTGTGTGGGTGAGGGAAGATGGTGGCTCTGCCGTCTTGGATCCTTTCACATAAACTTGGTAAGGGAATCATTCACTTGGGATATTTTACAGATTCGGAAAAATATGTGTTTGTGTTTTCAGTCTTCCAAGAAAACATTTAGGAAAGATAAGTCATAGGCTCCTATTGTTTTAGCCTAAAAAATAACAACTTGTCAGTCTAAGTAAGTAACTATATTTTGGTGGCAACTGGCATTATGTGAAAATATTGACTCGATTCCCAGGCACCTTGGATGTGTGAAATTCACACTCTGTGGCAGCTCCAACCATCTAAATAGGAGCAGCTGAGGGCAACAATCTGGTTGGAAGTGGTAGTGGGGAAATTTTTGGAGGTGCATTTCTATGACAGTTTTTACTTAGACTTTATACTAAAGGTCAATTAAAACAATTTTTTTCTAAAGATGCTCATATTGTATTTGACATATGATTGAGAAAATCTTTGTTCCTTAGATCAAAAAAACGTGTACACAAGTCTAATATACAGACCTCCACACTCACACAAAATAGAGTGGCTGTGAGTGGCAGAGAATGTTTTGGAGACGGTGCTAAAGAATGCCACACTGTCTGCCACCCAGGGCACAGGTGCCATTCACAACAACTGGCTTGACCAGCAGGTATTAGCGAGCTTGCAGAAAAAGAAAAGAACATGGAAGCTCTTAAATCGCAAAAATAAATGATCTCATTAAAAATTTAGCTAATATGTAGATTTTTCTCTATGGCAATTCTCTTTGGTTCTCACATATATAATCACCAAGGTTATTAAGACCCATTCAAGCCTGTCTTTCAGACATTGGGTCAGTCACAGATAAAAGCTACAGGAGCACAATAAATAGTGACAGGATCTATATTTTTGGTCACTTTATGGTCTGGAACAGCTTTGCCACCAACTATATCCCAAGCTTCAGTTCCCTGTTCATGTGAGGCACAAGGGCACCAGGAAACGGCTGAAGTAACCTGTCCATCTTGTAGTCCCCAAATTCCAGTCAACTACAAAAGCATTCTAGAACAAGACAATTATTTGGGTCTTCTCTTTTCCTAGAATCTGAAGTCAGGCAAGGTCCTTAGAATACAGAATGTCAGGGATGGACAGCACCTAAACAAAGATGTGTCAGATGCAAAATCTGAGGGTCAGAGGATTAAAGCAATTTGTTCATTCACACAGCAATAGGGGTAGATCATTACACTGTCAAAATGGCAGGCATCAGGTCCAAAAGACCCAGTGTTGTTTTTTAAGGTAAGGGTTCAAAGTACATATACACTGAGCCTCAGGCCAGTCATGGGGCTCTGTGAAGTTGAACTCTCTCCCCTTCTAAAGCTGATGGAGTCAAGGTCATCTGAAAACTTGTTTTTAATTCAAAAGAGTAATATGCCAACACACCATCCCTCTCAAACTATGGCTTCAGGCTGGCTAGGGAGCTTTCTGACATAATAACCCTTACAGCTAACAAAGATTGAAAACATGAGCATCAAAGGGTTTTTTTCCTTGACAATTAAAAATTCTTGCTTTTGAACAAACCCCATCATTTTTAATGGGGCTTGGTTTTTCATTTTTGCATCGAAAGGATGTGACCTTACAGATGTAAGGTTATACTATGCAGCGAAGTTTGTGAGTTTGCTGGGCTAAAGTATATATACCTTCAAACAGTTATGGAAAACACAAACCACGAGGGGAAACAGACATATACATATAGAGATCAGTCACTCCCCATGTTGATGATGAAATAGTAAAACTAATTATTTAGTACAACAAAAGACCAAATATGCCTTCTCCACTGCAGAAGCAACACTGAATGTAACCTCTAAAACCTGATCTGGCAGCACCACAAAGACAGCTGAGAACTCAGGTGCCTTGGAATCTTTCTGATACACAACACTACTCTTCCTCAACTTTGGACAGTAGACTAAAATAACATCAAGAGAGTGCTGGCTTATGATTTTATTGTGGTGAAGGTAAACTGGTAAGAAGTGTATAAGGCTAATAAATATAATTGTAAATATAAATCTTAATATATACCAAAAGAGAGGAGAGATGAGAGAGAAAGAAAGAGAAAGAGAGGTGAGGGAAGGAGGAAGGAAGGGGGAGGGGGCATGCACGGGCTAGCAGAGAGAACACGGACCCTAAGGCATCTGAAATCTGGCTTCATCACTCACGCATCAGCTATGATTTTGGTCAGGCTACATCTTAGTTTCCTTGGGTCTCAGTTTCTTAATCTGTAAAATTATGATATTGATGATTAAAGAATTTACTTGTTAAGAGGATTAAAAGAGATAAGGTGTGGAAAATACTATAATATCAGAGAGAACAAGCCAAGTGTTGTTATGTACCTTTCCTCTTCTCCTCAGGTATGGGCAACAAAGTTAATTGCCTTCTCTTTTCTGGAAGCTTCTTCAGAAGTGTACTTAATTCACCTATTGGGTGAATTTTAGGGGTAGGTCATAGTGGGATACGTTTTTATCCAGATGTCAGCAAAGCAAATTTTCATGGAAATTAATAGTCCTTCTTTCATCTAAAAAAGACTTGATCTCATAATATGGCCCTGCACTTTGCATTTTGATTATGTGGGACAGATTGAAATGCAACCTGGAAGTATTTACATTATGTGCACAGTTAACTCAAGCAGTGTAGTAGACTTTTGACATGAAATATTTAGTACTCTTAGAATCCACTATTTGCAACCAACCTCAAAAGTCCATGGCACTTAGTAATTTTAACAGATATGGACCATGCAGGCCGTGCAGATGAAGATTCATGAAGCTAGTGGGTGAGCCCAATAGCAGTACCAAAAAGCAGCTTGGATGATCTACTCCACTAGTGGGGACAGGAATTCTTCTGCAGTAATATGTGCTATTCCCCAGAATGTGTGCAGCAAGTAGCTCTTCTCTGAAATGTGATTTGCGAGATATGGAACTTAATCCCTGTACAACAGGAACCACAGAAACAGCTAACATTTTCCAGCAATTACTTTGGGATCAGGCACTGTACTAAATACTTACATGAAAGATTGGACATTAGGCTACATGTACCTCTTGGACAAGAGCTTTGGGGCAGTGAGGCACAGTGGTTGACAGCTTGGTCTCTGGAGTTTGGGACACTTGGGTTTGTGTGTGAATTCTGCCTCCTTATATTTGTGTGACATTGGGCAATAAATTGTGATATTTAACTTCTTGAAATCTCAGTTTTCTCATCTATAAAATGGAGTCAAAAAGAGTGGCTACTTCATAAGGTTGCCAAAAGCATTAACAAAGGTAATAAAGAGCTTATAAAGAACCCTAGCCCTATATTCAAATAGTTATTAACAGCCTAGGGTAAATACTTGAACTTTTCTGAAAGCTTTATTGCATGTTATAGGAAACATTACAAAATATGGTAGAGTTTAGGAATTAGGGAATTTGGGGAGGAGGGCTATTACAACATATACTTCTTAAAGGATAGAAAAGAAACTTACAAGTTTAACATGCATTTGACCTGAACAACATAGCTCTTCATAAAATATTATCATTTACAGATTTGTTATGACTCAATTACTTGAGAAATTCCAACAATTCATTTCCAGTTCAAATATGTTAACTGGATTGGGGAGGTAGCATTGAGGAAAAGATGAGAATGTTCAGTTTTTACTTTAAAAAAAAAAGTATGGAGATCCAGGTCCATTCATATAGTTTTGGTTTTTTTGTTTCTTGTTTTAATTTTTATTTTATATTGGAGTATAGTTGATTAACAATGTTGTGTTAGTTTCAGGTGTACAGCAAAGGGATTCAGTTATTCATATAAGTGTACCTATTCTTTTTCAGATTCTTTCCCCATTTAGGTTATTACAGAATATTGAGCAGAATTCCCTGTGTTATACAGTAGGTCCTTCTTGGTTATTGATTTTAAACATAGCAGTGTGTACATGTCAATCCCAAACTCCCAATCTATCCCTCCCCCTACCCTTCCCCCCATTAACCATAAATTCATTCTCTAAGTCTGTGAGTCTGTTTCTGCTTTGTAAATAAGTTCATTTGTATCATTTTTTAAAGATTCCACATATAAGCTATATCATATGATATTTGTCTTTCTCTGTCTGACTTCACTTAGTATGATAATCTCCAGGTCCATCCATGTTGCTGCACATGGCATTATTTCCTTCTTTTTAATGGCTGAGTAATTTTTGATGCAGCTTTTCTAGATGTTCTTTTTAGTGCATGATTTGAATCAAGACACTGGAATTGACAAAGTTCTATTATATTTATTTCAACCCAAGATATTTCTGTAAGGTTTAAAGGATCGCATCTAACAAACAGCTGCAGCTAGTGCCAATCCAGAAGCAGTCTCAGAGAGAAGGTTGTGTTTTTTAAGAGTTCCAAGTGATGTCACCCCTGGAGTAGGTAAAGAGAGAGCCACCCCCAGACTTTTCTCTGTCTCATATCCTAACATCCAATATGTTGGCCCCCAAATCCAACCACTTCCTCCCATTCCACTGTCTCTATTCTGGTAATAATACTAATCCCTTGCTGGACCACTGGAACATCCTTTTATCTATTCTCCTGTCTTCTCCTTTTGTCACTCCATTGTATATTTTCCATATAGCTGCAGAGTGACTCTTTCAAAATGGAAGTCTGATCATATCGTGCCTTTGCTCAAGGCCTTCCATCCATTCAAATATCAGAGTAAAATATAAAATCTCTGCACCCAGCCCTCAATTTCATCTCTGGAATTTTTCCTCTCACTCTCGGCTGCAGTCACACTGGTCTGCAGTGTGGTCTCTTTGTTCTTTATCAAACATGCCAAGCACATTGCTGCCTTGGGGGTCTCTTCCCTTTCTGGTCCACAATATGGAACGTTCTTCACTTCCTTCAGGTCACTGCTTAATAGTGGTCTTCAGAGACGAGGCTTTTCCAACCACACATGTCCTCCGTCATTCTGTCTCCCTCTATCTCTACGCTGCTTTAATTTGCTCTACAGCACAGAGTCCCACCTTACATATTATACATTTATCTCACTATTTGTCTTTCCCAACAGAATGTACTCCCCATGAGAGCAGGAAGTGTATCTGATTGGATCACAGTTATATTGCCAACAACTGTCAGCACATGGTAACTACGCAGTAAACATTTGTGGCTGAATGAATCTTCTGTGCAAGTAGAGGGGCTGATTGAAAAAAGCAATTTACTCAAGGCTGAAACTAAGGCAGTCTGTGCTTCACTGATGATCGCATTCGTGATTTTGAATATGAGGGTTTGTCCCTTACTTTCAAACCTTGCATTTTCTAACAGACGCAGCTTCCTACCCTGCATGCGGCACTGCTACCAGAAGTAACCAAGTCAACAGGATGAAGCAGAAAATCCAGATTCCCTTGTGTAGCTCATCATTGTTATGGCCTCAGTGACATACTTCAGTTTTTCAGAGAGAACCAGCTCCCTCTCTCACATCCTCTGTAACCAAGAATAAGGACAACTGCACACTTATGAGGCAGATGCAGGGACAAAATGACAGTGAAGTTAGAGGAATTAACTCAGGAGCATCCTGACAGAGTTAGTTCAATGTTCAGTCTCCACACAGCAAGGAGAAATGGAAGTTCTCCACTTTAGTTCTTTTCAGATTCACAATTCTTCCTGGGTAGTACATTAGGGAATTAAATAAGCACAATAACTGTTTATTGATCCAAGAGGTACCTGTTTAGGGCCTTGCAGCTGTGTTGGTAATATCCTTGGCTGCACCTGTTACTTCACTCATTCTTTAGGCAGGTATCGAATACCTGCTCTATACTAGGCACTCAGCTATCTGCTGGGGTAGTTAGGAATCAATTAGACATGGTCTAATTGATAGACATGGTCCTTACAGACATAGAGCTGGATGTGTGCAAACCAAAAGTAAATAGGGTTCTCATCACAAGAAAAAAATTTGGTTTTCTGTTTCTTTACTTGTGTATCTATATGAGATGATCGATGTTAACTTATTGTGATAATCACTTCAGGAAGTACGTATATTAAATCATTATGCTGTGCACCTTAAACTTATACAGCGCTGTATGTCAATTATAACTGAATAAAACAGGAAGAAAAACACCAAAAACATGTACACAGTGCTGTATGTAAATTATATCTCAACAAAGCTGGGAAAAATATTTTTTAATACTTTGAGATAATAAATATTTATTCTTGTTGTTTTTTGAAGTAAATAGGATTCCATGAGAGTGAAAACACAAGGAACTAAATCCACTTAGGGATGTGATGTTTTCACTGAAGTCTGAACAATTAGAAATAAGAGGAAGAGGTGCAATGAGGAGTCTGTCAGGAAAGGGACAACATAAGCACAGGCCCAGGGTGGAGGGGGCATATCACTCTCAACAAACAGAAGGTGGCCTGAGTGGCTAATGCTGTGTAGGAAGTGGGAGAGGACAGGAAGATGAGCCTGGAGCCTAAAGATGGGGCCAGATCGTGCAGGCTTTGCAGACTTCCTTGAAATGTTGGTCTTTAACCTGAGAACAAGAGGAAATCACTGAATGGTCTGAGGTAGGGAAATTGCACAGTCTGATTTGCATTTTCAGAAGTTCACTCTGGCTGCTGTGTGCAGAAGGGATGAAGGAGGACCAGGCAGAGGAGAGTGTCCTGTTGGGAGGGCATTGCATTTCCCCAGACAACAGAGTATGCATCTTGCACTGGGGCTTTTATGGTAGAGATGGGGGAGTAGAAAGAAGAGTAGGCAGATTGACTGAGAGCAAAGCAATGGAAGAAATGTTCCAATCTGGAGGTTCTGAAAACAGCTGTATTGATTTTGCATCTCATTTTCCAGATTCACTTTTACTTCTTTGCTGCAATGCATATTTTGCCCCCACTTTACATCCACTCCACCCCTACTGAGACCATGTTACTTTGGTACTGAGTTGCCATAATTCGCATTGCATTTCTCCAGAAGGCTTAGGAATGAGGTACAGCAGGTGTGCTCTGATCAGCTCCGTACACCCTTAGAGTCGGCCCCACCATGAAGCCCTGAGCTCACCCTCAGAGGAGATGAGTTACCTGCATTCTGGAGATGAGGAAAAATGACTAAAATTTTTAAAAATTTAGTTCTACTGGTGGTATTTCCTATAGTGGCTGATACTATAGTTCACAAAGCATCATTGTTGACCTGTTAAATTCTCTTAATCAACAAACTCTGGTGCAAATTTACCTAGTCTTTATTAAATGTTACAAACACTGTGGGGAAAAACCTTAAAATTTCATTTGTTAAGGCAATTATGAAACTTTAAATTATTTTTTCCTATTCATGTTTTGCAAATATTTTATTTTCACTTAAACTATCTTGAAGATTTTCTAAAAACTATAACATTATGCAATAGGCTTGATACCTTCCATTTACTTCATCGCATTAATCTCTGAACAGCAAATACCAAACTGGTAGAAAATGACACACAAATATAAGAAAAAGAACCCATAAAAATAGGTGGAGCACTGAACATAAAATAATGAAACTCTATAGTCAAAGGAGTAAAACTGCCATCATTAATTTATAGATTGATAATTCCATGTATTCATGCACTCTTCATTCAAAATTATCTGATATATAATTCCTATATGATTTACATTAATGGCAATTTAGAGATCCATTAGAGGTTCCCAAGCGGGGATCAAATGTGTTCTGGAAGGATTGTGAGGTTGTGTTTGGTGGAAGCAGACCCTTAAAGTGAAGGAATTGTAGGAAGTGGGCAAGGCACAGAGATTTCAATTTAGTCAGAACTGGTTGTATTGATTATATATTTATTTGAGGTATGGTATTCTATTGAATAAAGAAATCTCTGACTAAAAATATTAACAACAACCAAAAACACCCCACAGATTTATCTAAACCAGCTCTCTCAGGGATTTCCACTTCCAGCCATGAAGGAGAAGCCAGTAAGAGACCCACTTTTCTGCTGAGAACAACTAGAAATGCAGAATAAAAATAATTTCCTTGAAAGTATGGGACAGCAGCCAAAGGAGTTAAAACTTAGACTAGATCAAAAAGAGATGCTTGTTGAAGGGGACCCAATTTTCTGCATTTCACTTTTCCTCCCAGGGATTTGCTAATTCTTAGTATGGAAAGAGAAACTGAGATGCCAGGTAGAAGGTAATTGCTGAGAGGAAGATAATTCTTTAGAGTTTTCAGCAATCTCATAGGGCCAGGGAGGCAAAAACTGGAGTCCAGGACAGCCAAGGGAGCAAAGGCTAAGAGCTAAAGTCCCATAGAGAAGGAAGACTCAAAGACTGGCCCTTTACTGCAAGTTTTCTTCCACAGTTTTTGTCTATTGTTACAATAGCAACAGTCAAGAAGCACATTGAAGGCATACTAAATGCAAATCATGACCATGGGAAAACAAAAATTGGAGTAAATGCTTCACAGATGAGGTGGGATACTAAATAATACATCTGATTCTCTGTTGGCATCTGGAAAGACAATTCTATAGGACTAGGGAAAATGAAAGGTAGACTAGACCTCAGAAAGACTATAGACTATCCTCAATTCACTTCACTTAACTGAATTGAGATGGTTTGCCTCTCTGCTGCCCTTCAGATGACAGGATGAATTCTCCCTGGATAGAAAAAAACATTATCTAGACTGCTATGGTCTGAATGTTTGTGTCCCCCCAGTATTCATACATTGTAATCCTAATGCCCGGTGTGATGGTATTAGGAGGTGAGGTCTTGGGAGCTTTGTAGGTCATGAAAGTGGAATCTTTATGAATGAGATTACTGTTCTTATTTTTTTAACTTTTTATTTTATATTGGAGTATAGCCAATTAACAATGTTGTGATAGTTTCAAGTGCATAGTAAAGCGACCCTGACATACATACGTACGTATCCACTCTTCCCCAAACTCCCCTCCCACCCAGGCTGCTACATAACATTGAGCAGAGGTCCCTGTGTTATACAGTAGGTCCTTGCTGGTTATCCATTTTAAATACAGCAATGTGTACGTGTCAATCCCAAACTCTCTAACTATCCTTTCCCCCTACCCTTCCCCACTGGTAATCATAAGTTCCTTCTCTAAGTCTGTGAGTCTGTTTCTGTTTTGTAAATAAGTTCGTTTGTATCATTTCTTTTTAGATTCTGCACGTAAGCGATATCATACAATATTTCTCTTTCTCTGACTTACTTCATTCAGTATGACAATCTCCAGGTTCATCCATGTTGCTGCAAATGGCATTATTTCATTCTTTTTAATGGCTGAGTAATATTCCATTATATATATATATATATGTACCACATCTTCTTTATTCATCTGTCAATGGACATTTAGGTTGCTTCCATGTCTTGGCTACTGTAAACAGCGTTGTAATTAACATTGGGGTACATGTATCCTTTCAGACCATGTTTTTCTCCAGATAGTGTATAAAAGGGACCCCACAGAGATCCCTCTCCCCTTCCACCATGTGAGAACACAGTGAGAAGTTGCCAGCTATGAACCAGGAAGAGGGCCTTCACCAAAACACATCTATTCTTGGGCCTTGATCTTGGAATTCCCGGCCTCTAGAACTGTGAGAAATATACTTCTGGTTTTACAGGCCATCAAGTTTGCGGTACTTTGTTACAGCAGCCTGAATAGATGAAGACCCTCTATATTTTTTCATAAGCATGTTTGCCATTCAATCAAAAATTACCCAGTGTACTAAAAATAAATAATAATAATAATCAAGATAAAATCAAATAATAAAAACAGTCACCATAATAAAGTCTCCATTTTGAAAGTCTTATAAGGCTCCATAATCACTTATTTAAACAAGTACAGATTCAATTAAATGAAACATGGCACATTCCAGTCACCAGGCAAACATCAGAGGTGAATTATGATTAAGAGTTTTAACTCCATTTTGAATATTTGACTGCTGGCAGTGTTTAAGTCTCACTCTTCTCTCCCTTTCCCTCTTGCTCCACAGCTGGGCAAACTGATAGGAAAACCCACCTTTTTTTTGATGCCAGGAGGGAAATTTGAAGAAACATTCAAGATCCAGCCCCTCCATGGAAATCTTGACTCCAGCCCCACAACTTGATAAAGACCAAAAGCACCTGTTCATCTCTTTGCTGAAGCCACTGTGGACTGGCTTGGGCACCTTCTCTGCTCTCTCTAGAAAGTCCCACTATGTAAGTAATAGAGCTGTTCATACCCTCTTGGTGGCTGCTGTTGCATCATCAGTCTTGAAATTCAAGCTGATTTCAGGGGACAGGAAAGTTGCCCTCTGTGGGGCAACCACAATATGGAAACAAAATTGATCCAAATATTGGAGTTCTTTGACTTGGATTTTTAAAATAACTCTGATTAATGTCTTTTTGTTTGTTTGTTTGTTTGTTTTTACGGTACCCGGGCCTCTCACTGTCGTGCCCTCTCCTGTTGCGGAGCACAGGCTCCAGACGCGCAGCCTCAGGGGCCATGGCTCATGGGTCTAGCCTCTCTGCGGCATGTGGGATCTTCCCAGACCGGGTCACGAACCTGTGTCCCCTGCATTGGCAGGCGGACTCTCAACCACTGCACCACCAGGGAAGCCCCTGATTAATTTATTTTTTAAGGGAGATGACCTGATAATGAATTATACCAGAGAACTGGAATCATTTAAAAAAAAAAAAGAATCAACTAGAAATTCTTAAATAAAAATTGAACGCAGTAGATCAGTTTTAAGTATATTGGACACAGATGAGTGAACTTAAAATTAGGTCAGTAGAAAACAACCAGACATAAGTATAGCTTAGGAAGAAACTTATAGCCTTAAATGCAAATATTTTTAAAATAAGAAGGGCTAAAAATCAATGATATGATTATCCATTTCAAAAAGTTAGAAAAAGAACAGTAAGTTATACCAGAAGAAAGCAGAAAAAAGAAATACAAAGATTGGAGCATAAATAAAATTTAAAGAAAAGCAAAATCTACAAAGCTGAAATTTGTGTTTTAGAAAAGATTATTAAATTGATCAAACTCTTACAAAACTAATCAATTAAAAAAAAGAGAAGACACTAATTAGCCATATGAGGAGTGAAAGAAAGAAAGAAAGAAAGAAAGAGTAGTGCAAACTCTCACACATTAAAAAAAAATTAGACGACATGGGCAATTTTATGCTGAAAACTTACAAAATTAAATTTAAATAAATTTCTAAAATATAACTTACCAAAGCTGACCCAAAAGGAAATAGAAAATTTAAATAGTCTTAGGTTTTAAAAAAAAGAATCTGTACTTTTAAAAATCTCCCTCAAATACATACCCAGACTCAGATTGCTATATCAGTGAATTCCTCCAAATATTTAAAAAATATATAATGCCAGTCTTACACATTCATTCACTCCCAGAAAACAGAAAGATGGAATAATTTCTTACTCATTGTTTGAGAGAAAGCATAATTTTGATACCTCTGAAGGAGAATAAAGGAGACAAAAATCATACAACTGTCTCAAAATGTGCAGAAATTTTGTTTGATATAATTTTATGCGTATTCATGATTTTTTAAAATTTTAGTGAAGGAATAACAGAAGACAACTAAATTAATCTACTAAAAGTATCTGCAAGAAATCTAGAACAATAAATATAATTAGTGGTAAAATATTTAAATTTTATCACTGTGATCTAAAAGTAACAGAAATATCTGTTACCACAATATTGATCTGAACATCTGGCTAGTGCAATAATGCAAGGAATAAACAAGATACAAGTATTGGAAAAAAAGAAATACAACTGTCATAATTTTCAGACAACATGATTGTGTATACAGAAAATCCTAAAGGCTACAGTCAAAATTTGGCATTAGTAAGAGCATTTATCAAGTTAATAGATATGAAAATCAATATATCAACCAAATTTTTGATATTATAGACACAGAAACTAAGGCCCAGAAAAGTGCCCAAGTCCATACAGACACTTTCAAAATGGTGACTGTCAGCCCAGCACTCAAGTTTTCTTACATGTATGCATCAGCAATGAAGCACTTGTTTGAAGTACATAAGCTACAGAAATGTTTTCAATTCCTATTCACCTCTAATCAAACACAGGCTAGTGCATACCCTAGCCATGGCACCTCCTGGGCATCAAGAAATTCTAAAATGCTGCTGCAGTGACCACACAAGGGGAAGGAAAGGAACAACTAAGGGAAGCAAATCAGCAATGGTCTGAAATGTGGAGTCTGAATGACATGAAGCTGCTGCTTCTGGCACAAGTTGTGGATCAAGGATCACCCAGAGTGGCTGGATTCCCCTTCAGTGAAACCTACAGATGGGATGAAGGGAAATGGTGGGTGTGTCCAGGGTCTATCACAGGAGAAGGGAGAAAGAGTAGACGAGTGGGCTACTTGGTCCTGGCCTCACATTTACACAGGGCATCAAGTTTGAACTTCAAACATCATCTACAAATGAGGTTACACACAGAATTACAGAAAGACACTGACAGGACTGAAAGTAGAAGATGTTTATCATATAACTTTGAAGTCATGTCCTTTTCTTCATCCTTAATGCCTATGACACTATGAATTAACATCCTCTATAAATTCTGCAGTTATCACGTCAATACTGTGATTATATATATGGGATGATGTATCTGTAGGTTAATATTATTAATTACATACAAATATTTTAAACTTTTATAGCACTCATTCAGCATTCTTTCTTTCCTCCTCTGCCTCTCTGTATCCTTCTACCCCTTTTTCTCCTTCTTTACCTGCTCTTTCTCAAATTAACAGAAGGGGCCAGAACTTCCAAGGCAACCTTGGAAAGACTCTGGATTCTTCAATGGCCAATTTGGAGCTTGGAATTTGTGTGTGGAATGTAAAGACTAATAGGATGCTTGCCCCATCCGTGGGGACAGAGCCAGAAAGACTGTCTTGATATTATAAGTACGACCCTATCTTTAGTTCTAGTCTGGTGTCACCTCAAGACACTGGAGCTATGGTAGGAAGTTCAAGGGTTTTATTTTAGTAGTTTCAGCTTTTGCATGTTCAGCTTGCCAACTGCTGTCATGGGTAATATCTCAGCCTGTGTCCTAGAGGACCAGGGGCCTCCTCTAGGCTTGATGTAGGACTCCCTGCAGGCTGAGTGTTCAGGCCCAGAAGCGACAGCAGTGCTGGATTAACCAAAGAGTGAACCAAGCAGATGCTTAGGGCATGATTAAATTGGAGCACAACCGCATCACTCACTGCAAGAAAAATGGAGAGCATTTCATATCTGATGAACTTATTCAGAATTTAATTTTGCCCTCCAAAGAAAACAATAAGTAATTTATTTAATTTTTAGCTTGCATTTAAGTTGTCTGCAGTTTTGAGTAATTTTATTTTATTTTTGAGTTACAGTGGGGCTGTACCAGAATTTTTGTTGCTGTTTTTGCTGTTGTTTCTAAGTACTCAGACCCTGAAAAAGGTTTAACCTGGCTCTGATAACCATTCCCTTAATTTGCCAGGACCCTTGCCCTCCTTGACTCTTTTTCTCTATCACACACATTTCCTGTTCAGCATCTCTTTTTTCTATGTAGCCCTACATCACTCAATCCAACCTTTGCCAAGCTGTTGGTTTTCAACTCTTAGATTTAGGCAGTCTCGTTAACATTTCACTTTTATTTTGTTTCCCTTGAACAATATTTTTTCTCAAAATCACACAGCACAATTTTGCATTTATAAAGCAACTCCCACAGATGTCTCTAACACAGAGAATATACTTAGGACCTGAACTTACACTCCTACTACTGCCCCAAGATCCTTCGCCAGGAGTTCAGACATCTCTTATAGGGAGGGGGGATTGATTTTTACATGTTCATAACGTGGCCAGCTAATCCAGGCTTAGGTGAGTGGAGTGGAGATGGGGACGTAAAGGGAACAGTGTTTAAATCTCCTTTTGGCAATTTTAATTCTATTCCCTCCAATCAAACGTGGTCTTCAGCACTTTGGAGGGTCCTTTCTATTGCTCCTGTTTCAGCCTTTGCTTATTGTTCAGGAAAATTAGCAGACATGTTTCAGAACACGTTTAGAATTGTCTAATAGAGAGGGGAGAGATTACTGAAAACCTGTTTCCTTTGCAAGGGATGGAGTCAACAGAAAATAAAAGAAAGATCCAGGAAAACCATAGAAGGATGGCCTGTTGAAATTCCAAGAGACATGTAGAGATTAAACCCACTGATAAATTCTAGTCTTGGGCCTCTCTTGACTTACCTCCACCAGCTTGTTGGCATGCTCGCGGAAAACCTGGGCATATTCCTTCACTTCCTTCTCGTTCCCACTTTTTGCAGCCTCAATGAGAACTAGCAAAGGGACGTTGGTTTCCAAGAAAGAATCAGATATGTGATCCATCACTGCTTTCCGAAGCTACAGTAAAAACAAAAACAGAAACACACACAATTAAGGAACAGAGGAATTGTCTATTTGAGCGTATTACTCATTTCGCCATATGAATTATATCACTGCCTGGAAATAGTTTTTCTAAAGTCCCAGTTCTCATTGTCCACACGTATAATGTTCTAACTCTCTTTTTAAACTTGCTGTTGCTTATCACATCAAAGGAAGGCAAAGAGATATGACTGATGAATGATTCTGAATTAACTGTATTGTAGGTCAACTTGAAAGTTGGCCTACGCATGGCCTGTAGCTCAATACATTATAGGCTCTCCTTATGAAAGTTCTGCTCTCATCCTTCATTGGCCAAATGTCTCCCTTCAGGTTTTGAATCTTGATTCAGCTCAAAAACTTGGGCTCTTTAGAAAAAGGAGAAATCTAGGAATCATTCAACAGGTGGGGAGAACTTTAAGTGAACTGGGCCTTGAAGACACCCTAAAACCTTACCGCTCTGCAGTCTCCTACCCTTTATAGATCCATTGTTTGTATTTAATGGAAGTGGAAACATGAAACATCTAACGACATCAAAAATGTGTCTGCCCAGGTGCCATGATGATATAGTTGCTGTGCTCCAGAAAGTAGTACTGACAATTATTCTTCAGGGTAAGTTAGAATAAACATACCCAAATTTCTAACAGTGCATAATTACACATCATTCCCACATTGTTAAAATGGGAAGCAGGGCAGCTGCATGAAAATGAAATGAAACTGTACTGAACAATTACCTTAGTGCTCCTTTGTTCATAACTGTCAGAATATATACAGGGAGAAAACACCCCAAATACAAATAAATACGAGAGAAGATGATAAACAATGTGCATATTTTCCAAACAAATATTCCTATTCAGGAGTATTCAGGCAAATCTTTTGATAAGGTGATACACAGACACATTTATCATTGGTCAGAGGAGAATTTTGCACAAATCTCGGGTCCTTTTTGCACTAATTACCATAAAGTATGCATGTGTGTATGTGTAGCTTAGTTTTGGTTTAACTCTGGATTGAGTTGAACATTTCACCATATAAAATATAACATTGTTATAATAAAATATAACAAATTAATTAATTAACATTAATTAGTTACTCATTTAGCAAGGTGTGTTAAATTTCTGCTTGGGAATAATGTTTTTATTGGTGAGCTCATATATTCTGGGTGTATATGATGTGCCAGACAACTAAGGTTAACCAAGATCTTTACATATTACATTACTTAATCCTCACAACAATACTATGAGATAGGGACTAGTCTTATGCCAGTTTTTCAAATAAAGAAAATGGGACTTG
This sequence comes from Lipotes vexillifer, assembly GCF_000442215.2. Classification (NCBI taxonomy): domain Eukaryota; kingdom Metazoa; phylum Chordata; class Mammalia; order Artiodactyla; family Lipotidae; genus Lipotes; species Lipotes vexillifer. The sequence continues at coordinate 646,461 of NW_006771990.1, forward strand.
GAAAAGTTAAATAACTTGCCTGCCATCATAAGGTGTCAAGTAGCAGAAGCCACTGTGAAAAACTCTGAAGGGGACAGTGCAGTGGACACTTGAAACTGACCTGGCTTGGCTCTCTTCCAGGACAGAGACCCTCATGAAGGAGAAAGTACTGGGAGTGAAATCAAAATTGAACTGGATGGGGACAACAGAGATAAAAGAAAGGGAAAGTCCAGGTAAAGTGGGGGCAATTGTCAGAGCCAGGCTATCTCACCAGTCAAGCCACTGTGTTGTATTTTTTAATCTTAAAATTTTTATTTTGGTAAAATATATATAGCATAAAGTTTTCCATTTTAACCATTTTTAAGTGTACAATTCAGTGTCATTAATTAGCTTCACAATGTTGTGCAACCAACACCACCATATAGTTCCAAAATATTTCCATCACCCCAAATAGAAATTGTATAAACATTAAGCAAAAATTCCCCATGCTTCCCTCCTCCCAGCCCCTGATAAATCTACTCTCTGTCTCTATGAATCTGCCTATTCTAGAACTTTCATATAAGTGAAATCATACAGTATTTGTCATTTTGTGTCTAAGCCATTGTACTTTTAAATGTTACACAAAAGTAACAGGAGTGAGAACTCTGTGAAGCTAGAAGACCCATTTGCTCTTCTAGCCTCTGTCTAAACCTTCAGGAAGATTGAGTTCACATAAAAATGAGCAACTTGAAATTATCAAGGTCAAAACTCACAAAAATTATTATAAGAAAAATATATCATCTCTACACAAACTAAAAGCATGCCAGAAAAATATGCCTGTAAAACAAATTAAAACTGTAATCTACTATTTCAAACATATTAAAATACACTAAAAATGATGCAAGATATGAAAGAACATAAATTAGGAAAAGAAGAAATTATAGGATGAAGTCATGAAACTCAGAAAAGAATTATAAATGAAAGAAAAATCATTTGAAGACTAAACAAGAATGAATAAACACAATAGCAAATGCCTCAAGAGAAATAAAAAGATAAAACAAGGAAAAATTTTTACCCAAAATAAATTTTTGCAAAAGAGATTTAAAAAAATTTGAGAAAAAGTGACAAATATTGGAGATAGGCAAAGAAAATTCAATTTATGGCTACTAGAGGTCCCTAAAGAAGAAAATCAAAGCAAGAAAACAGAAAGAATACTAAGAACTAAAATTCATGAAAGTTTTTCTCAATATATATATATAAAATTTTCAATTAAGGTTATTATATAAATATAATCACTTACATATTTATTTTATATAATTATTAAAAAATATATAAATTATATTCTTTATACATTCAATGTAGAAATATATATTCTATATAGAAATATATATTATATATATATAAACTATTTTCTGAAAAAGCATATCATGTACTTGAGAAGAGTGACCTCTACTATCAACCAAGAAAACTGGATTCTAAAGGAAAAAGGGGCAAATCCTTATATACTTAGGCAAATAGACCATGTGACTTATAAAGGAAAGAAAATCAGATGATGACCAGACTTTTCAACATCAAAGTTTTTGCCAGAAGAAAATGAAATACTATATTTAAGATACTCAAGGGAAGAAAATATGAGCTAAGAATTTTATAACCCCCAAAACTGACTTTCAAGGATATAAACCACAGACCAAATTTGATCAACATGCAAGAACTCAGAAAATATTGTTGCTATGAGACTTAGGGAATCTGTTAGAGAACGAACCTTACCTGGCAAAATAACTAGAAAAACATCAACATAATATCTAGAAAAACATAACATAAGTACTGGCAGTGAGCATTCAGTATATACATGTTTATAGAACTAAGAATATAGGGTAGTCAAATGGGAGAGAATATAATATAAAATGGATGTATGCTCTGGCAATGAAGAGGTAAAAATGAAAAGAGAAAGGGAATAGGATCTTTTTTGTGAAAAGATTTTAACTATCTTATGTAATTTTAATTATAATGGTACTATAAAGTTTGCTATTCTAACACTATTGTGTTTCAAGGTAAAATAAAGCAAACAGTTATGAAAGTTTATTTCTCATCTCCTGTGTTCTTGCTAACAAGAAGTGTTGGTGTGGAAGAAAGATGATGTAATATAGAAGAGGTTAAGGAAAAACCCTATAATCCTAGATCTGAAGTAGAAATATCAGTATGAACACATGAGATTTTAAAGTGAAAACACACACACACACACACACACACAAACATACACATACAATTTCCAAGTTCTGTCCAATGAAAAGGTCTAAGAACAATGGCCAGCCCAGTAGCAATGAACATCTTGAAATACAATTTTCCCCTAAACCAAACTAGGACTTCTTAGAGAAATGGTTGATTCCAATTTCTTTGAGGCTAGAAATATACAAATAGCCTGAAATATCTTATTATACCAGACAGCAAAGAGAGATCAAAGACTACTAGGGTCATGTAAAAATAACTCAGGAGGCTCCCACTTGGCCAAAGACTAGACAATTTAAACGTCACAAAGAATAAAAATTCCAGTGGCTTGAAACCCATCAAATATGTTTAAATGAGTTTATAATGACTAAAAAATAATAATAATTAATTGGTCACCTTCAGAGGATGACAAAGAACCAATTCATTTATCTTGGAAGAATCAAGAATACATCTTGCCTTTCCTACATGAACTGAAATTCTTTGTAAAGAGGAAAATGTCTATAAATTTAGTCCACTTAATAAATGAAGACAAAAGGATAGAATACCACCATTTTGCAACCTTTAATGAATTAAGACATCAGACAATGAACAATAGTGGTTGAAAACATCACAAAAAATATACAACAATTTAAGAATTGTGAATCACTATACTGTATACCTGTAACATATAATATTGTATATCAACTATACTTCAATTTAAAAAAGAGAGAGAGAACCAGACATTATATGCCTTCTGATGAAACAGCACAATCCCAAGTATGGTGATGCCAAAGGGATCAAACTTGAACATGGTAGAAGCTCTGGATCCCCTTGGTGATTTACACAAAATATAGAAGACAGAATAACATATGGGACTGCATCACACATATCTATTCAGCTAAATGCAGACTCTGGAAACCTTACAGTACAAACCATCCGGGTTCCCCAACAGATAGATTATAAGCAAAAGAAAGGGATGGAAGGGGATGCAACAGATTAAGAGACTAAAAAATAAATCCCAAAATGTGGGCAAACCTAAACTATATCATCTGAAGATGCATATCAGAGTGATAAAAACACAAAGGAATGCAAGGAAGAGAGCATTCTCAAAGTCAGGATAATGTTGCTTTTTGAGGGAGGCAGGAAATATAAAAGGAGTTTCTACAGAGGCTGGCAAAGTCTATTTCTTGACCTGGGTAGTGGTTACAGAGTGTTTGCATAATGATAATGCTTATTGTGTGTGGATTTCTATATCTATGCTTTATTTTATAATTAAAAATGTCAAAGAAAAGGAACATTTCTCATGCACACTTCTCCAATTTTATCTAGATGGAATACAGACATGACCCCAAGGTGACCTGGGAAGCCATGAATTGAAGATGGTGTACAACCCCTGTTCCCCCCAATCAACCTACACCTGAATACATGGAGGAGAGCTTCCCAGTGCTCTGTCACTGGCCCAGTATTGTTACGTGATTAAGAATGCAATTCTATTTTGTTGGAGCTGTTGCACATTTTGAAGTTTATTAGCTATAGTAGTTGGTCTGTTCTAACGTAACTAGAACATGTTGAAACAGATCTCTTTTGTTTCCTGCCAATTCTGTCTTCTTTCAGGCTACCTTTCCTTCCCTTGATTCTTCCTATTTAAAAGGTGGGCCCCAGGCCAGTATCATTGCCATTTCCTGGGAGTTTGTTACAAAAGCAAGCCTCAAGCCCATCCCAGGCCTCCATTTCAATCAGAATCTTCATTTTAATAAAAAGCCTAGGTGATTCCTATGCACAATAAAGTTTGAAGAGCACCACCCTAGAAGACCGATGGTATCAGTTAAGTTCTTAGTTGCAAGCATTAGAAACTGATTTTGGAAGGTTTAAGCAGAAAAGCTCTCCTGTTAGTTGAAAGAAAGAACAGAATTCAAAAATTTTAGGACAGGGTTTCTCTGGTGGCACAGTGGTTAAGAATCCACCTGCCAGTGCAGGGGACAAGGGCTCGAGCCCTGGTCTGGGAAGATCCCATATGTCACGGAGCAACTAAATCCATGTGCCACAACTACTGAGCCTGTGCTCTAGAGCCTGCGAGCCACAACTACTGAGCTCACACACCACAACTACTGAATTCCATGTACCTAGAGTCCGTGCAACACAACAAGAGAAGCCAGCACAATGAGAAGTCCGTGCACCACAACGAAGAGTAGCCCCCGCTCGCCGCAACTAGAGAAAGCCCACGTGCAGCAACCAAGACCCAACACAGCCAAAAATAAAATTAAAAAATAAATAAATTTATTGAATAAAACTGATAGGACACTGTGTCTTTATGTCATTAGCTTCTGATGCAAAGTCTTAGGCAAATGAAACTGATTTTTATCTGAGTGAAATACAGACCCAAACTCTGGATCATGTGTAAACATCTAGTTGCAAGGGTGAAGGAGGAAGGTGTTGGGAGGAAAGCACTTTGTAAAAACAAGTGTTCTGGCCATTTTAGCTTCTTATATACCCAAATTCATATAATGAGGAATTCCCCAAACATAGGAAAGGAATTCAGATGCTGACTCAAAACCAAAAAATGGCTAATAAAGAATAGATCTGGTAGAATAATAATTCAGGTACTCAAGCATGGGTGGAAGGTGGAAAAAATAAATACATTTATAGGAAAAAATTAAAGGTGAAGGGTTGTCTGTAAGGAACAATATCAGAAACTATGGTCTGGGACAGGAATGGCAAGTATACTACCACATTTCCTTTCTATGCCTACACCAGACATGACTAATCAGTCACAGTGTTCTTTTATTCTGAGCTCAAATACCATTTCATAATCCTTCTTAGGACAGTGTTCCAGATACCTAATGCCAATAAATCCTATTTCTTCTGCAGAAGGAAAGCTTCCTTTCTTTGCTGAATCTTACCTGCAATTTAAGTGTTTTTGCATGCCAACCTTTAGGTGGAATTGTCTCCAAGCATCTGACAATCCAGTGCCATCTTGATTTTCAGAAATAAAAGTTAACACCCAAATCTAGGCTGGGCTCATGATATTTAACAAATGGCTGATTGTTTTAACATGTCTTGTCATTTAGACAGATGTTTAGAAAAATCTTGTTAAGAATAATAGTATTCACTTCACTACAATGATGTAAGATACACCAATCAAGGTCATATTCAGGGTAGAGGGTGATTTTAAATGGGCTCAAAACTTTGAACCTTAAATCTTTCCATGGATACAGCTGCTCTGGGCTCTTCACAATCACTGACATATTTTACCATATTTCCTTAAGCTTTGGGGTGTAATTGTTATTAAAAATGAAATATCAAAACAACAAAGTGTCTGGGCCAGGAGCCATCTAGCCTAGGGGCTTGACAAGAATTAAGCCTCATTAAGTCAGGCAAATTTTAGCCAGTCTGAAGGTCAATTAAGGTAATCAGTCAGTGCAGTAATCCACCCAAAACCACTTGAATAAGCTAAGGTGCTGCCAATGCACACAGTGCACTGGTAATGACAGCACTGCTCACAGTTTGGGATGGGGGTGGGGGCAGCTGTGGGGGGAGCAGAGGCATATCTATGAAGCTTGTGCAAGAGCACTTAGAGAATAATCACTTTTTTTCCCTTTATTTTGTTTTCTTTATGAGAAACACATAAAATCCTTTGGTCATTCTATTCATTTTCCTGATGGCACGATCTTCTGTGAAGCAAAATCATTTTAATTGGGATACTAGCTTCTCTCCTTAATGAAACCAGTTACTTCTTTAAAAAAAAAGAAAAAAGAAGAAGAACAGTTCATCAGGCTTCATGCTTTTCTCCATATACCCCTCTCCCCAGTTCAGGCCCTACTGAATCAATTCAAAGCACAACTGTCATCATTAGAAACACCAAGGTGCATGGCCCTAAATAACAAACACATGATGGTTTAGTTTAGTCAGATAAACAGTCCATGCCCTCTAGATTTCTCCTCTAGGAGTGCTGATGCAGTCAAGATAACAGTTGATACATATCTTGCTGATGGATTAAAAAGCACTGAGTTGATAACTGTAGTAGATTTGTTATATGAATGGCCCCATTCTTCACCCTCCTCTACTCAAGCCCATTGCCATGTAACTCTGTATTGTCTGCCTTCTCTGGCTCTGGGCTGGGCCATGTGGCATGGTTAGGGTCAATGGATGTTGACCATTATGATGCATGCAGGGGTGACTTTGCTTGGTCTAGTGGACTTGCTTGGTTTAGTTAGTCTGCCATTCTCATGAGTAGGACATGCCTAAGCTAGACTGCTTGTCTCAGGAGAAGGGAGACAAACATGTGGAATATAACTAAGTCACCTCAGTCATTCCCATCAAGACCATCTTAGGTCAGTGAAGAAGCCTTCACTGTAAGCCTTCTCATACACATGAGAAGGCTTGACTAAGGTGACCACCCTAGACTACTGAGCAACAAATGCTATTTCTGCATGCCATTGAGATATTATACTGCACTATTGTGACAATAGATGACTGATAATATACATATTAAACTAGAATAAGTTTTTGTGGTCACTGAACCATTTGGGGGGGGGGAGACACCATCAAAATAAATTTCTGATCAATCAGTTGACTGGTTGGTGGCATTCTAACTCAGTTCTTTGGCCAAAAGAGCTGTATTAACAGTAGTCTGCTCTACATGTACAACTATAAGCTCTGGGCTATGCTTAAAAACATCACAGCTGCAATTTCTTATTTTTATAGATTTAACAAATTATTTAGTTTGAAATTGTACTGAAAAGACAAGTCTTGGGGACTAGGACAGGGAAGGGTTGGTCAGGGATCATCCTGAAGAATAGCAGCAGGTACTTGGCTCCTTCTGCTGGCTCCATTTTCTGTCCCAGTATGCACAGCATTGTACCAAAGTCCCCTTCTTACTCCACAGTAGGCAAGGGCAATTGCTTTCATGGGAAGAGAGAATGAAATATTCCCTTAGGATCCCAGGCAGTGCTGGGTCATCATGGATCTCCAGATGGCCTCAATCCAGCATGTACAAGCAGCTCTCCTTAGTGCTGGTAAAAATGTTAGCAGAACATGGAGCCCATAATCGCTTGAGGCAATACAAGGAAGCAAAAGAGAGATTGGTGGAATGGAGGGTGAACGCAGAAGGCAGAAGCAGATTGCAGCAGTGGGCCATGGAGAAAAGGTGGCAAAAAGGGGAGCAGGAAAGGATTGGGGAAAATTAGTATGTCATATTAGCAGCCTTTAATGCTTATTTTGTGTCAGACACTGTTCTAAATGCTTGGAATGAGTCGGTTATTTCTCTGACAAGACCTGGGTACTATTTTCTCCATTTTATAGGTGAGGAAACTGAGGCAATTGAATGTTACTTGTCCACATTCACATGGCTGATAAGTGGCAGTGGCAGGATTTTTTTTTTTTTAACATCTTTAGTGGAGTATAATTGCTTTACAATGGTATGTTAGTTTCAGCTTCACAACAAAATGAATCAGTTATATATATACATATGTTCCCATATCTCTTCCCGCTTGTGTCTCCCTCCCTCCCACCCTCCCTATCCCACCCCTCCAGGCCGTCACAAAGCACCGAGCTGATCTCCCTGTGCTATGTGGCTGCTTCCCACTAGCTATCTACCTTACTTTTGGTAGTGTATATATGTCCATGCCTCTCTCTCGCTTTGTCACAGTTTACCCTTCCCCCTCCCCATATCCTCAAGTCCATACTCCAGTAAGTCTGTGTCTTTATTCCTGTTTTACCCCTAGGTTCTTCATGACATTTTTTTTTTCTTAAATTCCATATATATGTGTTAGCATACAGTATTTGTCTCTCTCTTTCTTACTTCACTCTGTATGACAGACTCTAGGGCTATCCACCTCATTACAAATAGCTCAATTTCATTTCTTTTTATGGCTGAGTAATATTCCATTGTATATATGTGAATGGCAGGATTTGAACCCAGGCTGGCCCCAGAGTTCACGCTCTGAACTAGTAGTATACACAACCTCTCCTTTGTGTAAATTTTTCAAGCTTTGCATACATTATTGACTGAAAGCAAAGGTATATAGATACTGATGGGGCATAAAATTCCAGGAACATACGTGATCCAGCTTTCTGGATGATGAGTGAAGTGCATGAAGAATTCTAGAAAACTCCCCCAGGATAATAAAAGAAAAATAAAAGAAAACCCCAGTAGAGAGGATGGGAAACAGACCCAGGGGCAGATGGATACCCCAAGAGGGAGTAAGTTGTCCCTCCAGAGGAAGAAGTGATGCTCAGTCCTAATGAATTCCCATTCCAGGAGCTGAAAGGGACCTCCTGTATACTCACTATGAGACTCTGTGACTTCCTGGGGCTTTATGAGTCTGTAAAGAAAAAAAAAATGGAGGACTCATGGGTCAAGATATGTCTACTGCAAAAGCATGTCCATGGGTCATACTTGCTTTTGTGTAACTATCTTATTAAAACTTTTTGGTCAAGGTGTTTTTTTTTTTGTTTTGGGTTTTTTTTTTTTTGTGGTATGCTGGCCTCTCACTGCTGTGGCCTCTCCCGTTGCAGAGCACAGGCTCTGGACGTGCAGGCTCAGCGGCCATGGCTCACGGGCTCACGGGCTCACGGGCTCAGCCGCTCTGTGGCATTTGGGATCCTCCCGGACCGGGGCACGAACCCATGTGCCGTGCATCAGCAGGCAGACTTTCAACCACTGAACCACCAGGGAAGCCCTGTCAAAGTGTTTTAAAACAGTAAATTGTCAGATTCTCAACAAAGGCTCAAGTCAACAGAAGTGAGAGTCCTCCCAGAAATGATTGGGATCCACTTCCCCTGCTTTCAGATGGTAATTATAGTATGTATGAAAATCTATAAGCCAGGTGGTGACAGAGGTTAGAAGGGATTTGCATTATTATAGAGATATCTTTGAAAGGTGCAGATGAAGGTTAGTACTGTGACAATCTAGCATTCTAGTTTTTTTCTCATTCTTAAGAGTTTTAGGATCAAATCATATTCATCCTAAATATATCTATCTATTACATAGTCCATGAGCAAAGGCACATCCAAAACTGAGAGCCAGAGTCCTAAGCAGCCAGGACCAGGGACACCTTGAACTTGGTATCATCCAGCAAGTGCAAGGACTCATAAATACTGCCTTCATTAGCTCATGAGCCCTGTGATTTGTGTCTCTGATGAATAGGGGCACAACTTTTTGACCCCTCCAGTAAACAGGCAATGTAATTCCTCTGTAAATTGACTATTAGAATGGTTTAAATGCCCTTGCCTACAAGCTGAAAGGCATAGTTAACCCTTTTTACATAAGCTGGAAGACCAAAATTTAGCTATCAATCAACCAGGGCAGAAAGGAATGACTTGACAAAATCATTCGTTAAGTCTGACAGGAGTCAAGAACACAAGGCTTTCTTCCAACTATTTAAATGTATGTGTGACAAGGGAATATTAATTGCCTAAGACAAGACATTTAAAGGTATTAGCTCAGCACTACCAGTCTATTTTACCCAATTAGGGCTATTCATCAATGTAAACAACTACATTTTCTTCAGCAAACCAAAAGAAATACAGTTGATGGATCACAACTATTCTAACAATTCACTTTCTTATTTCATAAGAGGGCAGAGTGATTAAAGGATAAAGTTTAACTCACAAACTCAAGAAGAAGAATAAACTGTCTCAAAAATGACCAAAATGGTCTGCCAAGGGGGTGGGACATGAGGAAGGTATAATGTGTACTGAGCCACTTTCAAATAGGTACTGCAAAAGTGTTTTGCACAAAGTTTAAAAAGCTGCAACCATTTGATGAATACGAAACAGTTCTCTGAAAAAGACAGTTCAAGAAAAAAATGGCTCTCCCCAGCCAACAATAATAAGAGAAGCTTAAACTTGGATGAGACTTTGAAGGCTGTATGCTCAATTTTAATCTAACCAATGAAAGGACATCTCTGCAAATCTTTTTAATGGGTAGACATTCATTCTTTCTCTAATTTCAGTTTTATTGAGATAAAATTGAGATTAAAATAAAATTGTAAGATATTTAAAGAGTACATCGTGGTGGTTTGATATACATATACATTGTGAAAGAATTCCTCCCATCTAGTTAATTAACATATCCATCACCTCACATACCTTTTTTTTTTTTTTTTTGGTCAGAACTTTAAGTTCTACTCTCTTAGAAAATTTCAATTTTACAGTACAGTGTTATTAACTATAGTCACTTTATTATTTACTTGAGACTCTCAGACCTTATTCATCTCATAGGTTAAAGTTTGTACCTGTTTACCAACCTCTCTCCATTCTCCCATCCTCCAGCCCCTTGCAGCCACTTTTCTATTTTCCACATTTACGACTTTGACTTTTTTCTTTAAGATTCCACATATCAGTGATACCATGCAGTATTTGTCTTTCTCAGTTTGGCTTATGTCACTTAGCATAATGCCCTCAAGGCTCATTTATATTGTCACAAATGGCAGAATTTCCTTCTTTTTCATGGCTGAGTAATATTCCATTGTGTGTGTGTGTGTGTGTGTGTGTGTGTGTGTGTGTTTTATGTATATCTCACACCTTCTTTATCCATTCATCTGTTGATGGACACTTAGATTGCTTCCATATCTTGACTATTGTCAATAATGTTGCATGGACATGGGAGTTCAGATATTTCTTTGATATTCTGTTCTCATTTCTTTTGGATATATATCCAGAAGTAGAGGAGCAGATCATATGATAGTTCTATTTTTACCTTTTTGAGGAATCTCCATACTGTTTTCCACAGTGGTTGCACCAAATTATACTCCCACCAACAGTGCACAAGGGTTCTCTTTCCTCCATTTCCTCACCAACACTTGTTATCTCTGGCCTTCATAACAGGTATGAGATGATATCTCATTGTGGTTTCGATTTGCATTCCCCTGATGATTAGTTATGTTGAGCATGTACCTATTGGCCATTTGTATGTCTCTTTGGAGAAATGACTATTTGGGTTCTCTGTCCATTTTTAATGGGATTGTTTCTTTCCCTGCTGTTGAGTTGTATGAGTTCCTTGGATATTTTGGATATTAACCCCTTAACATATATATGATTTGCAAATATTTTCTTCCATTCCATAAGTTTCCTTTTCATTTTGTTGATGGTTTCCTTTGCTGTACAGAAGGTTTTAGTTTGATGTAGTCCATTTGTTTTTGATTGTTTGTTTGTTTGTTTTTGCTTCTGTTGCCTTTGCTTTTGGTGTCAAATCCAAAAACTCATTGCAAAGACCACTTCCGAGGAGCTTATCCCCTATGTTTTCTTCTAGGAATTTTATGGTTTCAGGTCTTATGTTCAAGTCTTTAATCAATTTTGAGTTGATTTTTGTATATGGTGTAAGACAGAAGTCCCATTTTATTCTTCTGTATGTGGATATCCAGTTTTCCTAACTATTTATTGAAGAAACTACCCTTTCCCCATCATACATTCTTGATTCTAGTTGTTCATTCTTGTAAAGGTAATAAAGGCCCCTTAATAGTCTGTCTTCAGTTGTGCATTTCAATATCTTTTTCTGATCTCACGGGGGAAAAAAAAGATCCATAAAGAAAAATCTACACAAATGCCACATTAGTATTAAAGAGATTTAAATGTTAGACCAAAGAAAACAAATAAGAGTAAATGCACAAAAATAAAATGGGGTAGGTAGTAATGCAATTAGCTCAAAGGAGGTAGGGACCTTATTATAAGAGTAGTAAGAAATTCACAGAGAGGAAAAAATATGCTTTATCTCTTTCTTTATTCCACTGCCTCTACTCAGTAATTGGTGTTCACTCATTCATTCCTTCTACTAGCATTTAAAGAGTTCCGGGTGTACCAAGCACTAAGTTTGACCAGGGACACAAAGAAAAATAAGACAAATCATCTACTCTCACTCACTGCTAAAAATTCCTCTGTTACCTCAATTCCCAATTACTAATAAAGCTACAGTGATTAACTTAACCACATATTCTTGACTGGCCTCATAAACGCTGCTTAGAGGCAAGCATGAGCTCTTCCTATTCAGTGTATTGGAGGCTGGCCTGGGGAACACCCTAAAAGAGTACAAATTTGTTAATTTCCTTCATAGCACATTACTAAAGACTTTTTCTCACTTAGAAAGGTTCTCCCAGGATTCCTCCACCTCTCCATCATAACAGACATACTTTCAAATATGCAGTTTGTTAGCCTGGAAGGTTTGGTATTTCAAAAGGGTGGAATTTTAGGTAGCATAGGTGAAGGTGGAAAGATATTTCTAGTATAACACCTTGTTCAGAGCCCTTAACCCACACTGAAAAGCAGACCGATTATTCTGTGTATTTGGAAGTTCTACTCAGTTTCCGGCTGCTTATTGCCCTTAATATTAATCCTGTGCATGTTCACTTTTATAGCTTGAAGAGAAATTTCCTAGACATTGTTTCATTTGACTTTATTTACAATGTCATGATAAGGGTGACAGATGTGGTTTGCAGGGCGAGCATCATTTTCTTTGTTACATCCTGATAGACGAGGCAAGGGAGGGTCCACTAGTTACACATAGAAAATATCAGTCAGGTCTTCTGGTTCCAAGAATAGTGCTATTTTACTTAAGGTCTGTGTGTTTATGAATCTGGCTGTTCAAATTCACAAATCCCAATTGGACAAAAATGATCTTTTTTTCCATCCTTCACTCCCACACCTAGTCAACCATTTACCCCCAGCACTATATCCCCTCAGGCATTGCTTACCACAAAGGAGGATCTAAGTTTAGATAGCTGGATATTTCATTCTGAGTATTTATTATCTGCCATTGATTAACTGGTATTGAATGGGCATAAGCTGCTTGAATCCAATGTGAGAGAGTCAAGAGTTGTATCAGATAAGTTAACTCTAGCAAGGACTCTTAGGAATTTTATGAAATATTGCTCAAAGAAAGATTTGATGCCCCCTGCACCAACTGCATTGGCAATTGAGAGAGATAATCATTGAATGGATAGTTTTATAGAAGGCTAACAATAGAAGCCTATAAAAAGTATATTAAGAGCAAGATACAGAGGAGAACAACTCTCTAAAACAATATTTCTTTCTAGTGGGGTCAGTTCTATACATCTGCCACAGTGTGGCAGGATTTGTACCAGATAGAATCATCTGGCCCCATACTTCCATATTTCTGGCCATTCCACATTACAACACTAGTCCTGTGGGTCTCAGAAGAATCCCCAATGTAAATACAAGAGCCTCTGGGAGGATCCCACCCAAAACTTACCAGTTCCCACTCCAGGTATCAGATGAGTGACACTTCAGTTCACTTGAGCAGGATGGGAAACTTGGGAGGATAAGATGCTGTTGGGTAAGGGAGGATGGATGATGGGCACTTACTGTTGGTACATATGTCACTTGTAAATGAACCTCTAAAACTTCTGACCATTTGTGGTCATCAAAGAGCCCATCACATTTTCTAAAAGAGCAAGCCTTTCACCCATGCTCCCCTGCTCTAATGCAGTTATAGATAATCGTGTACCTCTGAGCTAACTTCTCTCTCCCAAGCTCTGCCACTGTACGCTATACTTCTTCACTTCCTGTCTTTAACTATTGCACAGCGTTTCCAACAGCTGCTGAATTTTTCCCTAGAGGGGCTTCATTTCAGACAGAGCCCTAATGATTACTCCACATTTCTAAGTTTGCGGAAATCCTACAACATGACTGATGCTATCACTGTTTAAGGGAAAGGCAGGAGACAGTCAGACTTCAGGTCTTTCAGTTTTTCAGGACATCTGGACTCTTACACCATATTTATTTCATCTCAAGCAGACTCTTATTTCTAGAGCATGGGTTGCCCTACTTTTCCTATAAAAGGCCAGACAATATATAATTTAGTCTTTGCAGCCAGTTGGTCTCTACCACAACTACTCAACTCTGCCATTATAGAACAAAAACTGACAATACAACTTCTTTACCTAAACAGGCAGAAGGCCAGACTTGGGCCACAGGTTTGCAGGCACCTGTTTTATGTGGTTTCATCCGTGGATTTTAAGTCTTGCAACCTTATCACTCTGTCCATGTCACTCTGTTGCTTCACTAGTACTGCAAATCCCTGGCTATTTCAAGCTCCATTCACCCACTCTTTACTTAGAACTGAGCATCTGCAGTACCCAGCAGTTACCTGCTTAAGAAGAGAAATAAGGAGGCTAGAAATGGCCTCAAGAGTCCCCAAGGGGCCAGTCTGACTGCTTTACTTGACCAAGTTGACTTTTATTCTCTTTGCCTCACTCTCTGCTAGAAAACATAGGTTATTTCAATGGTGTCTAAGCAATTCCATTTCTAGCAGACACTTTGAGGCAAAGAACAGAGGAATGGTTAGCTGTAAAAGCAGGAGTTGTTGACTTTTCCTAAAAATTCTGTGGACTAGGAGGGTATCTGGTTGGGTTGCCCAGCCTGCTCATTACCTCAGTAGGTGTTCTGACCTGGACTGGACTCCAAATCCTGATATTTCCTCCTAATCTGGCAAACATATTGAGAGTACTTCCACAGACTGGACAAATACACAGAGAATGCACCCAAAGAGCAACAGACAAGCCGTTTGCTATGGTAATTTACAGACACAATGAAAGTCACAAGTGATCTACTTTTACCTGGTTATTATGGCATCTATGGCTACAACCTTAGGGTCATATTGATCTAAGCCTTCAGATTTCAAAGGAGGGGCTGAAGGAAATCTGCTCAGTCGGCATGGTTCATTAGTGCTGCCTTCTTCGTGCCCCTGTGACTCTGAGCCCTCCCTCGCCCATGTTAGCCTGCATGGACCTCCCAGCTCGCCTTGACCAAAGGTGCTCTTCAACTTCTCTGTCACCCCCTTCATGCAGCTGCAACTCCGACTGCAGCTACTTAAAGGCAGCTTGATCTTCACTGAAATTGAAGGAATCAAATAAAGGTATAGACGTACTGCCCTTAAGAGTTAACAGGATTGACGTACTCATGAAAAACCAAGAAATTGTGGAATGAGAGAGGAGGTACTGAGACTGGTTATTCACCCAAACTTCTGACAAGCACTTATGGTTGGATCAGATGGAAAATCTCTTATCACCAGAGCCCTCAAGACAAATCGTTCCTCTCTAACCCTAGAACACTGGGGCACAATCCATTCATCTCTTTCTTACTGAATATACCAGCAGGTCAGCTAGTCTCTCGATTTGCATTTAATCAGCTATCCCACACCCCAGCTAAAATGAAAGTCCTTTCCTTTTTTCCCCTGTGATTAATTAGGAAAATAATTTTCAAAATCTCATTCATGGCTCAGTGTCTTGCACAGGGCTGGCCACAGGTATGGATGATTTAAGGAAGAAAAAAAATGATGATATTAAAGAGGAAAGCTATTATTTTGATTATTATTGAGGATCTCAAGACATTATTAATTGATATTTACCTTATAGACTTCCCATTAATGGAATTTTAATAAAAACTATAAATTAAGACCAAAGTGTATCAACTTTAACAACTACAGTCATTAAAAGGACAGACTTCAGAATCCGCCCACTTAGGTTCACTAACTTACCAGCTTTATATCAGTAATAAATGTAATTTCACTGTCACAGCTTCAAAATGCAACTCTGCAAAAATAAAATCTTTCGATAATAATAGACTGTAGAATCAGATTGTAGATAAAGTGTCAAGGAGAGAATGGACACTTGTTAAGCAAATGTCCAACAGTTTCAGTGGGTTTCAGCTTTGCTTTTTTGACCTTCATACATAACCAGATACAAATAGGAACAATGGATCAGATGATTAAGAGAGTTGGCTATTTCAGCTTTCAATGGCAAGACAGCAGCAGCTGCTCGGTTCCTAAGCCTAACCACTCTTAGCATTCAGAGTTATGGAAAGGCAAGCCAAGTGGTTGTGAAGCCATGAATTCATATGCAATAATAATCACTATTTGTAGGTCTTTGAAACTCTAAATAGAGTTCTTTACTGAAGCTTTTATCTGGGCCTTAAACTTAGACAAAGTAGAAAAAAAAATCAGTTTTGCAGCACAAAACCAACATCAATGGTTGATAATTACAAAATCACTGATCTTAACTCAATTTCCTAGCTACTAAAATTGCCCAGTAATGGTACCAGATGCCGGGTAAAGGGATAAGCTCCCATATCTAAAGCAGAGGCTGTTTCAGATGGTATTAGGATGCTGAAGAAAGACCGTTTGCCCTGAGAAAAGACCTTAGAGGTCTCTTCTACTTCTAAGAGTTTATGAGTCCATGACCACTGAATCCATCTCTCTTTCTTCAAAGCTGGTTGAGAAATAAGCTCAGAAGATATTATTCCTTTCTTTTCCTACCTCTCCTTTTCCCCCACTCCTATCCCCCCTCTGATTTTAGGGGTAACTGCAAATCTTTATACACATATAATCATATAATCATTATTCAGCTTTTAAAATAAGCATTTAAACAGACTGTATCCATCATATATTAACGCATATATGTGGAATCTGAAAAAATTGGTATAGACAAGCTTATTTACAAAGCAGAAATAGAGACATAGACGTAGAGAACAAACGTATGGATACCAAGGGGGAAAGGGGGGTGTGGGATGAATTGGGAGACTGGGATTGACATATATACACAATTGATACCGTGTATAAAATAGATAAATAATGAGAAGCTACTGTATAGCACAGAGAACTTTACTCAAAGATCTGTGGTGACCTAAATGAGAAGGAAGTCCAAACATGAGGGGATATATGTATACATATAGCTGATTCACTTTGCTGTACAGTATAAACTAACACAATATTGTAAAGCAACTATACTCCAATAAAAAAAAGAAAATGAGAGACTGTATCCTTCTTTCTGAAGTTCAAGATGGGTGTGATTTTTCTCCTTCTCGTTGGAGGACATTCTTTGCTGAGATGATTAAATTTCTTACCTTTCTTTTTCTGTATATGAAGGAAATTTTCCATGCCCCAGCCTGACAAAAATACCTGTTCTGGGTACAGTTTCCTGAAATGTGGCACCATATGTGCATCAGTAAACATTATGTGTAGAGTAAATTAAGCCAAGCCTTATAATGAGGCAGTAAGGAAATTACTGTAGACCTGAAAGAGTAAATCAGCAGTATTAAAATGCTCTCCATTTTCTCTGAAGCACTTCAGAGTGCCATAAAAAAGCTCTTATCACTGTGATAAACATCAGAAAGAAATGCATTTGTAGCAAGACAACCTAAAAGACACCACAATTCAAATAGGTCTTCAAATCTGGAGTCCAAGGTGTCATCTCATCACAAAATTTAAAAGTCAGCCCTTTTGCCACTAATGTAGGAGAAAAAAGAAGACTGCCTGACATTGAGACTTTGGGGGTAAACTCTCTCATATAGCAGGTGCAGTAAAGACATTAAGAAATAGAAGCTCTGCCTGTGCTCCGCAACGGGAGAGGCTACAACAGTGAGAGGCCCACGTACTGCAAAAAAAAAAAGAAATAGAAGCTCTGGAGGAGAGCCAAGACAAAGGAGAGTCACCATCATAAACAAAATAGCAACGCTGTAAATAAAAACAGGATCAGTATTGCTGGTTTTTTCTTTTGCTTCAGGCTTCAGTATAGTTCAGCACTGCCTTGCTACTGACCCTGTCTTTATTTACAATGTTGATAAGATGCTCATCATGAATTTTTTGCATTAACTTCAATTTTCTAAAATACTGCAGAAAATATTATTTATCTTGATTACTCAGTTTTTTGGTTCCCTCTAAAATTATGTGCCGTAGGCTACTGCCTCATCCCCCTTCACCTCCACTTGGCCCTGCCCCAGAAAGCACAGATCTTGCCAAGCCCTTCAACACAGCACAGTGAACAATTAGACCATCCGTTTCTAATCTTGGCCCATGGGGAGAAGAGGCTCAAGCTTGGATTCTCCCTCCCTCAAAACAAGTATTGTATCTGTGAAGTGGTGAGGTCTAGAAGATGCCAAATGGATTGGAGAGAACTTGGAGGACTTCCGTAATCCTCAAGTAAAACTTCCAAAGGACTGTAATGAGATCTAAAAGTTCCCACCATCAGAAACAAAGGCAGTGGAATTCAAACCTGCCAGAACATTACAATTACCTAGAAAGCTTATCATGATACAGAGTTTAAGTTACCACCGTCTGTACCTGAAATCAGAAATCTCTCAAGATGGAGCCATATACAGGTTTCTCCCGCTATCCGAAAGTACAGCATTCCTATGAAACCTTTTGTAAGCCGAAATGCTGTAAACCAAAGAAGCAACTACCTTATGATGCATCTTGCCAATGGATTCACAAAATAAATCAAGATAAAACACAGATGCTTATAAACACAGTTCAAAGCTATGGCAGCTGAAAGCTGAGATGTTGAGTGTAGTTCCCGGAGAAGGGGCTTGGTGGCGCCACTCTTGCTACTCGCCGTGCCCACGGCCTGTATAAGAGCTGGCTGCAAAATACTGGACAGATTTTTGCGTTTCACCTTTTTTTTTTCTTTTGTAAAAGTAAAAATCCTCCAGATTTCTTTCAGTTATCAAAAACAAGAACTAATGTAGGTATTTCATAAAAGCAAAATGGCATAAAATGGACTTTCAGAAAGTGGGGGATACCTGTATCTGCATATCTGCATATTGGCAGGTTCTTGAGCTGACTTTTCTAAAGCCAGCCCAGCAGCAGGAGAAATCTGGGTTAAAGCATAGAAGCTCTCTCTTCAGATGGAAAAAGTTGTTATTATCACAGTAAAAATTGACTTTTTAAGCTAACAAATCTTGTTCTTAAAACAACAGAAGCAAAGACATGAGAGCTTAGAACAGAGGGAAGTTGATGATTGCGATATTTTGGGGTGGGATAGCTACATACAGAGGATTCTTCATCCTTTCAACACCTGTGTGGTAGCAGCTTACTTTATTTTGGGCACTAAGATATGCCTTGAAGGAAACAAAGAATATCAGAATACAAGCACAAGCAAAAGCACATAAACAACTTAAATCGACTGCAAAGAGTGTCATAATAAAGCTATTTTAAAATGCTTTAGGAGCCTACTGAATAAACCCTGTCTATAAAAATTGGATAAAGTTGTGATGATAAGGTGACATTTAATCTAAGCCTTGTAGGAAAAATTGTGAATTTTCCTAAAAGAAAGAAAAAAAAAAGGAGGGAGGGAGGACATTTGGAAAAATTGTTAATTTTCCTGGAAGAAAAAAATTAAAAGGAGGGGAAGGGGTCATTCCAGGTAGAAGTAACATCAAGTGCAAAGTCATGAAGATGTGCAAATACTGGTCTGAGAGACTGCTGGAGCTACAGTGCGCTGAACGCAGGGAGCCTGGGATCAAGGCACTGGTTATGAGGCTGTGACCATCCTTTTTGTGAAAAGCAATTAAGCAGTGCCAATGGCAGTGGAGAGGAAGGAATGCACTCGAAACACAGATAGGAGGTGGAATCAGCTGAACTAAATGACTGCACTTTGGATGGATGCTCTGAAATGTTTGGGTAAGCTGAAAGGACATTCAAAAAGAAAAAATCCTTGCTGTTTGAATCATCATCTTTGAAAATCTTCCAAATTTTCCTGCTTAGGAGTTTCATCCTGGAAAATATGATAGAATTTTTTTTATAATCTTATATTGGATCTTCCAGTGTCAGGATCAAGATTCTACGTGGCATTCTAATTACCTAGGACAGGAGGTGTCAGAGACAGGACCAAAAGCAGACATTCTCTTGAGACTCAGACATTGCTATGTTATCCCTCCCCATCCCACTTTTCCTTGACTTCTGGGGTTGGTGGTTTCCTATTCATACATGTGTTACAGAGCCCTTTGCTCAGTACAGCGTGTTATTTGATTAATCAATATTGATCAAGCTACTGGACTCCTTCTGTGATCTAGACTCACTAGTGAGAGAGAGGTCAAGCTTGGCATCCTCCACAAGCTTGTGTTCATGTGTGAACCATCGACCACATGCTGGCTCACAGGAATCAATTAAACTACTCCATGATTTGAATAGTGTCTTTGTAAGGAAAGAGCTTGCTGATAGTGATATTTTAAGAACTATTTGCAAGGATAAAGTCATGTCCCTTGAACTTGGCCTAATGAGTGTTTTCCAGGAGATAAGTAAGTATGTGGTGGCCTGACATTCAGGACTGCTGTAACAGGAATTTCCTAAGGTAGAGCTAGCTTGAATATACAACCGTGATCAGGGGGCTTGTCCAAAGATCGCCTTTCAGAGTGCTCTTGAGCTCTCTTCTACCTCTGCTCTTCTCCTTCTGGCCTTTTTGATTCTGATTTTAGTGTTTCTGATGACATTTGTGTTCAGCTGTCCCAGAGTTGCTTATGGTCTGTATATTAAACCCCAATTGCTGTATGATCATTTTCTGGTCTCTACATTTCTACAGCAGCATGGCAATCTGACCTAGGGGTAATCTGACCAGGGATTGTTAGCTCCGACATAGGTTTTCAATGTGAAGAACACAAACCTTAACATTTGGAGGAAATCAATATTTTATTTCATAATTTTTAAATTGTAGCCATATAGATAGCTTCATATCCATATGAGGAAAGCAGCTTCAAGTCTGGAAATAAGTGATTTCAAAATGTTTTCTTATAATGAATCTAAAAATAATTGGCCCCATCAGCAGATGTGAGAAAAAGAATTGAATGCTTTAAAATTCCATTTTTTCTGTAAATGTTTTGGAAAGTCTCTAATTCATTCTTTGAGAAGCCAGCTACCTAAACATAATAGCACTTTTTAAAAAAAGGTTCCAGTGAAACATAACAGCTGGAGGCCTGAGAGATGATAACCTACCATAAACAAGAACCCTATTTTTGACATGCACCACAGACGTTTCTTCTGTCTGAAGTACATACATGTCACCCATCCCCAACCCCATGGTGGTAAGGTGCTGTTGAAAACCACAAAGCACCTCTATATATTATATGAACCCTCCTTCCCCAGGTGCCTCCCCCAAAGGAGATTAGTATATGGGTGACCCAACTGTATCCACTGGGTCTATGGATTGGCAGGGTGGGGAATGATTATGAGCCAAGACCCCACAGCCAGACTGCCTGGACTGGGACCTCCATGAATCCATACTTTGCATGGCCGTGGGTGCATTACTTGGCTTCACGTCCCCATCTGTAAAATGGACATGGTAACAATCTGCTCTATCTCGCAGAGCTGGCATGAGGATTAAATGGGGCCCATTTGTAGAGAGAACTTAGAACAGTGCCTGGCACATTGTAAGGACTCAATATTTGTCAGCTATTTTTTAGTTTACATTTTGTGGACAGCGATTTGACAAGGTCTCGCTGATGACTACCCACCCACCTTTGGCCACAGTTCTTATATACAGAATTGGGTCACAAAGGGGACAGCTGAGGAATCTTCAGCTGTAATTATTTCTTACTAATCTTGGAAGCTTTTTCTGTAGTCCTATCTGGAGGCAGGATCTTGGTAAATCAACCTTTAATGTGCCACCCAGTGGCATGTTTTGCTTGTTTGTTTGTAATCCTTTGTTATATAATCCATTCTATTAAGTATGCATCCCAATGTAAAAGCATTCTATACACAATTTGGTTGTCTTTTGAAAATGTTTTGACTGTGGTAGCAAAATTGACACTTTTGACAAGTTGACACACTGAATCTCATTGCAGGAATTATTACAATGGCTATTAAGGGTGAAGGAATAAGAATTAGTCCATTGATTGGTTTGGGGAATGAGAGAGTTGTTAAGTTTAGCAACACACTAACATGTTATGATTACTATTTATTAGCTTCTCATAGGAAAACATCTGGGTCCTGATTTGCTTATCAACTTGGGGGAAAAAAGAGACTAATACTGAGCTTCCCTGGTGGCGCAGTGGTTGAGAGTCCGCCTGCCGATGCAGGGGACACGGGTTCGTGCCCTGGTCTGGGAAGATCCCACATGCTGCGGAGCAGCTGGGCCCATGAGCCATGGCCGCTGAGCCTGCACGTCCAGAGCCTGTGCTCCGCAATGGGAGAGGAAAAAAGACTAATACAAGGACCAAAATAATAATCAGGATAAACCAGCGTCACTGTAAGCTTGAGGAAAATCGAGACCATGCCTAGAATAGTTCAGAAGTGGCACATAGAAGGAGGACATCGAGGAACAGCTGGCAGACACCAACTGGGCCCTCTCTAAGGGATGGATAGACCGCGTGGGCTACTAGGTCAGGCAGGGACTCGGCCAAAAGCTTTTTTTCTTATAATGGGCTGATTCCAGAATCACAGCAGTGACAGTATCTCAGACATGGGGCATACTGTGCCCACAGCTCTAAAATTAAAACATAATGCTTAAAGCTGGCAGTTATGTTCCCCTAAATCCATTTTTAATTCCAAACAAAATACTCTTAAAAGGATTCTGTTCTACCACTGCCCACTCTCATGGGTTTAATTGGCAAGATGGATCCATGCCAATCAGCTGAAATAACGCCCTTGGGTTCCTGCAAACTTTTTCACAATTTATGACTCTCCAGTTCCTTGGGACATACTGCCTGGAAAAAAGGGACTTCTACTTGGTTCAAAATTCTACTTAAACAGAAATCCTTTTTATTCAATTACTTGATTTTTTTTCACGTGTTTACAAATTTAAGTCCACTTTCATTAGGCAAGTTCAAAGTAATAATCATAATTGACTTTATTTTTTAATTTGGTGACTACAGCTTTGCAAGACTCCAGGGTCACCTTCTGAAGAACACTGCCCAACCTTAGGGCTATGAGGAAAAGGGAGAAAATTGAAAGAGTGGGAACTTATGAAAGTCACTAGAAATATTTTTCTTTGATTTCCGCATTTTTCCCTATGTGACTTAATTTCTCTAAATATTGTATAAAGAAATATAGGTGTACGGGGAAGTGGAGCCAGATAGCTGAGGGTTTTCATTTTGAATCTTTTCTAACAAAGGCCTGTCCGTAATTGAAGGAACAGAAAGTGTTCCAGTTTTCATTTATTTGAACCATTAGCATTCACCAGGCCACCACATAGCTGCTATCAGAAAACTCAGATAAAACTTTTTTTAATCCAATTAACTAGCTACCTACCTCTAAACTGAGCCAAGCTAATCAGACTCCTTGCTTGTTCCATCTGCAGAAATGCTAGGTAGCTTCTGTTTAGCTCAGAGAAGCTTTTGTACCAGTACAGGTATACATGGAGAAACAGAAGAAATGGGAAAAAAACAGATTAAAATATTCCAACATATAGATAGGGATGGAACTGACAGATGAGGACCATCTTAGTTCTAGAAAGCATACTGGGGAAGAGAAGGATGTTTGAACCACATTCAGGGATGTGGTGTGAAATTATGCCATAACTGTTGGAACTGAATATCATAAAACAACTTTCTTTTACCCTTATTCCTCTCAATCTTTGGGAAATGTGAACAGAAAATAAAAAAATCTTATACATGGAATGATTTGAGGGGATGACATATTCCTTCTACTGCCACCCTAAAAGAAGCTCCCCAAGGATCTTGTCACCAAAGCTTTAAAATTCCACGATGAATCCACCTTCAAATTTCACCACTGTCTGCAGCTAAAAAAGTCGACACTTTATTGATAATTGTAACACCAAGGTGAAAACTACTTTATCCATTCCTTCCTAATGAGAGAAAAAAATTCCTATGATAGGTCCATGAGTGCAGAGAACTTAAGGGTATTGGCTCCAGATGTAAAAGAATGGTCTCTACTAAGACCTAGAGGGGGAGGGAAGACTCGGTTCATGGATTTTACCTCGTTGACAATCTAGCCAAAGGCAAACCTTAGAGGAGATGCCTGATGCCCTCCCACTGCTTTTAAAACCAGCAGTTATCTGGCATTAGGACCTCTGGCAGAGAAAATAAATGGACTCATTCAAAGATAGCTTACAGACCCAGTTTGGCTTCTTACTTTTACAAATAGGAGACGGAGACCAAGAGATGAAGGATCCACAGTCGTACAGCCAGTTTAGTGGCAGAGCTAGAAGTAAAACCCTGAGCTTCAGACACCTGATTCACTGTTTTCCACCAACCCCAATCCCAATCCCTACTAGCAGTATCATTTCATATCATATGGGGGCTTTGTATGGAAAGATTGTCTAAGAGGGCAAGGAGAAGCAGACCTGGCCATACAGCTCTTTGAGTATTACCTAATAATGCCTAAGAATGCAATGTTTTATTCTCCCTTTTTCAAGGTAAAATAAAAAGAAAATGCTTTCCCCCAAAGGGCTTGTTAGCTGGGCAGACTAGAGTCTTCATATCCCAGAACTAATTGTGGTACCTTCTAGAGGACATTAGCTCAAGTGTGTCTATACCTTCTGGTGACATCCTGAAGAGAGCTCAGAAGCTCCCCAGCAGTGATTTGAAGTGGTGTTTTCCTCTCATTCAAACCATTTTTTAAGCTGCTCCTTGGCTATTCTTGCCCAGGCACCTTGCTAATCTTGTCTGTACTTGACAAACTGCAGTTGACAAACTGCAGGACTGAGTGTTAGATGATGCATCCCTGCCAGTCCAGCTTTTCCAGATGGAGAAAGTAAAGCAAGTGTTACCCCAGGGCTGTGGTTGGTTCCAGATGACCAACACAATCAACACTTAATGAGATGGATATATGCAAAAGCTACCAGCAGGAGACAGGATGCCTCTCAGGCAGAAATCATGAAGGAATTCTTTGGGAACTTAATGGATGGTATTGTCTCTTCTAGAGAAGAGACAGAAGACAGTGAAGCTCACCACGGCAACATATAAAATAAGACTTACTGTCTTATAGACAACATGTACTAGTGTTCATGTAGCACTTTCAAGATGAAAAGGGGCCCTGACTAGAGATTTCTCACCCCTCCCCCAACATAGACCCTTCAGACAAATGATGCCATTAGCCATTTAAATCATCCAACTGCCTTTCCTTGCTTTGGTTCCCTGCTTCCCAAACAACCATATGATAAGCAAGTTTTCCCCTAGATTTATATCTTTGAGGAAATACACTGGGTCAGAGATCTTAATTAGCCCATCAGATTAAGAGTCGTGTTTCTCATTAACCATTGGCATTCTTGTTTATTCACTGATTGCCTTGGGAGTTTAAGACCCAGAGGAAATCAGAGGCTGGTTCTTTACACCCCTGGGTCTGAAAAACTGAAAACCAGATGAAGAAGACAGAGAATGCATCACCTCTCCACCTGGGAAGATTGTGTCTGGCCAGTGAGAGGGCTCTCCCCCACCTTCCCTCACCTCAGGAATTATTTTCATCATCACACCCTTTGCACCTGTCACATCTCTCTCTGTTCAGCAGACTCTAAGTTGTTGTTGAAAAGTTTCTGTGTATATGTAGATGTTATAAAGAATAGCGAGCTGAACATCAGCTCTAACACAGCACCCTGGAAAAGGACATTCTCAGAAAACCACCACTAAGTACCATGAACCTAAAATAAAAACAAAAACAGTACCTGTCTCCTTAGATCCCTTGTTTTCTTGGTCATCTTATCAATTGCAATGTTTAGAGGATCTCCTTTTTCTTTTCTTCCAGTCTATTAAGAAAAGAGAAATAATTTCCGATTTAGAAAAATTCAATGTTAGTGACATTAAAGGTTAAAAAAATTCAGAAACACACTTGTGTTGTAGAGTTGAAGCCATTTTTTTAAAATGATTCTCTTTGGGCTTCCCTGGTGGCGCAGTGGTTGAGAGTCCACCTGCCGATGCAGGGGACACGGGTTCAAGCCTCGGTCCAGGAAGATACCACAGGCCACGGAGAGGCTGGACCCATGAGCCATGGCCACTGAGCCTGCATGTCCGGAGCCTGTGCTCCGCCACAACGGGAGAGGCCGCAACAGTGAGAGGCCCGCACACCACAAAAAAAAAAAAAAATGGTTCTCTTCAATACACAGCTAATACAACTTGGTCTCTAAAGCTGATTTTCTCTGTAGTAAAAATTGATGAAATCAATACATTCTCAAGATGGTTAAACGTACGTCCATATTCAACTCCATGCAAATCTATGTTTTCTTCCCTTCTCCAGACATTCAGCAATTAAGTAAACACAAGCATGTTTTGTTATTGCCTTCAAATACAAATGTTTTGTGTTTCTCTATTATGTAAGCACACTTCTGAATAGAATATGACTTAGATAAAAACTAAATTAGAAAAGAAACTTAAGGTAAACGATCAGAATTCAGAATTTTATACCAATATATCACAAGCCTTTTTGTAACTTCTGTATCAAAATCAAAAGAGATGTTTTACTAGAAAACATAGTGTTTTAATCTTTGTTCTGCCATGCAGTGGAATGCTAAACATGATAATAAGGAACCCACAGCTTGAGGTCACAAGGAAAATTTCCCTTATGACTGTAACAAGCAGAGGCAAAGGCAAAAGATAATAATAATCTTGATAAATTATTCAGTGGAAGTTTGGAACTTTGACTAGTTTCTGTTTTCCCTTTTGTTTTTCTATTTTTTTCATTGCTGTAGTAACACAATTAAAACCAAATCAAACAGAACCTCCATTATCTTTTTAAAACCACAACAGCAACAAGATTCCCATGGATAAAAAGCTCTATATAACTTTATGGATGGCATTATCTTCCTCTGAAGAGAAAATTGTTCTCAGAATCTTTGTCAAATCTATTAAATTATCTAAACTTTAGTCAAACACCCTACAGATCTATTTATTTATGGTCCTAGTGGCAGGCCAATTCTTGTTCCTTACTCAGACTCTGTAAAACCAAGTAGGTCTCTGCAGTAATTTGTGTATATGATGAAATGAGATCGCAGGTCATAAATTGTGCCTCATGGGATAATGTATTTTGAGGATCCACAGAAATTAACATCGGACAGATTTCTAAATGTTCTCTTCCAATGGCAAAATCCTGGATGCATAAGGCTGATACATACACATCCGATTTACATATACCTAGATTTAAAGCAGGCAATCTTTTCTACAACTTGTTTAATTAATCATTTTTTCTTGAATGAATGGTCAATGTGTAATCCTATAGGATTTTTCATAAAAAAGCCAAAACCAGAGCATATGTGCATATTTTTAATCATTTAAACCCTACAAATCCCCATCACCATTTTTCCACTCCCTAAACTCAAATGCTGACCCTCTCAGATGTACACTCTGAAGTTTTGTAGGTAGAAAGAGCTTAAAATAAAGTGACCAACATTTACAACTTTGAAATATCAGCATACAATTAGCTAAAAGGAAACAAAAGTATATGGAGAAAAACAATGTGCTGCTTAATCTTCTAAGGACTGCTGTCACATAGCGAGTGTGACTTCAGTGCCCTGGCTCTCCATAGTCAGGTGTGACACCAGCTTAGCAGCCAGAGCTTTCTTTTCTCTTTGGTTTCCTCCTTGCAAATAGGACGTCTGCCTTCAGAACGTGGGCAGTTTTACGAGGGTCTGGACCACAATCATTCTGGAACCACAGATTTCTCAAGCCCTTTCCATATAGGAGAGTAATTAAAAACTTACTTTGAAAAATGAACAATTGTGAGCTTGTTTTAAAATGTGACTATGAGAGAAGCAGACTGGGTCACTGAACTTTCCAATGTAAAAAAAGTCAAGACAGTGTGAATACACAAAATAATTACTGAATAAATACTGTGTCAGACAGGGCTCATTGCATCCTGTCAGTGACATATCATTATCTCCATTTACAAAGGAGACCATGAGGATGACAGAAGACCTGGGACCAGGGTGAGAGGAGTGACACTTGCCTCAGGTATAAAATGTAAGGGGTCATCAAAGAACTCAGGAATCAAGGTAAACAATAGTTTAATGCAATAGTTTAAAAACTCAAAATTAATGCCAAAAAATCCATGCTGAACAATTATCAAAACTTTAAATAAAGCCAAGCTCTGACAGGGCCAGGATTAGGTGAGGCCAGTAAGGTGCGTCGCCCAAGTACAGGTCAGATAACATTTTTAAATTTTAAACTTTAAAAAATTAGAGGAGGGGGCTTCCCTGGTGGCGCAGTGGTTGGGGGTCTGCCTGCCGGTGCAGGGGATACAGGTTCGAGCCCCGGTCCAGGAGGATCCCACGTGCCTTGGAGCGGCTGGGCCCATGGGCCATGGCTGCTGGGCCTGCGCGTCCAGAGCCTGTGCTCCGCAGCGGGAGACGCCACAGCGGTGAGAGGCCCGTGTACCGCAAATAACTAACTAAATAAATAAATAAATAAGGGATATATTTATACTAAAAATAATATCATTGTTTACCTAAATTTCAAATTTAACTGGGTGTCCTATAATTTTATGTGCTAAATCCAGCAACCCTACCACCAGGGGTAATGGGGATGCTCAAAATTGTAAGTAGGGTGGTTACAGACACACATTCTGTGAATAGCTGGGCAACATGGGATTCTGTATCCCACCTGGCATCAATAACCAGCAACTGTATAGCACATGTCCCAGAGATGTGACGCATCATGTTGGTCACTGGGGGGTGGTGGTAGGGGGGTGCAGGGGATGCACAAAAAGCGAGAGTCACATTCTCACACTTGAGGAGCTCTTAATCCAGTGAGTGACCCCAATGTGAGAGCAACAAGACTAACAACTCCACAGAGAGACTAACTCCCTACAGGGCTAAATAAGATGCTCCAAAGAGGAAGGAGATGCTGCATTTGGGAAGTCAGTAATCTCACAGAGGGATGGGAAGATTTAGCTAGACCTTAAGTCCTGGGCAAAATTCGAATAGGAAAGAGGGAGGGCCAAAGTAGCATCAAGAGAAGAAAGAGCGAGGCAGGTACTGGGAGGACAGTGAGTGGAATGGGCCAGCTTTTCTCCACGATGTGAAGGGACTGGTTTGACTAGCTGTAAAGACAGGTTATTTTTATAGGAGCTTCTTTATAGTATGATTACAGCCAACTATAGTTTGATCTGCAAGCTCAGAGCATCCCCGGTGACATTAGCATTCCGGGTCCCTGTGTTGTTGGGATTCTCTTTGTATAATATTTGTGATCTGGTGTCTTGAGCTTTCAAATCTTTGGCTGAAAGCAATTCAAAAAACTGTAGTTGACTTGGGTGCCATCTTTGTTTTCATGGTTTAGAGAGGTGGGGGAATGGTAAGGCTGGGACTAGAGCTTAGGAAACTGGGGTCACCAGCTGAAATCATCCATTCACTGGCCCTTTGTTAGCACTATTTTTTTAAAAAATAAGGTAGGGGCACAGGAACAAGGCTAGTAACCCCTCCATGCTCAGATTTACGTAGTAAATGGGGACTAGCAGCCCATGACTCCATATTTTCCTGTGCTCTGGTATGACCCCAGGTAGAAGTACTTTTATATTATCAACCTAAATTGGATGCTAATCATTGAGAGACCAAACAAAGAAGGACTCCTGCCTCCTAGTGTCAGCCCTTCGTTATTAGGTTATGTGATCTTGGCCTAACGATTTGCTCATTTTTTATGTCTGAGTTTTCTCATAAGCACAATGGATAGCATAATATATGCCCTATCTTCTTCACCAGGTTAGCAGGACAATCAATCAAGGTGTTAATGTGTGGGAAACAATAAAAGGCGTTAACAGTATTCAGGGTAATTAGGAAAGTATTTCTACTGTGGAAAAAAATGAAAGTACTGCTTTGAAAAGTACACAGAAACTATTTTTAGATCACCTGGACTTCGACTTTCTCCACTCAGGCAGATAATATATGAAAACCTTGCCAAAGACTAGAATTCCTAAAGAAGAGTTATTTCTGTTTACAGAAGGAATATTCTGGGTGGTTCATTTTAAACGACTAGTCTGGGATATTCTAAGAGGTGAAATAAGGGTCAGAAACTCCAGATGAATGTCTTTTACATAGTTGGTTGTTGGATATATTTGTTAAATAACTAAAGATTTGATCATCATGAGCAAATTCTAGTTCCCAGGGAATCAACCAGAAGCCTAACCTAAACTCTCCCTCCCTGACCCTCCAGGCTCTATAAACTAAAAATTGTTTAACAAACTGAAGTGAAGAGAGATCTCCGTCTTCATTTTTACACCATCACCTAGTAAACAAAAGTGTGTGGTCTTCAGCCAGTCATCCCTTTATTCCCTGCCTTTGCTGAACAGAAGGAAATGAAAAGCAGTTATAAGCACTCTCTGCCAATAACTACCTAAGTGATTTGGCAACTTCTCTACACTCCAGACTTATCATCTGTCCAATGGAGGGGCCAGAGATGAGTGACAGACCCCAGGAAATGGGGGAGCCCGAACATGTAACTACGCTTCCCTTGTAGGGAGGCTATCAGGGCACTGCAGAATGGGCTAGAATTGGCTGTCAGTCAGGGTATTCTTATCTCTAAAATGTGGATAAATGCTTGCTTTGGGGATTATTGTGAACATAAAAGAGATAGGATCTGGAGCATGTAGCACAGTACCTGACCCAGCAGAGGTAACTCAATCAATTTCTTCTCCTTCCTCACTCCCTCATTCCTCTCAAAGATGAAAAGAGCAAAACCCAGAAAGACAAAATCACTGATCATATGGCTCACTAGTGTCTGACCAGGATCTCCAGACTTCCAGCCCAGGGCCATTTCCATTCCATGTCTAAACTGTCTCGCATCTCTAAAATCCTAGGATTCTGTGATTTTATAGAGTTTCATGTTTCTTTTCAAAGGCTGTCAAAAAAAATCTCGGTTCGAGGTGTATCCTCCCTATCACATGTTGTCTGCAGACCCTGTGTGCCTTTCTCAGACTGCTCCCTACTTGACTTCTTTATCTTTACCTGCAGAGAACGAGTCTGCAATAGAGATAGCCATTTAATAAATATCATTATTAAAAAAAAAAAAAGAAGACAGGTGCAAGCAATCTCTCACACTGCTTCAGGCAGCTTTCCTAGTTGCCATCTGTTGTGCTAGGGAGGTGCGTGTTTATTAAACTTTATTTGTTTTAGTCGCTGGGCTCTATTTTACAAAACACATTTGGGGTAGATCCACAGCTTGAACTGATGAGAGGGAAGGGAATGGATTTCCTGATTTGGCTTTTTATAGGGGGTCCTTTATTCTCCCAGCCTCTGGCTCTAAATTCAAGTCCAGTTTGCCAAAGTATTAGATGCTGTCAAGAAGACTTTCATATTTTCAGTTTAATCCTACACAAAAATGATTGAGGCCATTAATTGAAATTTTGATTTTTCACAATTATTCTCCAGGAGAAAGACAATATCTTAGTTCATTTTTAAAATAAAACTATCCTTTGTCCTTTTGCAAAATAAAAGCCCTTCTACTTATCAGAAGAGTGTCTTCATTTTTCTTCTTTCTCTCTCTCCCTTTTATTAAATATCCATCATCCCTTCTGAAACACTGAAGAGATATGCAGTATATTTAAATTGTATGCTGAATAGTTCACAACTCCCTAATTTATAAAACAAAAAAGTAAGGAATAGTAATTTTTAAATTTCTGAAATTGACTGTGTATTTGTTTAAAGGCTGTTCCCCATCCCAGACCTTCATTCCACATTAAACACATAATTCAGTACAAGGAGTCACTCATGGAGGCCCTGAGGATATAAATCTACTATCTCAGTGCTTCCATCAGATCTGTGGTTTCATGTTAGTTTCAGGGCACAATATTAATATGTGGGAAATTGCTGTAAGAAAGCAAATGTCTATCACTTTTTCCTTTCCCTCAACAGTACCTGCAAACTTGATTGAATGTATGAGAAATCTTCAAAATACTGTATAGCGATGACTCTACTATGCTGAATACATGGGAAGCTAATCAAATGCCCAGTCTTCAAATTGTTGTCATTTGAAAGAGATGGAAGTCAAAATCATCAGAACAGCAGAAAGCAATAATGTGCCATGCACTCCATCTCCCACACATTTTCCTGTCATTTAAACCTATGATTTAGACAACAGGAGGGAGGAGAAAAAATTATCTATTGATCTAGCAGTCACCCCATCATATTTGGAGGGTTGACGATCTACCCTCAAACTCTGCATGTAGAAATCATACTGTTATTACAAATAGCACCAAAAATTTGAATGTTTCATAATACCTTTATATTCGGTGTCAATCACAGTCTGAGAATGTGATCCTTTCTAAATATTTCCTTTTCATTAGCTATGGACATTTCTCTTAGAAAAGAAATGGGCAATATCTCTTTAGAATGCATAAAAGTTTAGCATCAGCCGCAAATCAAACCCATGATCAGGATACTTTGACCACATTAAAAACCCAGCTTTCCTGGACTCTGGGATAGGGGTGGGAGGATAAAAGTAGAAAGGGAAAAACTGATGAAAATGTGTCAAGGCAAAAATGTGTCTGACGTTTCTCTGCCAGGCCTCACCAATGCTCAAGGAAGAATCATCAATATAGAAGGTTAAAACAGCAGGATGGCATTATTTGTGAAACTCCCAGACCATACCTACTAGCATAGCAATGTTAGTACACACATCAGGCGGTGCACAGAGAAGGCCTGACTCAGAGAGTTCAGGGCACATCACTATTTGTTTTCATTCTCCCAGCAACCTCATGTTCTTTTAGTAAACCCTCTAATTTTTCCTTCCGACACTCAATCAAGGAGTTCTGGCCCAGGGATAAACTCAGGATAACATCTGAACCAGTGAGATTCAGCTATAAGGTGGTAGGTAAAATTATTAAGAAGGAGGCATACTTTTTTGCACTGGGATTGATAAACTGGCAGCAGATACACCTTGAGCTAGTTAGGGAGTCTTTCAAAATAGATGCCATAAAAAGAAAGCATAGCTGGGAGGTGGGGGGAGGGGAGGGAAGGAGAGAGAGAGAGGGAGAGAGAGAGATGAGAGATTAATTTGGGTCTGAAAAGAGATGAGATGCTAGGGAAAGGAAATAGAAGGAAAGGGGAAGGAAGGGAAGAGAAGGGGAAGGGAAGTCATCTTTTGGAGTCAAAACAAATTGGTTCATAGTTTCCATTATATACTAAACTTGTAAAAATAAAGCTCCATGAGGGTACAGTCAGGGCTTTACCTATCATTATATCTGGCAGCCTGGAGCTTTGCCTGGCACATAATAGGCACTTAAAAAATTGTATTATATCAGTGAATGAAACACATGGGTTCCTGGATCCAGCTGTACCTAAATCCATTAGTATCTATCAATGGATTTCCTAGTGTCACAAGTTAACAAATTCCCCCACATTTGTTGATGTTGGATTTCTGTCACAACCAAAGAGGTCTGACTAAATCAGAGACCTTAAACTACCAGACCAAACTAATTTGAAGGCAGCATGGAAGACAGGGAAAGCCCAGCAAGTACCCCATGGACACAGCTCAGAGAACCAAGGGAGCTCAGGCCTTGGTTTCACCTACAGAGTTTTCCCTGCACTAATCACTGCCCAAGCTCTAAATCCTAATATAATATTTCTCCCCTAAATCTGATCAGTCACTAAACTTGAGAATTTGTCCATCAACAAGTATCTAGGATTCCTGCT
>NW_006771990.1:680699-728665 GCF_000442215.2 Lipotes vexillifer
ACTCATGACACAGCTACCCCAGTGTACATCTTCAACACCACACCAGCCTCCCTCATCATCCTCATTATGGCCTGTTGAGACCAAGCTTTCACTTCCTTGGCTCAATATTCCTCTCAGTTCCCATTTAATTCTTACTGCATCCCTCCTTCCTAGTAAACTTTTGAGCCTGTATTTTAAGACTTCTTAATTTGACCTCCTTCTTGTAGTTGCCCACACCTCTAGTCAATTTGTTCCTTCTCAACAACCCACACACTTTCTGCCTCATGTTGGTGCCTTGTTGAAAGGTGTCATTCTCCCTTCAACCATTTGCCTAAGCAGGATGTACCCATTCTTCAAGCAACAGCTTAAAATCCTCCTCTAGGGAGTGTTTCTAGACTGACCTGGCCCCTGAAGACCTTCCTCTCCTCTGACCATATCCTTCTATTATGTACTGTGCCAAATAATGCAGATGTTAACAACAGACCATCCTGCATTGTTTATCAAGTTTTCATGTTCCTGCAGAGTAGAACCCAAGCTATTTGTGGATAGTGAATTTTATTTTCTCCTGGAGGACTCAGCATAAAACTCCTAAGAAGTGCTCCAGAAGGGCTTCTATCCACTTGTTTGTGGAGAGGATGGACGGTCCAAGTAGGCCCCTGGGATTAGGAGGTAGTTATGAAAGGGATGAATTATTTGGAAAATGTGGGGTCCTAAAAATAAATTTCACCCACTTCACAGTTTGCTGATCAAAGCCATAGGAAGTGGGTGGCACCTGTGTAATATAACAATTCTTGCTCCTTGATTTATTTTATCAATACAGGTGTAGCCCTCAGTGATTATCTGTCAGGCAACACTGCCTAGAAGACAGTTTTCATCAGAGCTCCCCTTCCCCCAGCTGTCAAGCTCAGGTGACTGCTGAGAGCCATGGTTAATTAACCACACATGCCTTTGAAGCCAGTGAGAGACCATGAACTGAGTAAACTGCTAAAAAATGCCATTTTATCTTTACAGTTGAGATGAAAGTAGCCAAGACGAAGTGCAAATTTCCATTGATCTTATACACACACACAAACATGTATATACCCACACTGATTAAACGATTTAAATTTCAATGAAATTTAAACTTCCACTTCATTTTTAAGTGCATATTCCCCAAACCACTCAGTTACAGTTAAAGCTATCAATAGCTAAAGGATCCCAGGAGTCTGGCATTTTCCACCATCTCAAAAAGAGGCCAATAACTGGGTCCACATTGCTGAGAGTTCACAGAAATCAGAAAACACTCAGACAGAGGATTACCTTGGTTTATGGAACGTCTATCTGGGTGGGGAACCCAAGCTTTGGCCTTCCTGGGCTTCATCTGCCCATGGATCAGGAGCCAGCTCATATTGTAATTCCTTCATCATACCCTCCTGCTCTCCCAGCTTACAGCAGCCCATCCTCCCCCGAGTGCCTACAGCTACCTATATCATTTATTTCATTGCCAGTTTCCATGCAGGCAACTACTGTGTATTGTGCAAATCTCTTGCATTGTTAATTGAATTTCAGATGTCACACTCTAAAGCTAAAATACAAATATATAAGATGTATCATTACAATCCTTTACTGTTCGGAAACTTGTCATGCCTATATGTCCCTTCTTCCCAATTAGAAGGACAGGAGTTTAAGGACAGTGTATTTGTCAGCTTGGGCTGACACAACAAAATACCGCAGACTGGGTGGCTTAAACAAGATAAATTTATTTTCTCACTATTCAGGAGGAAATATTATGGAAAGCCAAGATCAAGGTCTGGCAGGTTTGGTTTCTGATGAGAGATCTCTTCCTCACTAACAGACATAACCAAGCTCTCTAGTGTCCCTCTTAAAAGGGCACTAATCCTATCATGAGGGCCCCACTCTAATAATTTATCTAAACCTAATTATCTCCAAGAGGCCCCATCTCCAAATATGATCACATTAGGGGTAGGGCTTCACTATATGAATTTTGGAGGGACACAATTCAGTGCATAGCAGACAAGAAGATGTCAGCCAATCACACTTCCTTGAAACTGAAGTTTCTTACACAGTCTTTACACAGACTAGATACCAAGCAAATTAGAAATATGTATCAATAGGTACATATGAATATGTATTGAATAACAATAAATGCAATAATTAGTATCCTGGCTGTTTGACACAATGACATGATATGGATCCTTGGGGGCAAGGCTACTTGTGTGCAGAGGTGGAAATGGAGTAGCTATATCTTCACCACAGGTAGAGTAATAGTATTGCCTACCCTCTTTGTATTCTCATTCTCTTCCTTGCCTGTTCCAAATCTCATGTGAGCAAAAAAGACAGAAATCAAAGCCTTTGATTGTATGCATAGGATTAAGATGAACACACTTGGGAAAAGAAACATACAAATTGTACATGATTTTGTCAAATTTTTCTTTCAAAACAGTGGGAGATGGGAGTAGGTAAGCTTGAGGACACTAGATACCAAAAAGAAATGGGTTTGGTGAAATGACACTTCTAAGGGACAAAGAGGCCATCCGAGCGAGCATCTGGGAGGCTTCTGTTTGCCAACCTTACAGCAGAACAAAATGAAGAAGTTTCCTTGGTGACATGGGGAAGAGGAAATACACAGATTGGGAGTGCCAGGCACTTCCTGCATGCCCAGGGGGCCCCCAAAGAGATTTCCTTGCACTCTTCAGAACCAAGGCTTTTTTCCTCCCCAAATCAAATCTGACCTTTCTCGGTCCTTGCAAAGCCTGTGAGGACCACCTCTCCCCGTCCTCTCAGCATCACCACCCCACATTCTATATCATGGCCCCTTCTTCTTCTTCTCACACTCCCCTCCAAAAGGTCAGCACTGTCTGGAAAGCCACCATCCAGGTCTTCGCCACTTTACATCTTATCACTATGAGGAAACTAAGAGAAAATAATATTTTGTTTTTAATTATCTGGACAGTCAAAATAACTGAAGAAATATTTTAACTACTTAGACACTAGCAAGCCCCAATCAAGAGCTGCTAACCTCATTGTTAGCCCTTTTGCTTATCAAGACTTGGGCTCATTCTCAACTTCCCAAACCCACCCCCAAGCCAGACTGCAAGGCAAGGCGGATCCCCACCCCCAGCACCAATATCCCAAGACCACTGCTAAGTGACCAGGGTCCAAGCACAGGGCACTCCTCTTGCTTAGGTGACTCAGGCACCTCTCTGAGGCCCTTCTCTCTAAGAGTGCTTGGAATCTGACCCATGATGGAACCATCTCATGGGGCCTTTGCTCACACTTGGAACCAATGAAAACTTTATGAGGCAAACAACATTTTTTGCAGCATGACAGTTAAAAACTAAACTAAATAGAGAGCAGGCCGAAACCCTGGAACACATGTCTCACATCGTCCCAAATATTCCTCACTATGTGGCTCCCATAAACACCATCTGCTGTGTTAATTTGTAAAGAATTACAAGGTTCTTAAAATTACACTTTGCTCTCTGTAGCGTACACTGTGTCTATTAAGGGGGAGAGTTGAGAATGTGCATCACGACCAGCCAGACACTGAGATCTTTTTCCTTCCTATGCTGGGATCCTACTGAAAGTTCGCTAAGTCTGCAGGGAATTTTAAAAAGTGTATCGTATTCTCTCTAGACCAGCTGCAGGAAAAAAATTTCCAAACAAAATATACACACAGCAAAATCTTTGCCTGGATTATAATCCTAGCATTTTATACATTTTCAAGTTGTGTGAGCATGCCCCACTTCACTGAATCCTCATGACAATGCAGAGTCTTTAACTATAAGTTAAAGAGGGTAAATAGCCCAAATTGAGAGAATTTCTTGGGTGAGACTTAATCCTCCATCATGAAGTTCTGACCTCTAGGGCCCCTCAGAGTCCTTGGGTGTTAGCTGTTTCTCGATTGCTCATCCCTGTCTACTCACAGAGCCAGAAGAGCAGCATCTTGTGCCCAAGCACATGTCTCTGACAGTGCAGGGCTATGGTGACTGGCCACCAATGTAAGCTTTTAGGTGAATTAAGTCCCCAGGGTGTTGCTGGTTAAATGATGGTAAGTGGTGGCCAGAAATGAGAAGGTAGATAGGAGAGTCTTAGGCTCAATAACCCGAGGCTGGAAACTGTCGATGTGAGATAATTGTTACAGATGAAG
Source organism: Lipotes vexillifer (assembly GCF_000442215.2). NCBI lineage: Eukaryota > Metazoa > Chordata > Mammalia > Artiodactyla > Lipotidae > Lipotes > Lipotes vexillifer. The sequence goes on from NW_006771990.1 coordinate 684,829, forward strand.
ATCCCTGGGTTCCGCTACCAAGAGATTCCATTCCGTAGCTCTGGAGTAGTTTGGAAATCTGTATGTTTAATAAACTTTTAAAAAATTACAAACAAGTTCTGGAAATACACAGATCGTTTCAGTGGGTCCCAACCTGATGAATCATTTATTAAACAAAATCTTTCCAATTAATACCCAGGAACCTGCATTTCAGATTGCCATGAAATTCTGTTGCTCAGCCTGATTTGGGGCCAATGAGTTTTACAATGATTTACTACTAGTAAGCCTGAAGTAGGACCAACGATCCACAATTAAGACAAATCTGCTTAATTCCGAATGAATCAGTCACTGTATCTCCAAAATAAATTTTGTAACCAATCCACTTAATTCGAAAAGGAAAGCCATACTGCAGAGTAGACACAGCCTGCAACATCATTTCAGAAAAAGTCCCTGAAAGAAAGCTGAACCAGCTCCCCCAAATTTCTTGCCTGCCATGGTCCCATCTACATGTAGACATTAAAATAAGGCTGCTAGATACAATGGACACAGAAATAAAGGAGGCTGCTGATCTTTCTAAAGCATAGAGAGCTTTACAAATTTGCAAGATCACATACACTCAAAAACACGATCCTGATCCGGCAGTATTTCAGAGTTTCTGCTGGTAAACCCAAGTCTACACTCTGATGATTTCTCAACATTTTCTGAAAATTTACTCCCAAATTCTTCTCCCCATGGTCCCAATCTCTCTGCTCCCTTCTAAGTACCTCCCAGTTCTCAGAGAAGCGTTTCTCTCAGCACCCCATATTAATCTCCCATATGCTACCGCTGCCTTTTTTCCCCATCCCAAAGCATCCTCTGCAGCCCAGATCAAGTTCTCCCTGACCCCACAGCCAACACAGAATTCTGCCTTCTCTGAACCACAGTAGCAATTGGTAGAGTCCTTTCTGATATTAGGCCATAGCATCCCCCTCAGACAAATCCCTGAACAGCCTTTGGGCAAGCTGGCTCTGAGTGGTCTCACCCTGCATCCCTCACAGAGATTTGGCTATAGCTGCCCCCTGACTTCCAAGATCTCATGAAAAAAAGGCAGGAGTAAGGCTAAATGTGGTTGCTTGAATTGTTTCTGTTCACTCTCAGCTGAACTTCAGTTGAACCACGGTTGCTTCCAACTATATCATCAATCCTATGAAAAAGCAGGATTTGGGACACTAATTGTAAGGGAAAAAACCTACTGAAACAGGTTGGCAGCAACACCCAAATTGTTTGGTGGTGCGTCTGTCAGTTACGTATATAACACAGTAGTGTAAAATAAAAACGTTGTGCCAACTCCAAGGGTCATCTTAGTCTCCTGAGTGCTGTGACTCTAAGACTTGGGGCAAGTGGAGATGGATGCTTTGATAAAGAAATCAGTGTTACCTCATTCTTAGGTAAAATGACAATGCAAATGAAACTGCCAGTCCACAACCACCAAGCACCCTTCCTTCTTGCCTTCTCCCAAGCCTTCCCTCCCTTCAAACAATTTTTGAAGCAGACACAAACAGTGTTAAGTTACATCTTGGCTCTGCTACCTAATAGCTGTGTAACTCTTAGCAATTAAACTCACTAAATCTCAGTCCTCAGCCGCAGAATAGTGAAAAGAATGCCTAGCTGTAGATTGGGGTGAGATAATGCATGCAAAATGTCTGTCTACAAGTCTAACATGAAAATCAGCAGGTTCCTGACCCTGACTTTTTGTCCTCTCTTGATAGTAAACCTCTTCAGGAGAGGCACAGTGCCCAGCATCTGAACCATGAATGGATGAATGATGGATGGATTGACTGTCTAGGGAGAAAACATCGTTTTACAGATTGGATCTGGGTTTACACAGACTAGCCATTTGAAAATCTTTTGACATCAGAGTGGTATTTAACACTCATGAAATTTTCACTATTTTAAAGTCTATTTATAACACAATTCAAATATAAGGCCATGAAAAAGGAGAACCAGACATGGATCCTGAAACTTTACTAATAAAGTAGTGAGAAATTCAAACCTGACAGCTGTGGTTTCCTATGCTAGTGAGAGATGGGGAACAAATGTTGGAGACTGATTCCTTCCTTCAGTCCCATGCATGGGTAATGAAATCAGGAGTGAACACACCTTACTAATGATTTTAATCAAACTGAGCACCTAGAACTAACTGCCAGGAGAGGGAGATCCCCCAAGTCGCACAAGTGGATTCTATTTCAGTCCCCCTTATTTGGCAGGTCAAGGAAGGCATGGCCTGACTGAAATCAGGAAGCCAGATGCAGCAGACCTGTCGCCCCATACTGATAGGGAGTCAGAGAGCGAAGCTGCTAATTACTTATACACACCTAGGTAAGTGGGGCCTCCAGAGATGGATCTGAGCAGCCAAAACACACCTCTTTTCTAAGTATGCCTTCTACTATGATGCAAAGTCTAGAGAGCTATCATTAGAGTTTTATTTTAATTCATTGATAATGACTCTAGAAGTTCCCTGGTAAAATACTAATAAAATTGAGAAAGACCTTAAGTATATAATCTGCTCACTGGTTGTTCATCTCTTTCTCCCATTAGACACTTCATGGGATTAGTAACTTCATCCTTCTGGTTTATCTGTATGTGTATTTCACTAAAGCCAGTAATAGGCATGTAAATTCTCGATGAAGCAGTAACATAAAATGGTTGTTATTTTGGAAAATAGAAAGGACAAAAGGTAGCATAGAAACCTTTATGGGGGGTTTAGAAAAGGAAAGCTTAGAGAGTTGAAAGCAAACTCTGGTCCCATTAGGAAATCCATGGATCAGGGATTTTAGGGTTAGAAATTAGATATATCCATGACACTAATCAATAAACTGAGGGGAAAAAGATCAAATGGTAATGGAGAAGGCAAAAAAAAAAAAAAGAAAAAGAAAAGATATGTATGGAGTTTAAGGCAAAGGATGGCTGAGACCTTACCCTGGAGCTTGGCGACTCTAGCACTGTGTTGGATCCAAAGTAGGAACCATCAAGGGAACAGAACAACAGGCCAGGGATCCAGTTACTATCATTTAGGTGGATGGTACTAATAGGTAGTCAAAATAGAAGTCAGAAACCAAGAACCAGAAGGGAGGTTCAAGTCTGGAGTGAAATCAGCTGTAAGTCTCTCTTAAGGGTGAATCACTGGGTTATGGGTTCAAGTCCTTTTATTCCCTGTGCAGAAGCCAGAATGGCTCTATGTTCAAAGTTGTCTGGGTAATCCGTCCCCCTCTCCCACCCACATGTAAACAAGCATGAAGCCAGGCTCACTACCACCCAGCTGTGTATGCAGGTGTCCCCTCTCCTCCTCCCTATTCAGAGAGCTCCCCAGGAACACCTGCCTCCTGGAAGGGCTTTCCCACTGGAACCCTTTCTCCAGGGCTATCACAACCCTCTCTTTGCCTTCTTTCCCCTGTGATTAATCAAGACCTGCTAAGTGGAAAACAAAGAAACAGAGAAGAACTAACAAATCAATCAACATTAAATACAATCTAATTATCCTGGCTTAAGCTTCTTAAACTCAGTTCTCCAGCAGCAGAACCATCAAGCACTGGACCAGGCTTCCATATGTGGTGGCCTGAGCCAGGGTAGACTTTGTAAGCTGCATACCACAGCAGCCAGGCTGACCTTTGTCTCTATGTGCCCTGGGGTCAGCCTCCACATCCTACTTCAAACAGTAGACCATTCTGTCAAAAAGCAAGTATTTCCTGAGCACCTATTTGATATTGAGCCCTGTAGAGGTGTGATATGAGCTGAATTATGCCCCCCTCCCTGCAAATAGAAATTCATAGGTTGAGGTGCTAACCCCACAGTGCCTCAGACTGTGACAGTATTTGGAGATAGAATCTTTAAAGAGATAATTAAGGTTAAATGAAGTCATTAGGGTGGGTCCTAATTCCGTATGACTAGTGTCTCTAAAGAAGAAGAGATTAGATATAGAAAAACACAAGAAAAAGAAGAAGCCTGTTTATTTACAAGCCTGAGACAAAGGCCTCAGAACAAACCCACCCTGCAGACACCTTGATCTCAGACTTCTAGTCTCCAGAACTGTGAGAAAATAAATTTCCATTGTTAAAACCCCAGGCTGTGGTACTTTGTTACGGCAGCCCTAGAAAACTAATGCAAGGTGCGGCAGGAAACACCAAGGTAATGATTTGTTGAGTTTTTGACTTCCTGTTAAATACATTACTGACTCAGGCTAACAAAAAGTCCAAGAGAACTGAGGTGAGGGCAGGGAGGGAAGATGTGACTGTCCCGAGAAATCTTAATTGATTTCTCAGAAAGCTCTTCAGTTTTTCACAGCACACAGCATATATCAATCATTTCGTCTGATTCTCATCCAATAATTAGAAAATGAGTATCCTAAGTCTCAGAGCAGAATTCTTGCTCTGAATGCCAGGATGGCTTCTGGTGTTTTTTGTGTGTGTGTGTGTGTGTGTGTTTTGGGGTTTTTTTTTGTTTGTTTTGTTTGCAGTACGCGGGCCTCTCACTGTTGTGGCCTCTCCCACTGCGGAGCACAGGCTCCGGACACACAGGCTCAGCAGACATGGCTCACAGGCCCAGCCGCTCCACGGCATGTGGGATCTTCCCGAACCGGGGCACGAACCCGTGTCCCCTGCATTGGCAGGCAGACTCTCAACCACTGCGCCACCAGGGAAGCCCTGTTTTTTGTTTTTGTTTTTTTCCTAGCTCCTTAAAGAGTCCCACAGCTGTTATTAAAAACTGGAAGTTATTAGATAGATAGATAGATAGATAGATAGATAGATATAGATAAACCACTTAAAGCAATCTTCTTCATACATCCTCACACATTTCCATTTCACAAAACAGCCAAAGACAGTTTAGTCTATATTCTCTCACAATTTAATTCAGATAAAAATGTAACATTTTGTCCTCGAAATGAAAGCTTGTAGGTGCTTTTGATTAAGGAACCTAAATGAGGTATTTAAGTAGCTATATGATGCCTATTCCCTTATTGGTAACTTTTTTTCTTGGTATGCCTCTCAGAGTTCCAGTTTAACATACCTAATACTTCACACAGGTAGCTGATAGCTATGTACTTGAGATGTCTTAGCAGCAACCCACATGCTGACTAAAGGAAGTGATGAAATCCCTATGAGGTCATGGCTAAACTTAAAGTCCCGATTCATTCACTTCACCAATTAACATAAAGAATCATATAATGACAACAGTGCTAGACACTGGAGACATAGCAAACTGTCATGGTTGCTACTGAAACTGAGTAGGACACTGTGGGGCTCCTGGGCACGGAAGCCTTTCTTTGTCCCACATTTCTTGTTTGTAGGGACTAGGCTTCAGCCTCTATGACCTTCCCTGAGTTCCAAAGGGCAGGTCCAAACAGTTGTTAATCAGGGAAGGGAGGGGATGCAGAAACAAGGGAAGAGCAGTCAAGAAACAATAGTGCAGCCTTGGGGCAGGGTCCTGGTTCCACCTCAAGGGATACGCATAACAATATCTTTGAGCTCTTCTGCAGAACTAAAACCCCCAACAAATGGAAGATGTTAACTGCTTGATGAAGCATTCTTCACTCCAGAGAGAAGGTCATAGTTTGATAACCTCAAGAACCACAGAAGCTCATCAGGAGATCACCTGAGGCCAGATTAAAGGAATGCAGGCCCTGCACACACCCTGATCCTTATCAGCAACCAGGCCCTTGAACCATTGTTATAAAACTCCTCACCAGGGCTTCCCTGGTGGCGCAGTGGTTGAGAGTCTGCCTGCTGATGCAGGGGACATGGGTTTGTGCCCCGGTCTGGGAAGATCCCACATGCCGCAGAGCGGCTGGGCCTGTGAGCCCTGTCCGCTGAGCCTGTGCATCTGGAGCTTGTGCTCCGCAACAGGAGAGGCCACAACAGTGAGAAGCCCGCGTACCACAAAAAAAAACAAAAACAAAAACAAAACTCCTCACCAAATTTCCCCAGGTTGGGGCATACAGTTTTTGAGGGCATGAGCCTGCTGTGTCCCCCTTTGCCTTGCAATGCAATAAATCTATTCTTCTTCAGCCAAAACTCTGTCTCTGAGATTTGATTTGGCACCAGTGCACAGAGGCCAAGTTTTCTGCATCACTACCTGCAGAGTTAGAGTCTAAGGCATGGTTTCCTACCTGAAGCACTACTGACATCTAGGGCTAGTATATTCTTTGCTGCAGAGGCTGCCCTATGCTTTGTAGGGTATTTAGCAGCATCCCTGGTCTGTACCAACTGGATGCCAGTAGCACCACTTTCTCCTGTTGTGACAACCAAAAATATCTCCAGACATTGGCACCCTGGAGATGGAGGTGCAAAATAGCGCCCACTTGAGAATTATTGGCCTAATGAGTAAGAAAGATAATTTTTAAAGCAATTATAATGCAAAAAGATCAGTGCTACAGTACAGATACAGTGCATATGAAGGGAACCAAGTAAACTGAGGGGTGATGGTAAAAACAAAAAAGCAAAACTGCTTTCTCAATGAAGAAATGTAAAATAAAGACACACAGTAGTTACTTATTTGGTTTCTACCATGTGTTAAACATTAAATTTTGCTTGTTTGTTTAATCTCTACAAAATGTCCTTATGTTAACCACTTTACAGATGTGCTCAAAGACAGAAATAAGCTTATTTAGCATTCAAAGACTGAGAGATAGACCTAGGATCTAACCTGGGTTGTAAACTCAAGTGTGACAAATTCTTTTGAATGGAGAAATTTTAAGAAAATATTTTGCTACATGAGAGCTAAAGTACTCACATATTAAAACAACAACAACAACAAAACACTTCTCTAAATATGGGGCTTGCGTGGCATTTTGAGACACTAAGTAAATGTATCATTGAAATAATTTAAATTGGAAACTGTTTTATAGCAATGAGTAGAGGGTCTACTGGAGAGGTTCTGGGATTCTACAGCATCCATCCTATATTTATGAGTGAATGGATTGGCCTAGCCGCCAGGGGTCCCCAAAACCTACCTGCCAACTAAGTACCATCCACAGAACCAGTTGTCTCATAGGAACCATGATGATACCTTCCAATTTGCTTCCATTGTCCCAGCATAATTAATGAAAATGCATTCTTTTACCCTCAAAAGTGCCCAATTTGGATGACATGTTTTATGATCCCATTATTATTAGTCTAATTAACTCTTGAGCTGAAAAATTATTAGGCCAGCTAATTTATGTCACTTTACGCCATCAGATTCACTGTGTGAAAATCCAACCCATTATTTGCTTGCTATATTTAATAATACACATATGTTACTTCCTAAAATCTTACAATGTTAATCTAACACCTTTAAGATAAAGTCCAAGAAGGTTCTGGCCAATTTGACCTCAGTGTGGCTTTCCAATCTTATCTTCTACCTGCAACACAACCTCATGTGTTAGTCAGTATTCCTGGAACAGATCATGCTTTCATGCCTCTAGGTTCTACCACACGGCATTCTCAATGCTCATATTTCCTCCAGCATTTTGTTCAATGTCATTGATCACTGCGATAGACCCTGCAGCATCCTCCCCTTCCCTCCTCACCTGCCTATTGAGGATCCCCTTCAAATGCCATCTCCTCTAAAGAATCCCTGATTTCTTCAGACATCAGTTGCTCCCTCACTGCATGTGCCTGCATTATACTTCATCCATCCTTCTATTATTGTTCTTTTCATATTTTCAGGTTCATGTGTCTGTGCCATTCATACTACTAGAAAGTCATCCTTATCTTTGTATCACAAACGTCTTGCACTACCTGGTATTCAGTGATATTTGATGGGTATTTGCTGATTAATGACTACCACTCGTGACTGTTGAAATCAGAATTGGCCACATTTTGGACAATCAGTAGGAATTTGCTGAGTGCCTACCATGTGGCAGGTGTGTGGCTTTTGCTTTGTGAGGTTATAGTGAGAAGCCAGAATATCTGTGTCTTATTTCCCATTTTGCTTCTCTGTCTTTCTGTGAGGCAAGACAAGTCACTGAACTCTATTAGATCTCAGCTTTCTTATCTCTAAAGCAAGATGTTAGAACTAAACAATTTCCAAGTTGTTTTTCCCCTCAACTATATGTCATCCTTTGTCAAGGTAACATACCAATGTCTTCTGAGTAGTCCTTAGTGAATTAGCATTGACTTGACCTTATTATGGATATTTTTTTCTCAGTATTTTTACAGTTTTTAAAATTACAAGATAATGTACGTTAGTTAAATATCTTGAATAATACTCATGTAAATAAAGTAAAATATGAAATCCTCCCCTATGCACACAAACGTAGCCCCTTCTGCAGAGAAACTATTGGTAATAATATTTTGCCAGTTCTCCTACTATCACTTCCCTTTCTAGAGTTGATATATAAATATCTATCTATCTATCTATCTATCTATCTATCTACCTATCTATCTATTTACCTACCTATCTATGTCCTCCCCTCTCCCCAAATCTGCCAAACCTATCAGCCAGTCACAAATTCAAAACAGGCTGCTAAGGAGAGTTAGTGAAATTTGGAATATGCCCCTAAATTTGGAGCTTGGTTTCACAAAAGATTAATCTGACATTTCCCAAAATATCTGTATCATGTAAGTGCCTTAATAACAAATTCATGCATAAAATAGGCCATCAGGCTAACAGATACTTTCAAAAGCTTTTTTGTTTACATTTACTTTTTACACCCAAATTAGCCTGCTTTCTAAATTGAAACAAAATTGTTAAAAAGAAGTAGAATCTGTGTATAGTTTTATAAATTCTCCAATTTTAGCACATTCATATGAAAATTTATAGAAAGAAGATTATTGGTGGGGATTAGCATTACAGTGTGAGAATACTCCTGTCCTCTGAATATACCCTATTACTCATAATAATTTAAATCATACTAACAAAATGGTGCACAGCATTTCACAGTTTATGAAATACTTTTCTATTCATTATTTCATGTGAATTCTCAGAAAACCCCATAATTTTGATAGTAGTTATAATCTCTATTTATAGATGCTAAAGGTCCAAAAGGGTAAAGATCATGCAGACAAGATGTAGGAGATTCAGGATTTAGATGCAAATATGTTCCAAGACAGCCTGTGACATTGATGTGGCCTCTGAGGTTCAATCAAACTCTAAAGTGATATCTGTCCATAGAAACATAGCTTTCCACGGATGTGTCAAATCTTTAGAAGTCAATTTTGCATGCATTTATTTGGTAACATGGATTTCAAGTTATGATGATAATCTGAGCAAACTGATAAACTGCTAAAAGTTTATCAACTCAACTGCTAAAAGTCACGTTTAAACACAATCCCATCTCAAACAAGTCAGTGGGAAACTCAGTAGAGTAGATGCTACAATTTCCCATATCCTACTCAGTTAAATAATGAAAAAACTCAGAGTAGAAGAGAATATAATTCCTATTATTGAAGGAGTGGATTGACATTGAATATTTACCTCTTTTTAAAAGATTATATCATTCCAATGCCCTAAAACCTTTTTCACACTATCCCAAGTGTGATATGAAAGTGAAAAATATCCCATTAATCATAATGCTTGTTCTTACCAAGCATAAAGCTATTTGTAAACAGCTGAATGCTCAACCAACTTTTTCAATTTGCATCTAGATATTGGTCATAGTGTAGCTGCTGGCAAAGAAAATCTAATAAAGTTTTTTAAATCTTAAAATAATAATACTGCGACCAATAAATGTGTGTCTGCTACGGTCCAGGGGACTCACATAGGTTATCTCTTGCCTCCATAATAACCGTGAACCAAGGTACTTTGTATCTCCTTTTTATTGATGCATAAATGGAGATTCAGAGGCTGTATGAAATTTTCCTATGATGTTCATAAGACTCATCAGTGGAAGGTTCTAAACCCAGGTGAACCTGTGCACTCCCCAGTTCACCAGGGCAGCATGCTGTAGTGCAGCAGTGCACAGAACAAAAAGAAGAGCAATGTGACAGTGGAGTGGTTCTCTACCTTTTGATTTTTCCTGCCACATACCAGAGGGATTCGATACATGCCACCAGCAGTAGTGGAGGTGTTACCCAAATACTGGACTTGCCTTTTGGTGGGTGTAGAGCCAAAAGACACAATGAAGCCAAAGATTGGGAGAAGGAAGAATTTATTATTTGAAGCAAGTAAGAAGAACACTGGGGATCTTTCCCAAAGCAGTGTCTCCCTGAACTGGGAAAGTTTTAAGCTAAGGGTATAGGCATATTCATGAAGGGGCTTGGGCAGTCATAAGAGTCCAAGCTTTAGCTGATTGAAGTCATGAGGGTCAGAAAAGGTCAACATCATCATCCCTTGGGTTCTAGTTGATCTGGTGGTTGAGCACTTCAGGCTAATCAGGCCATTGGAACAGAACTGGGAGTGTTTACAACTGATATGTTATCTTTGCTATTGTTACTTCCCTTGCCTGATAAAAATTGTTTGCTCTTTTGCTCCTTTAAGATCATTAATTACTGAGACCTGTTCAAGGGCAAGTACTGTGGCCAGGCTCAGATCACAAAATGGCTCAGGACAAAAATGGCTTCTCTCATGTCAAGAAAGCCATGCCTGATTCTCTTTCTCCCGGGACCCCTAACCTATCTGCTTACAGAGGGGCAATGAAGGAGACTTGAAGAGGTTTTTAAGAAAGGCTGATCCAGCATTAGATGTATCCACCATCAGTATGACTGGGGTTGAGAGCCCTATCACCAAATAACCACATGATGGTCCTCACTAGCTAGATCTACAAATCTCAAAAGTGGCCATAGGATACTATGTCTTGAATTCACCTCCAAAAAATTCTCTTATATGTTTGTGAAATATTTCATATCATTCCCCCATACACATCCACCACACCACACCTTTTTTTTAAAATTTACAATGCAAGTATGAGGCCAATGACAGAGCTAAAAGAAACCTCTTCAACTTGATTTAACCCTACTTTTCCAATATCTACTGACTTGCAAAAATATTTTCCCCCTGTCATGTCCATAAAATCTCCAGGAACAGCTGTTCAGAGGAGTACACTGGGAACCCATCCATGAACAGGATGTTCTCTGTAACCTTTCTAACTCAGGCATCCCACTGCCCTAGAGGTGGAGCCAGAACACAGAAGTCTTTGAGCCTTCCCTGTGGTGTTAACAGTCTTCCCTGCAATGGGGTATTTGTTTGGGATGTTAAGTGCTCTGTGCAAGAAATGCCACACTCTAACCCTGTCACCTTTCAGATCAATGAGGTAAGTGACAGCAATTCAAGTTCCCTGTCAGCTTAATTAAAGGAAGTGAAACACAATTACAGGGCATCAGTGCAAGGCTGGTGCAGAGCAGCAGAGGGCCCTGAGGGGGAGGCCATAACAGCAGACCACAGGGAAAAGCACACTCCTCTCCTTCAAAAATTTCACTGAAAATCTTAATTAGAATGCTACTGTATGGGGAAAATTGTTTTATAAATGCCATTATAAACACAGTCTGAGTGCAGAAATCTTTTCATCTAAAAACTAATTAAACCATTATTTCCTCTCAGATTACAGTGGTAAAGTGTAAGTTTTTCATTTATGAACACAGTTATACAATCTTATGTTCCTCATATTTAGAGAGCATCTTTTTTTTTTTAAAGTATGTACAGGCCAAAATGATCTGAGAAATTAGGAATGCTATGAAGAAGATAATAAATTAGAGATTTTTAAAAAAACAGACTATCATGATGCAGACAAAAGATTCAATGAAATGTTTTGGCTAAAATGTGAAGTAGGGAGCTTATGTGTATCAACTCAATCATTTTTATGATCACACTTTAAAAACATTACATTAAAAAATCATAAAAAATCCCTTACTGCCAGATCTGACAAAACATGATTATTTTGCAGCCACTAAAATGTAAGCTTTAGGAGGGCAAGGGGTGCTGCTCCATTCACAGACATGTTGGCAGCATGTGAACAAAAGGTGTCTCTCATCTTACTTGTTGACAGCGAAACCCAGCAGGACCCTGTGGGGCTCCTGGGCACGGAAGCCTTTCTCTGTCCCCTGTTTCTTGTTTGTAGGGAATAGACTTCAGCCTCCATGACCTTCCCTGAGTTCTGAAGGGCAGATTCGAACAGTTGATAATCAGGGAAGGGAGGGGACTCAGAGACAAGGGAGGAGCAGTCAAGAAACAATAGTGCTGCCTTGGGACAGGGTCCTGGTTACACCTCAAGGATACACATAACAATATCTTTAGGCTCTTCTTCAGAACTAAAACCCTCAACAAATGGAAGATGTTAGCATTCTTCATTCCAGAGAGAAGGTCATGGTTTGACAGCCTCCAGAAGCAGAGAAACTCATAAAGAGACCACCTGAGGCCAGATTAAAGAAGTGCAGGCCCTGTCCACATTCTGATCTTTATCAGTAACCCTGCCCTTGAACCATTGCTATAAAACTCCTCACCAAATCCTCCTGGGCTGGGACACAGTTTTTCAGGGCATGAGCCTACTATGTCCCTTTTTGCCTGACAAAGCAATAAAGCTATTCTTTCCCATTTCACCCAAAACTCTGTCTCTGCGATTCGATTTGGCACCCATACACAGAGGATGAGTTTTTGGCATCAATAGAAAGAAAGCTGCTCTCTAACTGGCTTTAAAGATGTCCCTTAAATTTCATATGTTAGAAACAATGGACTGGTTGAGTCTATTGAAATTTCATAGGTTTTCTTTGAACTATTTCATGTATGTAGATAGAACAGAATATTAATTCTTGAATAGAAATGATAAAGATGAAAACAACAGCCCCAAATGGATGTCATTTCCAATTACAGGGGAAATTAAAGAGACAAAAGGCCATGTATGCAGATAAAAGGGAAGAAGTGGTACTACAAAGAGGCTAAACCCTACAAATGATTTGGGATGATGGTGTGTTGGAGCAAGTTCAAGCCAATGCCTTGAAATCAAACAATGACTATTGCACTTAACCCCATCAACTAATCATAAACCCTAGTTCTTCCTTGCTCTTACTTCTGGAGCTCACCTTTACTTCAAGAGGATCTTTCACTCTCTTCAAAAAGATAAAACACTTCCTGCTGTAAGAAAAGGCTGATAGACTAAAATCTGTTCAGGTAAAGCAGAGGTGATTATAAAAGGATTATTTGCTTAACAAAAGGATTCTCTGCAGGCTTACTTTAAATTGTGAGCTCCTTAAATGGCCTTTAAGTGTTTATGTACAGATCACCAATTATGTTGGGGGTGGGGAGGATAGGATGTGTGGGGAAATTGAGGGAGAAGATACTTAAACAACTAAATGATTAGGAGCCACTGACAAATGAGGATCAATCTGCTAAGAAAATATTGTCTTTTCTCCCAAAGAATTACATAGAAGTCCAAGGAGAACTTAATTTTCGAATACAAATACTGAATTTACTTCCATATTGCCTTCCAAACAAGGTAAAAAGTGTATTATGTTTAATAATTGCAGAATTCACCATCTCCATTTCTGTAAAATAGAAAGAAAAGAAGGAACAGTCCTGTCACAGAAGCTTTAATTAAAAAAATTAAATTGACCCTCCCTCTTAAACTCAAAGTGATCAGGTAGATACAATTTATAAAATGTGCCATCAAAAGTTGATTTTCAAAAGCCTTTTCTCCCAGCAAGTCATAGGTAAAACAGAAAGACAAGAAGAGTTATTTTTAGTCATCTCAGTGGTACAGCTTTCTCCTGAGGCAAAACTTAAATCAGATAAGGGTCTCTGAGGACCTGAAAGGAAGGAAATCACCCACTTAGTGTATTCAGCTCAATCCTCCCCACACAAACTCAATTTTAAAAACAGAACTAGAAAACAATTTATGGAATACTTAAGGATGACACACTGCAGTAAGCGCTAGAAACCACATTTCAACAACTGTTAGAGGCTATTACCACTCCTGTTGCACACAAGAAAATTAACCGTAATTGGGTAAGGAACACAAGCACAGCACAGGAATGGGAATTGAGCAGACACTTAATTAATGGTGTTGGGAGAAGGGAAATGGGATTAATGAATGGTTGATATAAATTCCATTTTGTTATTGGGTTAATCACTGGTCTCATGAAAATGTATTTCCTGGCTAAGATTTATAACAGGGTTTTTAAATATTTTATTCCATTCTGAATAATTTCTAACTTGCATTGTAATTTCTAGAACCATACTAGCCACATAATTTATTGGTGTGTATACCTACCCGTTTTCCTGCACCATCATAAAAATGTGGCAGGACCCAATTCTTAGTACAGAACCCCTCATGTAAGTGGGAGAAGATAACTGGGATTTGACATATTATTTATATAATTTTGGTCTCACCAATGATTTAATAACCAGGTGATGAGTTTGGTGTCAAAAGAACAAAGCCCCATCTCAGTGCTGTGTTTCAGTCAATGGGGCATTTCCCTAGCCTGGCTTCTCTTCCAGCGCACTAGCAAAAGTATATGACATGCTTGAGATTCTTTAACTATTCAATTTAATTCTTAGCATTATCATGGAGCTACTCTTAGTCATTTTTGCTTTGCTTATATTTTATCCCATGATATGTCAAATATGTCAAATTGAAGTAACTCTGGATTCAAGTAATGGCACCAGTGTTTGTTTGTTTCCCTTTTTAATGTTTTTTTTAAAAGTACTTACCAGGAAATAAAATATTTCTTTGCTTGTTCTTTTATCATATCTAAACTGTTTTCTTGTACTTACACTGATTTTTGTATTGAACTGTATCTTGCTCTATTTTTAAACCAAAATAATTATTGAGAATATGTATTTTAAAAATATATTGTCTTAAAAATATGTTTATCTTGATGCTTAACTTAATAGAGGTTAAACTAGCTTTGAATTTACCGAGATATTTATTTTTAACCATAAAATGGACTTGAACACACTGATAACAGGAAAACTGGTGGACAAATTTATGAAAACCGGTTTACGGGTAAGACACAAAGAGAGAGATTAAATGTTCAAATCCAACACATAAATGTGGAGCTGACCTATTTTTGTTTTAAAAGTATTCTTGGCCTTAAAGAGACTCTTTAAAAAATGTAAATCCCCATTAAATATTAGATTAACTGCTTGCATGTAAATCTAATACCAGTAAAGATCTGTAATTCCTACTAATTTCATCCTTTAAAATGACAAGTTTTGCATGGTTCCTTTGTTTAAGCCCTCTGTGAAGAGAAATATATAATTCTTATTGGTGTTATTACTCCCTTCTTCCAGATAAAGAACCAGAACTTCAGGGAGGTTGAGTGACTTCCTGAAGTATGTAAAGGTAAATACAATTTGCAAAAGAAAAAAACAAATCTCCCTGTTGAAAATAAGGGAAAAGACCCCCTCCTCCCACCCCTACTCTTTTTCTTAGAACATTCACTTCGGGTGGGGAGGGGTGTAGGGGGAGGACTTGTCTTTTTCTGCCTCTTTGAAATGTATATAAATCTTAAAAGCTAAATAAGCCTCTTTTCACCTTTACAACCCAGGAGTGTCTTTCTCAAGGACCTGGGCATCATCTCTTTGTATTGCAAACATCAAAGAAGATACAGTTTCTGTGGTAGGGTAGGGGCCTAATTTGAGCCAGGTCCTCTCTCCAAGGTGTTCAACTGTCTCATGTCATAAAGATACGAGTTTATGTTTTCCTCAGAAAAAGCCAATTTTAGCTAACTTAGATGGTCATCCTGATTACCAGGTAGATCTAGGATGAACTGTGTGTGACAAAGTGTGTTGTACAGTCCTCTTACTTGAGCACTGGTATTGTTTATCCTGAGAACATGTATGGGGTAGGTGGTATCTTAGCCTATTGCCTGTGATATAAAACAAACATTCTTGTTTAATGCTTATTCAACAATAAAACAATTTTCTTTCTCTTCTACCTTTGTGGAGAGGTTTTCTGATTTGGGAGGAGATTTTATTTTTAATTATATTTCCCCAACAGGTGACACATAGAATAAATAATAGAGTTGGGAATCCATCTGTTGTGTCTCCCTATACATCACAGTTATTTATCCTGTGTATCTTTCTGGTTGTGCTCATGTCACATCATTATTTTGCAAATGTCTTTCTTTGGGAACTGGCACTATTGTTTCAACTGAATGAAAGTTGAACTATTCAAAACTACAAAGAGGTATCACCTTACTTCTGTCAGAATGGCCATCATCAAAAAGTCTACAAATAACAAATGCTAGAGAGGGTGTGGAGAAAAAGAAACCCTCCTACACTGTTGGTGGGAATATAGATTGGAGAACAGTATGGAGGTTCCTCAAAAAACTAAAAATAGGGTTACCATATGATCCAGCAATCCCACTCCTGGGCATATATCCACAGAAAACTCTAATTCAAAAAGATACATGCACCCCAGTGTTCACTGCATCACTATTTACAATGGCCAAGACACAGAAACAACCTAAATGTTCATTGATAGATGAATAGATGAAGAAGTGGTACACACACACACACACACACACACACACACACACAATGGAATACTACTCAGCCACAAGAAAGAATGAAATAACGCCATTTGCAGCAACATGGATGGACCTAGAGATTATCACACTAAGTGAAGTAAGACAGATGGAGAAAGACAAATATCATATGTGGAATATCACTTATATGTGGAATCTAAAAAAAAAAAAACAAGATACAAATGGACTTATTTACAAAACAGAAATAGACTCACAGACATAGTAAACAAACTAATGGTTACCAAAGGGGAATGGGGGGAGGGATAAATTAGGAGTTTGGGATTAACGTATACATACTACCATAAGTAAAATAGATAACCAACAAGGACCTACTATATAGCACAGAGAACTACACTCAATATTTTGTAATAATCTGTAAGGGAAAAGAGTGTGTGTGTGTGTGTGTGTGTGTGTGTGTGTGTGTGTATGTATATATATACACATATATACATATATATATTTGAATCACTCTGCTGCACACCTGAAACTAACACAACATTGTACATCAACTATACTTCAATAAAATATATATGAGGGCTTCCCTGGTAGCACAGTGGTTGAGAGTCCACCTGCCGATGCAGGGGACAAGGGTTCGTGCCCCGGTCTGGGAAGATCCCACATGCCGTGGAGTGGCTAGGCCCATGAGCCATGGCTGCTGAGCCTGCATGTCCAGAATCTGTGCTCCACAACGGGAAAGGCCACAACAGTGAGAGGCCCGCGTACCACAAAAAGAAAAAGAAAAGAAAAAAAAAGTTGAACTATTAAGGTGTGGTCTTAAGAATAAGAATAAACCTACTCAGAAATTGCATTTGGTTTAGGAACATTTCCTTTAACCATATTCCTCAAGACCACATTTTATGAAACAAGAATCGCTCCACTTGTAAATCCATATTCAGAACCCAGTAAGCCACAATTCTTTGTGTACCCACACTAAGATGCATGATAATGAAGTGGCCCAAATTAGGAACAAGTGGAAATATAATTCTTGCTATTGTGCTTTTTAACCACTTATTACTATTAAGAATTGCATTTATATTTCTTCATAGAGACTCAGATAATTCTCGTGAGTTATTGAGAAGGCCTGAATACTTGCCCCATGTTGGTTAATAAACACTCAGTATTTCTTCTTCTATCTGCTAGAAAATCAATTTGGAATATACACAAATTAGTATTGCACAGTTCCTAACAGGGGTACAAAATAAAGGGCTTTGATGCAGTGAAGGCCAGCTGGGGTACAGAAGGTGAGGGCCTAATTCACAGGATATCCATGTGTATCATCCACTCCCAGGGTATAATCAAGTTTTGGCAACTCAACTATAAAAAATCATTACAATAAATTCAATAATTAGTAACTAATAATAGATGCTAATTAATAATAATCAATGGAAATTATCAATGGAACATTAATAAGTACTAGTAGCATATTCAAATTAGTGATCCACTTAGACAGACCCATATAGACCCTGTGACATGAGAAATCACATCAGAAAACAAATAAGCAACAATGCCATTATTATAGATGAACTCTTAACTTCACTTTTTCAAGCAAAACTTTTTAAAGTTTTGGAAACATCAGCACTTTAATTCCCTTGCACTTTAATCCTAGAGGAGAGGTTTTCAAGTGGGGACAAGAATATCTACCTTTAAGAATATGAAAAGCTGATCATTAAAGGACGGAACAATTTCTGGATACTTAAACTCCATATATATTCTTACCTAAACTTAGTCTGTTTAAGATACTCCCATGGTTGAAGTTCACCTTTTTCTCTTTCATTTTCACTTTTACCATTCTCCCATTTTACAAAAGTAAGGCACAATTCTCACCCATTCTGCACCTTACTAAAGTATATTAATGTGAGGTATAAAAATTCCTGGTGTGCTATCAAGACAGTTATTTTAATCAAACTATCATAATTTCCACCTCTGTCTCTCTATAATATATATTTTCAAAAAATATACTTTCAAAAATATACTTTGTTTCCGGGACTTCCCTGGTGGCGCAGTGGTTAAGAATCAGACTGCCAATGCAGGGCACATAGGTTCAATCCCTGGTACAGGAAGATCTCACAAGCCGCAGAGCAACTAAGCCCGTGAGCTACAACAACTGAGCCTGCATTGTAGAGCCCACGAGCCACAACTACTGAACTCGCGTGCCACAACTACTGAAGCCCGCGTGCCTAGAGCTTGTGCTCTGCAACCAGAGAAGCCACCGCAATGAGAAGCCTGCGCACCACAATGAAGAGTAACCCCCACTCCACACAACTAAAGAGAGCTTGCACGCAGCAACGAAGACCCAATGCAACCAAAAATAAATAAATATTTTTAAAATATATATATATACTTTGTTTCATAATTATTCATCAAAAAATTATGTTATTTGTTGTTTTGATAAATCATGTGTTAATAATTGTTGTAATAATAGCACAATCCAGGGTAAACATTGTAGTATATAACCTTATCAAGAAAAAAGTTATCAATTTAAATATTTTGTTCCACTATCCTCTCCAACAGCTTCAAAAAGATCACATACGTACCTAGGAATAAATTTAATGAAAGACATTTATGACCACTACATTAAAAACTACAAAACTTGAAGAGACGTATGATGTTTGTAGACAAGAATATTCACTTGTTAAGACATCGGTTCTCCCCAAATTTATCTATAGATTGAATGCAACCCCAGTCAAAATCACAGCAATTTGTTGTTGTTGTTTTGATAGAAATTGATAATCTGATTCTAAATTTATATGCCAATACAAAGAAATAGAAAAGCCAAGATTATTTTAAAGAATAAATTTGAAAGACTCACTCTATACGATTTCAAAACTTACTGTAAAACTATAGTAATTAAGATAGTGTGGCACTAGCATAAATATAGATGGAAAAATCAACAGAACCAAGTAAGTGTGCAGAAACTGACTTACACATATATGGTCACTTTATCTTTAGTAATAACATCAAAGCAATTCAATACAGAAAGAGAGTTCTTTTCAATAAGTGGTCCTAGAGTAACTCGGGGGTTAAAAAAATCAGTTAAAAATTTCAAGCCTAAAAAGAAATTGTTATAGTATCAATTTCTGTGATAGGATAGAATAGGAATGCTAATGCAAAGAGAAAAAGAAATGATGTAACATGAAAATGTTGTAAAAATCACCTATTCATATTTTTTAATGAATGATGGTGATAGTTTGGTTTCATTAGATATATTTAAAAGAGTGATGTCAAGAGTTTATTTTAAAATGTCAACGTACACAGAACATTAGAAATTTCATCCTTTGCAGTAACTGATTAGACTTAGGATAAACATTTTAGATATCTACTTAAAGACATAGAAGGAAACAAAGAGTTTCTGAAAATGCTTGAAGCGATAACAAGCTAAACAAAAAAGTGGAGGACTATTGATGAAGTCCTATGCATATATTCATTTAACAAAAATATTTTGTGTACCTATTATGTGCCAGACAGAGTGTAACTCTAATATAAAGCAACCAATAGTTAATGTTCATTGAATGCTTACTACGTGCCAGGTACCATCCTAGGTGTTTTATAAGCATTAACAGAATTAATTCTCTTCTTCACTCTGTGGAATAGGTACCCATAGTGTCTGCATTTCATGGATGATAAAAGTAAGGCAGAAAAGGTTAAGGCCATTTCCTCAGTTTGTACAGCTAAGGAATGAACAAGGACACAGTCTCTGCCCTCACAGAGCCTTCATCCAGGAAGATGAGGGATTAGGCAGTGCCATTTCCCTTTATCTATTTATGGGTGTCACACACAAAGATAAGTTTCACTTCTGCTCTCCCATGTCCTAAGAATACCCTGTATTACAGCGAGTCAATAGGAAAATGAACTTTAGAGATGGCTTCTCCTAGCAGAGTCCTGGGTCAGGCAGTAGCTGCACACATTCTCTGAAGGTAAGTGCTTGATGGCATGACCTGTATGAATCTAACAGATTATGAATTTGTCCAAGGCTTGGAGCCAGGACAAAGCCCTGACTTTTATTCTCAATGCTTGAGTGCAAAATGGGTGGATTTGACTAGAAGAATCACACTAGCTCTTCTGTCTTCAGTATGCAAGTATAGAGAAATAAGAAGACCCTGAGATTCTCCTTTTTCTTATATGCTGCCACCACACCTTCTGGTGCTACTTGGAGTCAGGGAGGAAGGAAGAGGCATGGTCTCCATTCATCTATCAATTCAGTCCTGTTTATGTAGGCATCTGCTTTGTGCCCAACTCTAGCCTAGGTACTGTGAGAGATAAAGGTAGAAGTAAGACTTCCTGCCCTCTGAGGACTCATAAAGAGAGGGGGCAATCTGAACATGAATACCAAATACAGATAAGCTTTGAGGTTGCTGAAAGCTACCTACAGAACATCATGCTACCTTCTTCCATCCCTTTTCTTCCCCTTGCTCACTCTCTTCCTTCCTTCCTTGCAAAACTGAGTTACTCCAAATGCCTCCTTGCAAGCCAACTTTAACGTGCTCTGTGGAGATAACTGCATGTTGTGGATGAAGTAAATGAAAACGACTGTGCTTTAAGATCACCATTAACTAACCTTTCACTTGGCCACAATTTGTACTCTCGAGGAGTACATGTGACTTCTGGGTCACGCAGATACTAAAAGCCAGGTAAGTGGGTCTAGCCTCACACTGGTGCAAAGGTGACTTCTGCACAGGAAGGGTTGTTATGGGTGGTCAGCCTGTGTAAAGTTAAGACTCCTAGCTAACCTTCCAGTGATCTCAGCTCATTCCATAAAGAGTTTGTGACTTCTTGCTATGCCTTCTAGCCTTTTGTGGAGACCCAAAGCCCTTGCCTGATTTATTTATTACTTAATACCTAAAAGTATTTTGATGCAGCTACACAGAAGTACCTGGTCTCTAAGTGTTTTCAACCTAGTTGAGGAGACAAGAAAAATGCTCAGAAAGAATTTACTAACACAGGTGACTGATTACAGTGCTGAAAATGATGCCAACTGCAGTGTTTTAGGATTCCCTGGAAGGTGAGACCAGTGATGACTGCAGTGGTCCAAGAAGGCTTCATTGACGATGTGAAATCTAGGCACATTTTAGCTCATGCTTCCATTTCCCCCCTCTATCCCTATCTTTTTCCCTCATGACTGTCTTCCTTCTGTTCTCTACCATTCTCTGGACTCTTAAACTTTGGTGCTTTCTTCTCTCTGTATTGTTCCCTGAGTGATCTCCATCACTAGGACAATGCCTGGCCCATCACTGGTACATGAAAAATGTTTATTGAATGAGAATATCTCAGGATGCCTGAGCTGGAAGAAATCTTGGAGACCACTCCTTTTCATGAATGAGGTCCAGAGAGGCTAAGAGATTGACCCAGGACCGTACCACTTGAAGGATTAGCATGTGGAATCAGCAGGCTGAAGGCCCTGACTCTGGGTATAGTGATGTCTGCACTATGTCCTACTGTACCCTTCCTATGCAGAAGTCACCTTTGCACCAATGTGAGGCTAGACCCACTTACCTGGCATTTAGCTTCTGCAGTGAACCAACTGCTTTTATCACTATCCAGTGGTCAAAGCTATTTTGGAGAAGAAAATCAGGCCCAGCAGGCATGTTTCCTATTTTATTGCTCTGCAGGCTGCTTTGCACAGAAAAAAGAAGCAAAGTGAAACAGAAGACAGAAAGGGCCAAACTATTACATAATTGACATAAGAGAGTTACTAAGGATAAAGAGTGCTCCAGTGGGGGACAGTGATTATTTTGAAGACTGAAATGGATGGACTAAGAAATGGAATCGTTTTGGGGAAAAAAAAAGGGAACATTGTGACTGTACTATTTACCTAGTATTATAGACCTTGGAAGACAAATATTCACTTTTTTTTTAGATGCCATTTATTTGTTCTGCCTAATTAGAAATGTCAGTTTAATGTTCATTGAAAGACTTTAAAAAATCATATGGAGTTCAAAAGAGAAAGGAAAAAATGTGCAATGCAAAAAATAAAATAGAAAGTCCATTGTCATATGTAGAGGAGAATCTTTGCTGATGATAAATTGGATGTTGAGTTGCTGAAACTCAAGTGACTGGGGCATGACGATTGCTAGAATATTAGTCAGGATATGTTTAGCATCATGCAGAGGAAACCCACCAAAAAGCAACATACAAAGTCTGAGGTTTATACTTCTCACATAGCAAGAAATTGTTTAGGAGACTGTTCAGGTCTCCTAGTTGCTCTAGTTCAGCAACTCAAGGAAGTCAAAGTCTCTATAATCTTCAGAATGTAGCTCTAATCCTCACTATCACAAGAAAGCTGCTGACCCTCCAGACACTGTGTCTATTTTCCAGGCAAGAAGGGGACAGAGGAGGAGCAAAAACAGCATGCTGGCTTTTTATCAGAAAAACAACATCTCTCCAAGAGGGCTTCTGCTTACATCTTACTGGCCAGAAGTATGTCATGAGGCCACTCCTAGTGGCAAGGAAGTCTAAGTCAACTTTCCTTGAGCTGAGCATACAAACCACCTCGATAGTGTTATCAGTAAGGACAAAAGAGGGAATGGACTTGTAGGATATTGGAGTGTGTGCTACAATTAGGAGGTGCTATTGCAAAATGGCCCATAGCTAATATATAGAAACTAGAATGTCCCAAACCAAATAGCACATGGCCTTTCTCACATGTTAAATGAGTGCTTACTCTGTCCACATCAGTGCCCTGGTCACTTGGAGATAAACAAATAAACAACATCAACCTTCCCATGAAATGTACTTTTTGTGTTCTGAGGAAAATGTAAAGCCACCACCAACAGGGGACCTACTGAGGATTTAGGCAATATAAAGAGGGGTCAACAAATCAATATACACTGAGGCCCAGGGTATTAGAGTTAGGGTTAGAGCTGAAAGAAACATCTGAGCCTCCTTGTCCAACTTCCCAACCAGTGCAGCAATCTCACCCCTGGCAGCTGAACCTCTTTCATAGAACTGAAGTTCTTCCATGAGTGACAGGGCTAGCTAGACCCTCACCACCCAGAGTATGGCCCCACACCAGCAGCATCAGTGCCTGAGTTTGAGAAACACTGATCTACCCTTTACCACTTCCATAGAACAGCTCTGTTTACTAGAAAAGATCTTCCACATGCTGTCTTGGAAATATATTTCCATGAGATCCTACCCATGCCCAAGGCATAAGTTCAAATATTTGAACTATAGAAATTCTATCCTCCTTAAGACTCCATTTTTAAAATTCCCCCCAAATACTCCTTAGCCCATTTACCTTCACAGCCCTCACAACATCGGTGATTGGTTATGTTTGTCGTATTGTTAAAAAATTCTGTCCTAGAAATCCACATGTCACTAGAGAGGCATCTATTTGCAACAGTGAATGGGAGAGTTGTGAGACTCATGGACTCTTCTAGTTTGCACCCAGTGGATGTGGTTTGGTCATGATGACATTGGACAAAAGGGCTTTTCAAGTCAAGCACCATAATTAGAACTTATCTGCTCCTCTTCTCCGTAATGTACTCCTATCTTTACCTGCCCCTCCCTCCTCCATACACCCTTCACTCTGGAATTCTATCCTCTATATCCTCTAGTCATGGCATTTTTATTCCTGATTCTTTCAATAAAGTGTTTTGGTGGCAATACTCTTCGAGGGAGGCTGCCATAAACTGAAGAGGTGGGCAGGACTCCTTTGTCCAAAGTGATAAAGAGGAAACCCCACAAGTGGCTCAGGGATGAGTGGTTAACTGTCATAACAGAAACCCCTCCTCTCATTTACTCCCATCTACCTGCCTACCACCTCCCTCCTTTCCTGGTCTGGAACACAGACCGACTGACAGGAAGCAAACACTTTGTGTGGAATGAAATTCTTTCACATTTAAGAAATTTCCTAAATTAGGGTCTTTGAGAAACTGTATTGATTCAAGCCATTAAGATATTATTTAGTACCTTGCTGCTCCAGGACACTAAATAATGTCACATTTTCAAAGCATAATGCCATTAGAGTTTATAAAGCATTTTCATGGAGGTTATTTCATTGGATCTTGGCAACCACTCACTGCACCAGGTAGAGCTGGTGCATAATCATTGTTTTGCTATGATATGGATGCCCCTGATCTGAGGTCATCTGATAACTATGTTAGAGGCAGAGATACACCAGGAACATCTGTCTCCTAGCTACTTATTCAGAATCTTTTCCATTGTGACCTGAAAAAATAGTTTCAACACATGATCTTTATGCTATAGATAGATATTTTCATTTGAATCTATTCAAAGCAACTGGGCATACTGGAACCCAAAGCAGTATTAAACTATCCCAGAAAGGAGAGAACAGTTAGCAATATTCTAACCAGAGTGTGTTGTCAAATATATGAAAAAGGAAGACAAATGTATCTTTATCACACCTATGGCAAACTACCACATAACTCCATTAAGATAGAAAACAGTAACATCCGCTGGGGTGTTTGTCTGGTCCTAGATTTTCATGGCTGAATTTTATTCCTTACTACTTAAAAATTAAACCACTACCCCTGACTGCTTATTTTGCTCTTTATCAGAGACTTGAGAATCTAAATGGAGAATGAGTGGAAATGCTAATGATTGATGAGGAGGATAATGCTGGCCATGATAAAGATACTTAGGACCTTGCTGGAACAAGATTAATTAGATTCCATTGGGGAAGACATAATATTTAAACCTCTTGAACACTCATTTAGTAGATTTTATCTTCCCAAGCACTGATACATATACTGTCCTAATAGAAGTAGTGAACTTATTTCTGCAAAGGGGAAACATTTGTTGAAATCTAAAAAAAAATGAAAGAAAACAAAAATCAGCTCTAGGGCTTCCCTGGTGGTGCAGTAGTTGAGAGTCTGCCTGCCGATGCAGGGGACACAGGTTTGTGCCCTGGTCAGGGAAGATCCCACATGCCGCGGAGCGGCTGAGCCCCTGAGCCATGGCTGCTGGGCCTGCACGTCTGGAGCCTGTGCTCCACGACGGGAGAGGCCACAACAGTGAGAGGCCCACATACCGCAAAAAAAAAAAAAATCAGCTCTAGATCTGATATCACTTATGGGAAATTACAGTAGGGTAATATATATGGTTGAAAGAAGTTAAAAATACCCCATTGCCTGGTATTCCATGCAATAACATCCACTGAAAATACATTTGTCTTATAATAAACTCAAAACAACTTAATTAGGTAAAGCACATAGTTCTCCTGAGATTGTTTACAGTACTGATTGACTATCATTTCAAAAAATGGCACACAGAAACGAAGACCCAACAC
Organism: Lipotes vexillifer; assembly: GCF_000442215.2. Taxonomy (NCBI): domain Eukaryota; kingdom Metazoa; phylum Chordata; class Mammalia; order Artiodactyla; family Lipotidae; genus Lipotes; species Lipotes vexillifer. The sequence goes on from NW_006771990.1 coordinate 710,470, forward strand.
AGCAAAAATAAATTAATTAATTAATAAACTCCTACCCCCAACAACAACAAAAATGGCATATTTCCATAACCTATTAAATAATAACTCATGAGAGTATCCACTAAACATGCAAAGTGATAAACTAAGAGAGATTCTTTGGAGGGGGCGGAGTCAAGATGGCGGACAAGGAGGATGCGGAATTCGCGTCTCCACACAACTAGGGCACCTACCAGCAACTGGTGAGGGACCACCGACACCTAAGGGGACAGGAGGAACCCCCAGAGATGGGATCCTAAGCAGAGGCCATGCCCCATGCTCAAACATCACACCCCCACTGGCCTAGGTCACACCCCACCCTAAACCCCACTCCTGCCTAAGCTCCACCCCCACCTAAACTCTGCCCCCATAGCCAAGGCTTTCTTTCTTTTTTTTCCTCTTTTAGATTGGGGTTCTCTTTTACCTTGTTGATTCATTGTTGTTTATTCATTTGTATTTTTATTTTTTCTACTGTATCTTATATTTCTAATTTTATTTTATTCTTTATAATTTCTTATTGTTCTCTCCTTTTGGCTTGTTCCCCCTTTCGTTTTTTCTTTTTTCTGTTGTGGTTTTATCTTACCTTGTTGAAGTTGTTTCAATTATATTTTTATTTTTCCTAATGTATATTTTTATCTTTCTAATTTTATCTTGCTATTTTGTTGTACTAATCCTTATTTTCTTTCTTTTTTTTTTTTTTTTTTTCTTTCTGTTGCCATGCCATGTGGCTTGCAGCATCTTGGTTCCCAGGCCGGAGGTCAGACCCGAGCTTCTGTGGTGGGAGCTCTGAGTTCAAACTGCTGGACTAACAGAGAATCTCAGACACCAGGGAAAATTAACTGAAGTGAGGAATCCTGGTAATTTGAGGTCCTCATGTCAGCACCGAGACCTGGCTCTGTCCAACTGCCTGCAAACTCCAGTGCTGGATGCCTCAGGCATAACAACTAGTAAAACAGGAAAACAGTCACACCCATCAAAAAAACAAAAAAATGAATCAACAAAAAAATATGTTACAGACGAAGGAGCAAGGTAAAAACCTACAAGACCAAATAAATGAAGATGAAATAGGCAATCTACCTGAAAAAGAAGTTAGAGTAATGATAGTAAAGATGATCCAAAATCTTGGAAACAGATTGGAGAAAATACAATAAACATTTAACAAGGATCAAGAAAAACTAAAGGGCAAACAAACAGTGAAGAACAACACAATAGCTGAAATTAAAAATAATCTAGAAGGAATCAATAGCAGAATAACTGAGGCAGAAGAATGAATAAGTGAGCTGGAAGATAAAATAGTGGAAGTAACTGAGAGGGAGCAGAATGAAAGAAGAAGAATGAAAAGAATTGAGGACAATCTCAGAGACCTCAGGGACAACATTAAACACACCAACATTCGAATTATAGGGGTCCCAGAAGAAGAAGAGAAAAGAAAGAGATTGAGAAAATATTTGAAGAGATTATAGACGAAAATTCCCTAACATGTGAAAGGAAATAGTCAAGTCCAGGAAGCAAGGAGAGTCCCATGCAGGAGAAACCCAAAGAGAAACACGCCAAGACACATATAAATCAAACTGCCGAAAATAAAATAAAAGAAAAAATATTAAAAGCAGCAAGGGAAAAGCAACAGATAACATACAAGGGAATCCACATAAAGTTAACAGCTGATCTTTCAGCAGACATTCTGCAAGCCAGAAGGGAGTGGCAGGACATATTTAAAGTGATGAAAGGAAAAAACCTACAACCAAGATTACTCTACCCAGCAAGGATCTCATTCAGATTTGACAGAGAAATTAAAACCTTTACAAACAGGCAAAAGCTAAGAGAATTCAGCTTTACAACAAATGCTAAAGGAACTTCTCTAGGTAGAAAACACAAGAGAAGGAAAAGACCTACAAAAACAAACCCAAAACAATCAAGAAAATGGTAATAGGAACATACATATCAGTAATCATCTTAAATATAAATGGATTAAATGCTCAAACCAAAAGACATAGACTGGCTGAATGGATACAAAAACAAGACCCATATATATACCGTGTACAAGAGACCAACTTCAGACTTAGGGGCACATACAGACTGAAAGTGAGGGGATGGAAAAAGATATTACATGCCAATGGAAATCAAAAGAAAGCTGGAGTAGCAATTCTCATGTCAGAAAAAACAGAATTTAAAATGAAGACTACTACAAGAGACAAAGAAAGACACTACATAATGATCAAGGGATCAATCCAAGAAGAAGATATAACAGTTGTAAATATTTATGCACCCAACATAGGAGTACCTCAATACACAAGGCAAATGCTAAGAGCCATAAAAGGGGAAATCGACACTAAAACAATAATAGTAGGGGACTTTCACACCCCACGTTCACTAATGGACAGATCATCCAAAATGAAAATAAATAAGGAAACACAAGCTTTAAATAACACATTAAACAAGACGGACTTAATTGATATTTATAGGACATTCCATCCAAAAACAACAGAATAAACTTTCTTCTCAAGTGCTCATGGAACATTCTCCAGGATAGATCATATCTTGGGTCACAAATCAAGCCTTGGTAAATTTAAGAAGATTTAAATTGTTTCAAGTATCTTTTCTGACTACAATGCTATGAGATGAGATATCAATCACAGGAAGCAAACTGTAAAAAATACAAACACAAGGAGGCTAAACTATACACTACTAAACAACCAAGAGATCACTGAAGAAATCAAACAGAAATCAAAAAATACCTAGAAACAAATGACAATGAAAGCACGAAGACCCCAAACCTATGGGATGCAGCAAAAGAAGTTCTAAGAAAAGCTTATAGTAATAAAATACTACCTCAAGAAATAAGAAACATCTCAAATAAACAACCTAACCTTACACATAAAGCAATTAGAGAAAGAAGAACAAAATAAAAAACCCAAAGTTAGCAGAAGGAAAGAAATAATAAAGATCAGATCAGAAATAAATAAAAACGAAATGAAGGAAACAATAGCAAAGATCAATAAAACTAAAAGCTGGTTCTTTGTGACGATAAACAAAATTGATAAACCATTAGCCAGACTCATCAAGAAAAAAGGGGAAAAGACTCAAATCAATAGAATTAGAAAAGAAAAAAAAGAAGTAACAACTGTGACTGCAGAAATACAAATAATCATGAGAGATTACTACAAGCAATATGTGCCAATAAAATGGACAGCCTGAAAAATGGACAAATTCTTAGAGAATCACAACCTTCTGAGACTGAACCAGGAAGAAATAGGAAATATAAACAGACCAATCACAAGCAATGAAATTGAAACTGTGATTAAAAATTTTCCAACAAACAAAAGGTCAGGACCAGATGGCTTCACAGGCGAACTGTATCAAACATTTAGAGAAGAGCTAATACCTATCCTTCTCAAACTCTTCCAAAACATAGCACAGGGAGGTGCACTCCCAAACTCATTCTGCGAGGCCACCATCACCCTGATACCAAAACCAGACAAAGTTGTCACAACAAACGAAAACTACAGGCCAATATCACTGATGAACATAGATGCAAAAATCCTCAACAAAATATTAGCAAACAGAATCCAACAGCACGTTAAAAGGATCAAACACCATGACCAAGTGGGGATTATCTCAGAATGCAAGGATTCTTCAATATACACAAATCAATCAATGTGATATGCCATATTAACAAATTGAAGGATAAAAACATATTATAATCTCAATAGATGCAGAAAAAGCTTTTGACAAAATTCAACACCGATTTATGATAAAAACCCTCCAGACAGTAGGCATAAAGGGAACTTACCTCAACATAATAAAGGCCATATATGAAAAACCCATAGCCAACATCATTCTCAATGGGGAAAAACTGAAACCATTTCCTCTAAGATCAGGAACAAGACAAGGTTTCTCACCCTCATCACTGTTATTAAACATAGTTTTGGAAGTTTTAGCCACAGCAATCATTGAAGAAAAAGAAATAAAAGGCATCCAAATTGGAAAAGAAGAAGTAAAACTGTCACTGTTTGCAGATAACATGATACTATACATAGAGGATGGTACCAGAAACTACTAGAGCTAATCAATGAATTTGGTAGAGTAGCAGGAAACATAATGAATGCACAGAAATCTTTTGCATTCCTATACACTAATGATGAAAAACCTGAAAGAGAAATTAAGGAAACACTCCCATTTATCACTGCAACAAAAAGAATAAAGTATCTAGGAATAAACCTACCTAAGAAGACAAAAGGCCTGTATGCAGAAAACTATAAGACACTGATGAAAGAAATTAAAGATGATACAAACAGATGGAGAGATATACTATGTTCTTGATTGGAAGAATCAACATTGTGAAAATGAGTATACTACCCAAAGCAATCTACAGATTCAATGCAATCCCCTTCAAACTACCAATGGCATTTTTCACACAGCTAGAACAAAAAATTTCACAATTTCTATGGAAACACAAAAGACCCCAAAGAGCCAAAGTAATCTTGAGAAAGAACAATGGAGCTGGAGGAATCAGGCTCCCTGACTTCAGACTATACTACAAAGCTACAGTAATCAAGACAGTATGGTACTGGCACAAAAACAGAAATATAGAGCAATGGAACAGGAGAGAAAACCCAGAGATAAACCCATGCACATATAATTACCTTATCTTTGATAAAGGAGGCAAGAGTGTACAATGGAGAAAAGACAGCCTCTTCAATAAGTGGTGCTGGGGAAACCGGACAGCTACATGTAAAAGAATGAAATTAGAACACTCCCTAACACCATACACAAAAATAAACTCAAAACAGATTAAAGACCTAAATGTAAGGCCAGACACTATAAAACTCTTAGAAGAAAACATAGGCAGAACACTCTATGACATAAATCATAGAAAGATCCTTTTTGACCCACCTACTAGAGAAATGGAAATAAAAGCAAAAATGAACAAATGGAACCTAATGAAACTTAAAATCTTTTGCACAGCAAAGGAAACCTTAAACAAGATGAAAAGACAACACTCAGAATGGGAGAAAATATTTGCAAATGAAACAACTGACAAAGGATTAATCTCCAAAATATACAAGCAGCTCATGCAGCTCAGTATCAAAAAAAAACAAACACCCCTATCCAAAATTGGGCAGAAGAACTCAATAGACATTTTTCCAAAAAAGATATACACATTGACAACAAATACATGAAAGGATGCTCAACATCGCTAATCATTAGAGAAATGCAAATCAAAACTACAATGAGGTATCACCTCATAGTGGTCAGAATGACCATCATCAAAATATCTGAAAACAATAAATGCTGGAGAGGATGTGGAGAAATGGAACCCTCTTGCATTGTTGGTGGGAATATAAATTGATACAGCCACTATGGAGAACAGTATGGAGGTTCCTTAAAAACTAAAAATAGAACTACCATATGACCCAGCAATCCCACTACTGGGCATATACCCTGAGAAAACCATAATTCAAAAAGAGTCATGTACCACAATGTTTATTGCAGCACTATTTACAATAGCCAGGACATGGAAGCAAGCTAAGTGTCCATTGACAGATGAATGGATAAAGAATATGTGGTACACATATACAATGGAATATTACTCAGGCAAAAAAGAAATGAAATTGAGTTATTTGTAGTGAGGTGGATGGACCTAGAGTCACATACAGAGTGAAGTAAGTTAGAAAGAGAAAAACAAATACAATATGCTAACACATATATAAGGAAACCAAACCAAAACAAAACAAAATATATATATATACGGTTCTGGAAAACCTAGGGGCAGGACATGAATAACAACACACATGTACAGAATGCACTTGAGGACATGGGGAGGGGGAAGGGTAAGCTGGGACGAAGTGAGTAAGTAGCATTGACATATATACACTACCAAATGTAAAATAGATAGCTAGTGGGAAGCAGCTGTATAGCACAGGGAGATCAGCTCAGTGCTTTGTGACCACCTATAGGGGTGGGATAAGGAATGTGAGGGGGAGACTCAAGAGGGATGGGATACGTGGATATATGTATACGTATAGCTGATTCACTTTGATATACAGAAGAAACGAACATAACCTTGTAAAGCAATTATACTCCAATAAAGATGTTAAAAAAAAGAGAGAGGTTCTTTCAGGGGGTGGGGCAAAGCAAATATCCTTTTATAATTGTTATTAGAAACGTATCTACCAAAGATCCCTGCAAAGAAATGGTTACTATTGAAGGAGTGGCCTATTAGTAGACTAAAGAACTGAGGTTTGGCTAGAACATCTTGCCTGTTTTGAAAAAAATGGAAATGAAAGCAAACCTTACACCAATATTTTAGTTATTTCCAAAGTAATACAGCAACTCTCCAATGTGAAATTAACACCCCTATGTTTATCCCCATGCATGTTAAAGCAGATTAAATTTCATGCGGAATCACCCAGGCAGTCAGTGAACAGCAATCTCTAGGATTCAAGCTGATTGCTCTAAAAACACAATTCACCAACTGGGCAGCATTGGTATCAAACATGGTCCTCTTTAATAATTTCTCTGACATCTTGTTTTCCCAGAAACGTGGTCACTGTGAACTGTAGGTTGACTCATCTCATGACAGTGAGGGGTTTTATTCCCATCTGCAACCCAGGCACAGCAGGAAATCAAAAACTGACCAGGTGAGGTCATGGATTTCCTCCCCAGGCTATAGGCGAGTATCACATTTAGGCTTTATTCACCTGACAACAAAATCTTCAACAAACCTGACAACAAAATCATCTACATGGGGAAATAAATCACTTTTGGCCTCCGTTTTTATCAAATTTAACTACTGTTGCAACTGGGTTGTGTTTGTATGTGTGTGTGTGTTTCATTTTTAACCTGAAACCACTTGCTATAGTAGGAATCAACTTCCTCTTATTCTTTTAAACTCTTCTCAATGAGTTCTAACAAAATGAATAAAAATAACTGTTGGAGTTCATTACAAGAAAAGATAATGATCAGACTCATCTTTTCTTCCTTCAGTTTAGGCTTCAGGTCATCTGAAGTGTTAGTTTAAATCCTGCATTATGCCTTATTTGGAGATGTTTCCAGAAGCATCGCTATGTGAGAGTTTTGACTAAACTTAAGTCCCCTATATTGAAATGTAAAAGTGTTACATTCAAATATCTAGAAGAAATTTGTCGTGCTTGAGGCCAACATTAATGTTCACAGAGGGTCTCAAATTCTTAGATGCAAAAATGTCATTATTGAGACGTGGTTGCTGGGGCTCTGCGGATGGGGTCAACAGTTATCTTCCAGATATCATCAAGACATTGCCAGCGTTCAAACTGGCTTCAAGTGCTTTAACATATTCACTTATTAATTTTCATGAAAACTCTAAGGTGGAAAAAATTCTTTGCATTATAAGTTACTACCGGTTATGAACCTTTGGGCTTACTTGGATGGTTCAAGGGAAGAATGGGAGGATAGCATCTATGTAATCAAGACAAGTTCTTTGGCTTTTGAGTAGAATGATGAGATGTTTTATGGGCCATTTCCTGAAGCAACAGCCTGGTACTCGATCTTCCATATAGAATGTTTGTATATACATACAATTATTTTACAGTAACCTTAAGAAATCTGAATGAATAATGAGTATCTATCTAGATGATGGCATAGTTTTAAAGAACTTAATGAATAAGAATGTTACAATATAATAAGCCTTAGTGTTTCATTTGGACATCTGTGTGAATGCCCTTGGTTGCCAAAGGACTCCGTTGACACTACTGGCATTTAGTGGGCAGAGCCAAGGATTCCAAAGTTCCTGCAAAGCCCCAGTCATATTTATTTACCCACTGAAGCTGCCAAAAGCACACTCCCACTCCCAAAGCACTGCTGATTTAAGGAGTACCCTCCTCTTACTCTGCAGTTATATTTATATGTAAGTGATGCTTCCATAGAAGATCCATTCATACTCTGTTGTACTTTAAATATCCTCCTAGAATTCATTGTTGTTGTTAAGTATCTTAACAAATCTTTTATAAATACAGACCGTATAAAAATAAACTTCAATTTTGCCCCTGGCCTAATCATCACAGTTTTGAATAAATTAAGTTGAAAGAAAACTTCTTAATCAAAAAAGATAATGGAGAAAAGTCGTACTTCAAAGGGGGGGGAGGGGAGGGAGGAAAAAATGAACAGGAGAGAGTCCAGTCTCTAGGGATTTAATCAAGATGGCCAGTGAAGATAAAGTGAGAGGCAACGGAAGCTAGAGAAATCAGGAAAAATTGAAGGGGGACTTGGGAAGCAGGAGGAAGTGTGGAGGTGGGGAGATCTCTGCTTCTACAGATTGTTGGTAACCATGGTGAGTGAGAGGAGAAACAGTGATCAGAATGTGGGGCAAGCGCTCACCTACTAGGATCAATTTTTTTTCGTTCCTAGGATTCTGGTATAATGTTTAGAGTCTAACATGATGCCAGAGACATTTATTCCCAATAAAGAAATGAATCAAGAAATCAACAATGCTGCCTATCTGTTAACAATCTCCCAGTGTGATGCTGTGGAAATATGTGAAACCATTGAGAGCAAAACTGTTTTGAAGCCAAGCTCCCTCTCAGATGTATACAAATCCCATTTCTGAAAAGAATTCAAAAGAATAAGAAAAACAGCGAGAATGAAAGAAACTGTGTTTTTAGGCAGAGTAATTCCCGATTCTATCAGGCAATAAGAACAGGAAGGGACCGCAGAAGGCATGTTCTGGAAGCTATCATCTAACAAACTCGATGCTTTCCCAATTGATCCAAGTGCCTTTTATGCTTGGCTATAAAGTGGACACCAAAGATCCCAGCAAGTTCATCTGTTTGTCCTTCACATTGTGCCTCTGAGGCTCTGTATAAACTGAAAGAATTTTTAGTATTTTCTATAGCAGTCCTTTCCCTTTCTTTTCTTAGAGCTTGTCTTTCCTCTGTTCCTTCCCTCCATCTGACCAGTACAGAAGCTTTCAGTGAAATATCTGCTTCTTGGAAAATCTTCCAGGTACCTAACAAACATCTCAAAACCCTGTGCTAGTCAACCACCCTCAATTTCCCACCTTGTTTGTTTGTTTGCTTGTTTATTACCATTTTAAATCAGAGCCACAGGGCTTACCCTACCTCTACTCAGTCATAGTTAGTGGCATGGCTTACATGAAATTTTAAAATCTACATATAAAAAAGGCTACACAAAAATAATATGAATCCCAATTGCTTTTCTTAAAGTTGCTATTAATCATACACAGCCAAGTTTTTTGAAACAAGCAGGAAACAAGCAGGTAAAGTACAAAAGTATGGGCTTTAAGAATTAGACAAAGCGTATTCAAAGCCAAATTCAAAACCATGGCTTTTCCAGTGTCCAGCTGTCCAATTTGGAACTTAAAAATCTCAGTTTTTGCTTCTTTAAGAGAGATAGGGGGCTTCCCTGGTGGCGCAGTGGTTGAGAATCTGCCTGCTAATGCAGGGGACACGGGTTTGAGCCCTGGTCTGGGAGGATCCCACATGCCACGGAGCAACTAGGCCTGTGAGCCACAACTACTGAGCCTGCGCGTCTGGAGCCTGTGCTCTGCAACAAGAGAGGCCGCGATAGTGAGAGGCCCACGCACGGCGATGAGTGGCCCCTGCTTGCCACAACTAGAGAAAGCCCTCGCACAGAAACAAAGACCCAACACAGCAAAAATAAATTAATTAATTAATAAACTCCTACCCCCAACAGAAAATAAAAAAAAAAGAGAGAGATAGGAACAACTACTGCATAGCATTCGTGGAAACCTCAGATGACAATCTTTAGACTATACCCTTCCACCTAAGAATCATATTAGAAAATGAGATTCAAATTAAACAAATCTTTTGACTATCTAGAAAAACCATATAAAGCAAAATGAATCTGTCCATTTTCAAATGAGTAGATAAGATAGATAAAGTGGCAAACTGAAGAGATTATAACTTTTCTATGGTGATTCAGAAGATAACTAATACCATATAAATAGACAAAATTCAAAAGGAAACTTGTGGCTGGTAGGATAACTAACTGAGAGTGTTGTAAATATCATCAACTCTTTTTCTTTTTTTGTAGTTGAATTTTTATTTTTTTTAACATCTTTATTGGCGTATAATTGTTTTACAATGTTGTGTTAGTTTCTGCTATATAAAAAAGTGAATCAGCTATATGTATATATATATATACATATCCCCATAATCCATCCCTCTTGCACCTCCCTCCCTCCAGCCCTCCCAATCCCACCACTCTAGGTGGTCACAAAGCATGGATCGGATTTCCCTGTGCTATGCAGCTGCTTTCCACTAACTATTTTACATTTTGCAGTGTATATATATGTCAGTACCACGCTCTCACTTCGTGCCAGCTTACCCTTCCACCTCCCTGTGTCCTCAGTTCCATTCTCTTTGTCTGCGTCTTTATTCCTGGCCTGCCCCTAGGTTCTTCAGAACCATTTTTTTTTTTTTTGGATTCCATATATATGTGTTAGCATACGGTATTTATTTTTCTCTTTCTGACGTACTTCACTCTGTATGTCAGACTCTAGGTCCATCCACCTCACTACAAATAACTCAATTTCATTTCTTTTTATGGCTGAGTAATATTACACTGTATATATGTTCTACATCTTCTTTATCCATTCATCTGTCAATGGACACTTAGGTTGCTTCCATGTCCTGGCTATTGTAAATAGTGCTGCAATAAACATTGTGGTACATGACTCTTTTTGAATTATGGTTTTCTCAGGGTATATGCCCAGTAGTGGGATTGCTGGGTCATATGGTAGTTCTATTTTTAGTTTTTTAAGGAACCTCCATACTGTTCTCCATAGTGGCTGTATCAATATACATTCCCACCAACATTGCAAGAGGGTTCCCTTTGCTCCACACCCTCTCCAGCATTTATTGTTTCTAGATTTTTTGATGATGGCCATTCTGACTGATGTGAGGTGATACCTCACTGTAGTTTTGATTTGCATTTCTCTAATGATTAGTGATGTTGAGCATCCTATCGTGTTTGTTGGCAATCTATATATCTTCTTCGGAGAAATGTCTATTTAGGTCTTCTGCCCATTTTTGGATGGGGTTGTTTGTTTTTTTGATATTGAGCTGCATGAATTGCTTGTATATTATGGAGATTGATCCTGTGTCAGTTGCTTCGTTTGCAAATGTTTTCTCCCATTCTGAGTGTTGTCTTTTTGTGTTGTTTATGGTTTCCTTGGCTTTGCAAAAGCTCCTAAGTTTCAATAGGTCTCATTTGTTTATTTTTGCTTTATTTCCATTTCCCTAGGAGGTGGGTCAGAAAGGATCTTGCTGTGATTTATGTCATAGGGTGTTCTGCCTATGTTTTCTCTTAAGAGTTTTAATAGTGTCCAGCCTTACAATTAGGTCTTTAATTCTTTTTGAGTTTATTTCTGTGTATGGTGTTAGGGAGTGTTCTAATTTCATTCTTTTACATGTAGCTGTCCAGTTTTCACAGCACCACTTATTCAAGAGGCAGTCTTTTTTCCATTGTACATTCTTGTCTCCTTTATCAAAGGTAAGGTGACCATATATTTGTGGGCTTATTTCTGGGCTTTCTAACCTGTTCCATTGATCTATATTTCTGTTTTTGTGCCAGTACCATACTGTCTTGATTAATGTAGCTTTGTAGTATAGTCTGAAGTCAGGGAACATGATTCCTCAAGCTCCGTTGTTCTTTCTCAAGATTGCTTTGGCACTTTAGGGTCTTTTGTGTTTCCATACAAGTTGTGAAATATTTTGTTCTAGTTGTGAGAAAAATGCCATTGGCAGTTTGATAGGGATTGCATTGAATCTGTAGATTGCTTTGGGTAGTATAGTCATTTTCACAATGTTGATTCTTCCAATCCAAGAACATGGTATATCTCTCCATCTGTTTGTATCATCTTTAATTTCTTTCATCAGTGTCTTATAGTTTTCTGCATACAGGTCTTTTGTGTCCTTAGGCAGGTTTATTCCTAGGTATTTTATTCTTTTTGTTGCAGTGGTAAATGGGAGTGTTTCCTTAATTTCTCTTTCAGGTTTTTCATCATTACTGTATAGGAATGCAAGAGATTTCTGTGCATTCATTTTGTATCCTTCTACTTTACAAAATTTATTGATTAGCTGTAGTAGTTTTCTGGTAGAGTCTTTAGGATTCTCTATGTATAGTATCATGCCATCTGCAAACAGTGACAGTTTTACTTCTTCTTTTCCATTTTGGATTCCTTTTATTTCTTTTTCTTTGATGATTACTGTTCATAAAACTTCCAAAACTATGTTGAATAATAGTGGTGAGAGTGGTCAACCTTGTCTTGTTTCTGAGCTTAGAGGAAATGGTTTCAGTTTTTCACCATTGAGAATGATGTTGGCTGTCAGCTTGTCATGTACAGCCTTTATTATGTTGAGGTAAGTTCCCTCTACACCTACTGTCTGGAGGCTTTTTATCATAAATTGGTGTTGAATTTTGTTGAAGAATTTTTCTGAATCTATTGAGATTATCATATGGTTTTCATCCTTCAATATTTTAACATGGTGTATCACAGTGATTGATTTGTGTATATTGAAGAATCCTTCCATTCCTGTGATAAATCCCACTTGATCATGATGTATGATCCTTTATTTTTTTGGTGGTATATGGGCCTCTCACTGCCGTGGCCTCTCCTGTTGCAGGGCACAGGCTCCGGATGCACAGGCCCAGCGGCCATGGCTCACGGACCCAGTCACTCCGCGGCATGTTGGATCTTCCCAGAGCGGGGCACAAACCCACGTCCCCTGCATCGGCAGGTGGACTCCCAACCACTGTGCCATCAGGGAAGCCCCATGTATGATCCTTTTAAGGTGCTGTTGGATTCTGTTTGCTAGTATTTTGTTGAGGATTTTTGCATCTATGTTCATCAGTGATATTGGCCTGTAGATTGCGTTCGTTGGGACAACTTTGTCTGGTTTTGGTATCAGGGTAATGGTAGCCTAACAGAATGAGTTTGGGAGTGTTCCTCTCTTTGCTATATTTTGGAAAAGTTTGAGAAGGATGGGTGCTAGCTCTTCTCTAAATGTTTGATAGAATTTGCCTGTGAAGCCATCTAGTCCTGGGATTTTGTTTGTTGGAAGATTTTTAATCACAGTTTCAATTTCAGTGCTTGTGATTGGTCTCTTTATATTTTCTATTTCTTCCTGGTTCATTTTCAGTAGCTTGTGCTTTTTTAAGAATTTGTCAATTTCTTCCAGGTTGCCCATTTTATTGGCATATAGTTGCTTGCAGTAATCTCTCATGATCTTTGTATTTCTGCAGTGTCAGTTGTTACCTCTCCTTTTTCATTTCTAATTCTGTTGATTTGACCTTTGCCCCTTTTTTCTTGATGTGTCTGGCTAATGGTTTATCAATTTTGTTTATCTTCTCAAAGAACTAGCTTTTAGTGTTATTGATCATTGCTTTTGCTTCCTTCATTTCTTTTTTATTTATTTTTGTTCTGATCTTTATGGTTTCTTTCCTTTTGGTAACTTTGGGGTTTTTTTGTTCTTCTTTCTCTAATTGCTTTAGGTGTAAGGTAAGGTTGTTTGAGATGTTTCTTGTTTCTTGAGGTAGGATTGTATTGCTATAAACTTCCCTCTTAGAAGTGCTTTTGCTGCATCCCATAGGTTTTGGGTCATCCTGTTTTCATTGTCATTTGTTTCTAGGTATTTTTTGATTTCCTCTGACTTCTTCAGTGATCTCTTGGTTATTTAGTCGTGTATTGTTTAGCCCCCAGGTGTTTGTATTTTTTACAGTTTTTTTCCTGTAATTGATATCTAATCTCATAAGGTTGTGGTCAGAAAAGATACTTGATACAATTTCAATTTCTGAAAATTTACCGAGCCTTGATTTGTGACCTAAGATATGAGCTATCCTGGAGAATGTTCCATGAGCACTTGAGAAGAAAGTGTATTCTGTTGTTTTTTGATGGAATTACCTATAAATATCAATTAAGTCCATCTTGTTTAATGTGTCATTTAAAGTTTGTGTTTCCTCATTTATTTTCACTTTGGATTATCTATCCATTGGTGAAAGTGAGGTGTTAAAGTCCCCTACTGTGATTGTGTTACTGTCAATTTCCCTTTTAATGGTTGTTAGCATTTGCCTTATGTTATGAAGTGCCCGAATGTTGGGTGCATAAATAGTTAAAATTGTTATATCTTCTTCTTGGATTGATCCCTTGATCATTATGTAATGTCCTTCTTTGTCTCTTATAATAGTCTTTATTTTAAAGTCTATTTTGTCTGATATGAGAATTGCTACTCCAACTTTATTTTGATTTCCATTTGTATGGAGTATCCTTTTCCATCCCCTCACTTTCAGTCTGTATGTGTCCCTAGGTCTGAAGTGGATCTCTTGTAGACAGCATATATATGGGTCTTGTTTTTGTTTCCATTCAGCCAGTCTGTGTCTTTTGGTGGGAGCATTTAATCCATTTACATTTAAGGTAATTAGTGATATATATGTTTCTATTACCATTTTCTTAATTGGTTTAGTTTGTTTTTGTAGGTCTTTTCCTTCTCTTTTTTTTCCTGCCTAGAGAAGTTCCTTTAGCATTTCTTGTAAAGCTGGTTTGGTGGCGCTGAATTCTCTTAGCTTTTGCCTGTTTGTAAAGGTTTTGATTTCTCTGTGAAAGCTGAATGAGATCCTTACTGGCTAGAGTAATCTTGGTTGTAGGTTTTCCCCTTTCATCACTTTAAATATGTCCTGCCACTCCCTTCTGGCTTGCAGAGTTTCTGCTGAAAGATCAGCTGTTAACCTTATGTGGATTCCCTTGTATGTTATTTGTTGCTCTTTCCTTGCTGATTTTAGTAGTTTTTCTTTGTATTTAATTTTTGATAGTTTGATTAATATGTGTCTTGGTGTGTTTCTCCTTGGATTTATCTTGTATGGGACTCTCTGCTCTTCCTGGAGTTGGTTGACTCTTTCTTTTCCCATGTTAGGGAAGTTTTCAACTATAATCTCTTCAAATATTTTCCCAGTCCCTTTCTTTTTCTCTTCTTCTGGGACCCTTATAATTCGAATGTTGGTTCATTTAATATTGTCCCAGAGGTCTCTGAGACTGACTTCAATTCTTTTCATTCTTTTTCTTTATTCTGCTTAATTCCACTATTATTCTGCTTATTCCACTATTCTGCTTATTCCACTAGTTAATTCCACTATTTTGTCTTCCAGGTCGCTTATCCGCTCTTCTGCCTTGTTCATCATTGTTTGTTTGCTCTTTAGTTCTTTTAGGTCCTTGTTAAACGTTTCTTGTATTTTCTTCATTCTATTTCCAAGATTTTGGATCATCTTTACTATCATTACTCTGAATTCTTTTTCAAGTAGACTTCTTATTTCATCTTCATTTGTTTGGTCTGGTGGGTTTTTACTTTCCTCCTTCATCTGATGCATATTTCTCTGTCTTCTCAATTTGCTTAACTTACTGTGTTTGGGGTACCCTTTTCACAGGCTGCAGGTTTGTAGTTCCCGTTGTTTGTGGTGTCTGCCCCCAGTGGGTAAGGTTCGTTTAGTGGGTTGTGTAGGCTTCCTGGTGGAGGGGACTGGTGCCTGCCTTCTGGTGGATGAGGCTGGATCTGGTCTTTCTGGTGGGCAGGACCATGTCCCATGGTGTGCTTTGGGGTGCCTTTTAACTTATTATGATTTTAGGCAGCCTCTCTGCTAATGGGTGGGGTTGTGTTCCTATCTTGCTAGTTGTTTGGCACAGGGTGTCCAGCACTGGAGCTCACTGGTCGTTGAGTGTAGCTGGGTCTTAGTGTTGAGACGGAGATCTCTGGGAGAGCTCTCGCTGATTGATATTACATGGGGCTGGGAAGTCTCTGGTAGTCCAATGTCCTGAACTTGGCTCTCCCACCTCAGAGGCTCAGGCCTGACATCTGGCCAGAGCTCCAAGACCCTTTTGGGAAGTCTGATGTCTTCTGCCAGTGTTCAGTAGGTGTTCTGTAGGAGTTTTTCCACATTTAGATGCATTTTTGATGTATTTGTGTGGAGGAAGATGATCTCCATGTCGTACTCCACCATCTTGAAGGTCCTCCTCATCAACTCTTATTATCCACCTATGCTGGAGATTAATTCTGGTTCTGCTCTAAACCAGGTGCTTTCAAACTATTGTGCATTACAACTACATGGGGTGTTTTGAAAGTCAACCATGACCAAACTGAACCCCCTACGAATAAAATCAGGTTCTCTGACAGTAGGACCCAGGTATCAATCCGTCTTTTTAAAGCTTCCCAGGTGATTCCAGTGCAGTCATGTTTGGAAACCAGGGCTTTAACCAACCCTTCCAAAAAACAATAATGTACAAATGAACACCTGAAGATCTTGTTAAACTGTAGATCCTGAGGCATTATGTGTTGAGCAAGACTCCAGAATCCACCTTCCAAAAAGCTCCCAGGGAATGCTAATACTCTATGACCACACTTTGAGTAGCAAGCTCTAAATTGAAATAATACTGACTGCTCGATATCTTTATGGATTGTAAGACACAGCTTGTTACTTATTTCCCTTATCCGATATGACCTCAAAGAACATATTTGTCTTACTATTAGCCTTCCCTCTCCCCCAAATTTACCATTAAAAATAAGCAAGAATCTGAGATGCATGATGAATTTCAAAGTCAAATATAAATGGATTAGGTTGGATTATTCCTGTGCCTTCCCCTCTCCTGTGGTGCTGACATTTGCATGTACATACATGGCAATCAAACACTCTCTCTGCTAGGGCAGCCCCAGGCAAGTTTTCTAAGAAATCTGTATACTTCTCCAGGGTTTTAACTGGATTTCCAGATGAATGACATCAGGGAGGGCTCAGAGAAATAAAACCATAGATGTTTGTTTTACAGTGTAAGGTGGGGAAGTGATCAGCTGTTTACACAAAGGAACTAATCAACCTTAGATTCAACTCATCCCCACATCCTGCATCTCTGAAGTTAACAACATTTATCATTTTGAGGCCATTTCCAACGGAAGGAAATGTGACCAGCACAGTAGAGGGCAGAGTGCTGAATCAGCCACTGCAGTGCTTACTGACTGCTTTATAGCACAAGGCTTGGTTTATCTCTAGCAGGAAATATGAGTCCACCGATAGCAAAGGCTACTTACTGTATCAGCTTCTCTGCAGCATTTAATCAAGCTGGGATCCCAGCATGTAAGTCCAGATCTTCAAATCCTTCCAACAGAAACATGGGCACCCATAAATCCTTAATTCACAAAGGCCGTTTTCTTTGGGAAGTGCTGAGGGCAAGATCCTGCTATTATAGAACTTCTCAGTAACAAATAAATGCACCATTTTATTCCATCCATGAGGACACCTAGTTAGATGAATGCAGAGCTTTAAATGGGAAGAGCAGGAATTAAAATGATATCACTTTTGGCCTTTTACATAAGCCTCCTACCAATTATGATCTTGTAGTTATTTCCTCTTTAAGGTTTATGAAGTTTAGTGAAATACCTTGGGAAGAGAGAAGAGAAAGAAAAACGAAAGAACTCAGGGTGTGGGGGAGTATGGGCAAAAAGCTACAAAGATTTCTCCAAAAAGTGACTTTCACCTTTTCAAAACTATACTGGCACAATAAGTATAAATGAGGCCCCAACAGCAAAATGAACAAAGAAAACTCATGTAGCAAGAGTAGCAGTCATCAGACAATAGTAGAGTTGGTTTTGCTTTTTTCCCCTTTTTTCTAGGCCAGAGATGATTAACCTGGAGTTCTTAGGCAGGCAAAGGATCCCTAGATGGATTTCAGGGGATATATTAACCTCAGAATTTAGGTACCAAATTATGTGTGTATAGCATCTTTTTTTCTGGGAAAAGTTTCCATAGGTTTCATCAAATCTTAAAATAGTTCATGAATCTATGAACTAGAAAAGTTTAAGAACTATGTAGTCATTCATTCCAAAAGTTTTTACTCAGCCCCTACTATGTGTCAGGCACTGAGGATACAGCAGTGAACAAAACAGACAAATACCTCTACAGAGGAAAATAAAGCAGAGAAGACGAACAATGAAAGCCAGTGTTTTAGAGTTATAATTTAAAATCATATTGGCAGGGTAGGCCTTACCTAGTGGGTACCAGTTGAGCAAAGACTAGAGGGGTCAGGAGAACAAGACATGAACATATCTGGGGCAATAACCTTCCAGACAGAGGTAATTGCAGATATAAAAGACCCTGAGGCAGGAGCATACCTGACAAGTTCGAAGAG
>NW_006771990.1:728762-731531 GCF_000442215.2 Lipotes vexillifer
AGAGCGGTAAGGAGGCCAGTGTGCGTGCCTGGAGTTGAACGCAGAAGACAGAGAGTGGAAAATATTATCTCAGAGAGATAAGGGGGAGGGGGTCTCATGTGCAGCAGCTGTAGGCCACTGTGATGATTTTGGCTTTTACTATAGATAAATGGAAACCACTGGAGGGTTTTGAGAAGGCAGTGATTCATTCTTACTTACATTTTTTTCAGGATCACCCTGGCTATTGTGATGAGATTAGAACTGGAGAAAGGATGGCAAAGGCAGAAGCAGAAAGAGCCATTAAGGAGTTTTTGTAAAAATTCAGATGAGACATGATGGAAACTTAATAGTGATGGGAGATGGTGAAAAGCAGTTACTTCCTAGATATATTTTTAGTGTAGAGGCAACATGATTTGCTAATGGATCATATATAGAATGTGAGAGAAAGAGAACTTCGAGATTTTTAAAATAAAGCACTAGCACAGAGTTGCATTTGATGGATGTTGAAAAATTAGGAAGGGGGGTTGATTAAGATTTCAGTTTTGAAATGGTAAGTTCAGGAAGCCAATGAAAATATTCAAGTGTTGATGTTCAGTAGGTAGCTGGACATAGAAGAATGAAGGTCAAGGGGAAGGTTTGAGCTCAAGATATAAATCTGGGAATCAACAAGTATACAGATGATATTTAAGTCCTATTAAATATGTTGATCTTATCCTGGATAAGATCACTAAGGAAGCGGGTGTAGATGTAAGAAAAGGTACAAACACTGAGGCCTGAAGCACTTCAGAGTTAAAAGATCAGGGAGATGAAAATGAACTAATAATATAAGCAGAAAAAAAAAAACTTTTTGAATAAAATGTATCATTATATTTTGGCTGTTAATTTCAGGATCACTCCGACCAACTGCTTGCTCCCTGGCAAAGCCAATTTTGGCAATGCTGTCAATTAGCTCTTACAGCAGCAGTCTTGTTTATTTACAAGGAGAGCTAACTCCAAGTGCCAGTTCACCATGTTCATTAGAGGGCAAAAGAGAATCACAGTGCTTGGAGACTTAATTTTAGATATACCTATCTACTGTCTTAATGGCCAAACTCCAGGACGCAGCCATTTGTTGTTGGTTTTTTTTACATTTTTATAGAGATGTAATTCACATACCATAAAATTCATCCAAACTGTATAATTCAGTAGTTTTTAGTACGGTCACAGAGTTGTGTAACCATAAGCACAATTTAAGTTTAGAACACTTTTATCACCTCCAAAAGATATTCCTTTCAAAAGCAGTCACTCCCCATTTCTCCCCTTGTCCCAGCTATATGCAACTGCTAATCTACTTTCTGTCTCTAGATGTGCCTCTTTTGGATGTTTCACTTTAGTGGAAGCATACAATATGTGGTCCTTTTTGACTAGTATTTTTTCATTTAGCATAATATTTTTAAGGTTCATCATTTAGCATAATATTTTTAAGGTTCAGCATGCATCAGTATTATTGACAAATAATATTCCATTGTATGGATATACCACATTTGTTTATCTATTCATCAGCATATGGACATTTACATTCTTTACAATTTTTGGTTATTGTTAAAAATGCTGTTACAAACATCCATCTACAAGTTTTTTATGCAGACATATATTTTCATTTCTCTTGGCTTATACCTAGGAGTCAAACTAAAGGGTCAAATGCAAACTATATTTAGAAATTTGAGGAACTACCAAACTATTTTCCAAAGTAGCTGCACCATTTTACAGTCTCAACATCAATGAATGAGGATTCCAATTTGTTCATATCCTCTCTAACACTTATTATTATCCATCTTTTTAATTATAGCCATCCTAGTGGGTTTTGATTTGCATTTCCCTAGTGGCTAGTGATGTTGAGCATCTTTTCAGGTACTTATACACCACTTGCAAGTCTTCTTGGACAAAGGTCTACTCAAATTTGTGGTATTAAAATAAAAGTTTAATTTTATTAGTCTCTAGTT
Organism: Lipotes vexillifer; assembly: GCF_000442215.2. NCBI lineage: Eukaryota > Metazoa > Chordata > Mammalia > Artiodactyla > Lipotidae > Lipotes > Lipotes vexillifer. The sequence goes on from NW_006771990.1 coordinate 730,724, forward strand.
CTTAGCACATAGCTACTAAAACCCTTGGAATCTCCACTGTGATGAGGATCTTTGTAGGCTAATGAGGTGACTGCAGGCTAGGAGCCCCTCAATAGCTTCAGGATGGGGCTAACCCTAAGAAAACACCAAGGCATGATTAGAAAGTTGAAAATTTCAGCCCTACTCCTGACCTCCTGGGAGGGGAGAGGGACTGAAGGTTGAGTTCCCAGTGATTTAATGAATCATGCCTATGTCATGTAACCTCCATAAAAAACCCATTAACAATGAGGTTCAGAGAACTTCTGAGTTGGTGAACACAACCATGTGCCAGGAGGGTAGTGTACCCCAACTCTACAGAAGGATAGAGGCTCTTGTGTTCAGGACCTTTTGGGATCTTTTCCCATGATCTTCTTCAACTGGCTGTGTACCTGCATCCTTTATAACAAACTGGTAAATGTAAGTAAAGTATCTTCCCAAGTTCTATGAGCCATTCAAGCAAATTATCAAATTTGAGGAGGGGGCTGTGGGAATCCCCAGTTTATGGGTGATTGGCCAGAACTGTGGGTGGCTCAGGACTTGTGATTAGTGTCTGAAGTGGGGACATTTCGTGGGACTGGATCCTCTCAACTTGTGGGATCTAGTGCTAACTCCCCGTAGGTAGTGACAGAATTGAGTTGAATTTTTGGACACCCAGTTGGTATCAGAGAGTTGGAGAATTGGTTGTTGGTATTGGAAAATATCCCACAAAGTCTTTGCTCATTTTATAATTGCATTATTTGTCTTTTCATGATTGAGTTTGTACAGTTCTTTTTTTTTTTTTTTTTTTTTG
>NW_006771992.1:0-207 GCF_000442215.2 Lipotes vexillifer
TTATTTTATTATTTATTTATTTATTTATTTAGGCTGTGTTGGGTCTTTTGTTGCTGTGCACGGACTTTCTCTAGTTGTGGTGAGCGGGGGCTACTCTCCGTTGCAGTGCACGGGCTTCTCATTATGATGGCTTCTCTTGTTGCAGAGCACGGGCTCTAGGCACATGGGCTTCAGTAGCTGTGGCACACGGGCTCTAGAGCACAGGCT
>NW_006771993.1:0-1695 GCF_000442215.2 Lipotes vexillifer
AACCCTAACCCTAAGATTTACCCGAAGCCTTACCCTAACCCATATCCTATTCCTAACCCGTACACTAACACTAACATATGCCCTAACACGTACACTACGGCTGAACAGTTGTTGTACCCTTATTGCTACCCTAAACCATCCCTGTTCCCTAACCCTAACACTAACCTTAAACCTAACACTAACCCGAAGCCCTACCCTACACTGTGCCTAAGCCTAACCCATAGGCTAACACTTAACCGTTTCCTAACACGTACACTAAACCAAAACCGTTGTCATACCCTAACCTTTACCCTAAACCGTCCTCGTTACCTAAACCTAACCATTACCCTTACACTTAGCCTTAACCTAAACAATGCCCTAAACCTAACACGTACTCTTACACTAACCCACGCCCTAACACATACGCTAACCCAAAAGCATTGTCGTACCCTAACTTGTACCCTAAACCGTTCCCGATCCCTAACCCTAACCCTAACCCTAATCGTAACCCTAACCCTTAATGTTAGGCTTACCCAAAATTGTTCCCTAATCCTAACCATACGCTAACACTAACATGTGCCCTAATGCATACGCTAAACCTAAAGCATTGTGGTACTCTAACCTGTACCCTAACCTGTCCCCATTTCCTAACCCTAACCCTAAGATTTACCCGAAGCCTTACCCTAACCCATACCCTATTCCTAACCCGTACGCTAACACTAACCTATGCCCTAACACATACACTAATGCTAAACAGTTGTTGTACCCTAATCTGTACCCTAAACCGTCCCTGTTCCCTAACCCTAACCCTAACCCTAAACCTAACACTTACCCGAAGCCTTACCCTACATATGCTAACACTAACCCATGCCCTAACACGTACGCTAACCCTAAAGCGTTGTCGTACACTAAAGTGTACCCTAAACCGTCCCCGTTCCCTAATCCTAATCCTAATGCTAACCCTTATCCAAAGCCTTACCCTAACCCGTGCCCTAATCCTAACACGTACGTTAACACTAACCCGTGTCCTAACACGTACGCTAATCCTAAACCGTTGTAGAACCCTAAACTGTACAATAAACCGTCCCCGTTCCCTAACCATAACCCTGAACCTAACTGTAGCACTAACGCTTAACCTTAGCCTTACCCTAAACCGTACCCTCATCCTAACCCATACGCAAACACTAACCCGTGCCCTAATATGTACGCTAACACTAAACCGTAGTCGTACCCTAACCTGTACCCTAAACTGTCCCCGTTCCCTAACCCTAACCCTAACCGTAACCCTAAGGTTAACACTTACCTTTAGCCTTACCCCAAACCGTGCCCTAATCCTAACCAGTACGGTAATACACAGCCTTGCCCTGACACGTACCCTAACCCTAAAGCATTGTCGTTCAATAACCTGTACCCTAAAACGTCCTGGTTCCCTAACCCTAACCCAAACCCTAACCCTAACCTTAAGCTTTACCGTTAGCCTTACCCCAAACCATGCCCTATTCCTAGGCCATACGCTAACACTAAACTGTGCCCTAACATGTTCGCAAACCGTTAAACTTTGTCTTACCCTACTATGTACCCTAAACCATCCCCGGTCCCTAACCCTAACCCTAACCCTAATCGTAACCCTAACACTTACCGCTAAACTTAACTGAAACCGTGGCCTAATCCAAATCTGTACACTTACACTAACAACTGCCCTAACACGTACGCTAA
>NW_006771994.1:0-284 GCF_000442215.2 Lipotes vexillifer
CGCGGAGCGGCTGGGCCCGTGAGCCATGGCCACTGAGCCTGCGCTCCGCAACAGGAGAGGCCATAACAGTGAGAGGCCCGCGTACCACACACACACACACACAAAAAGTCTCAGCTCTAACTGATTCTCTTTCATTTCAACAGTTATAAAAAGGGTTTAACTTTTGGGAAAAAAAAGTCTCGTATAACTACGTGACCACACCTCCCAGTTATGCCTACTCTCCTGGCACAATTACAAATAGTGTCCTTTTTTACTCTTCTTTTTTTTTTTTTTTTTTTTTTTTG
>NW_006771996.1:0-210 GCF_000442215.2 Lipotes vexillifer
AATCGCGTCACCCGACAGTGTCGGATGCCATATCCGGAGTGACACGGTGAAGTACTCGTCAACCACGGATTGACCTGTCCTTATCTTGAAAGCGACGCGATGCTCTCCGAAGCCTGGATCACTTTCGGCGGTGCGCGCTTGCACGCAGCATCGTCATGATGGTGACGACACTCAGGAACAAAGTGAACAAGCCGAAGAAAGCCAGCGCGT
>NW_006771998.1:0-4267 GCF_000442215.2 Lipotes vexillifer
CCCGTGAGCCATGGCCGCTGAGCCTGCGCTTCTGGAGCCTGTGCTGCGCAACGGGAGAGGCCACAACGGTGAGAGGACCGCGTACCGCAAACAAAAACCAAAAACCAAAAAAAGCAATTAAGTTACAGTGAATCTCTGAGTGGAAGAGCTGGCCACATTTTAGCATTGTTTTCAGAAAAGGAATCAGTGCTCTCCGCTGTTTTAACTCGGGTCTACAATAGCTTATGCTTTGGTAAGTGAAGAATTCAATACAAATAGGCACTTGAAATATATGCCTGCAAAATACAGTGAGTGGTTAAAATTATCCCCCAGACTTTTGGGTTATTTCCAGAAACAGATCATTTTGTGCACAACCAGGGGCTTCACCCACATGTGCCGGTTTCCAGGCCAGGAGATTCTGGCCGGCACTGTCTTCAGTCATGGAAGTGAGTGGGCTTTGGACATAGAGTTCTGTAAAGCAGTGGTCCTCCACCTTGACTGCTCATCTGAACCCCCTGGGGAGCTTTAGAAAATATTGTTGCCTGGGTCGCACTACCTGCGATTCTGACTTCATTGGCCTGGCATGTGGCCTGGGCATCTGAACAGCCAACGTTAAGATTTGTATCAATACTATGAAGCTTTGTCTCTGAAAGGTAAGTTTTCCCAAGTGACTCCTTTTCATTATTCCACAACCACCTGGGAAATGGTACATGGCATGGTAATAGTTCTGGGCACATAGTAAGTACTGAGTCAATGTGTGTTCCATCTGAATCTGAATCTAGAAGAATTATACCTCTAAAAGAGCAAGGTCATCAAACAGAGTATCTGATCAAAGATCTCTTCATATAGATTCTCTTTGCTTCCACTTCTCACCTCAACTCCATTTCTGTACATGCAGTTGTCCAATGGACACCCCCTTACATGTCCTACGAGGACCTCACATCCCATATGCTTGAGCCCCAACTCGTCAGCGTTCTCCTCAAAACCTCTTTCTTTTTTTCGGTTCTCCATTGGCAGTGAGAGACACCACCATTCAACCAACATCTAACTCCTCTCTTTACTGTCTCTCAACTGTCACATCCATTCAGCCAGAGCCTTTTAAATTCCACATCAGAAATGCCTCTGTAGTCTGTCTCCTCCCTTCGTTTTTCTTTTTTTTTCTCTATCACCGTTATCACTGCTTTAATATAGGCACCTGTCCTCCCTTGTTGGTGGAGTCCCTGGAGATCACATCTCTGGCTGTTCATTAGAACCATCTGGGGGAACTTTGAAACCATTGGATTGACTGAGGTCACCTCCAAATACTAGTTTCAAATGCTCTGGGATGGGTTGGCAAATAGGCATGTTTTTGAAAACTCCCTACTTTCTAATATGTGGCCAGGGCTGAGGATCTCTGAGTCTTGTAAACGTCTCTTAACAACAGCCTCCCTGCCTCCAGGCATGTATATTCTGTTACCTTCTGATATAATCTTAGGAAATTGCCATTTAAGCTCTTCAGTGTCTCCTCATGACCTCTGTGGTAAAGTCCCCACTCCTTTGCAAGGCGCTGATGGTCCTTGGAGATCTGGTCCCAGCCAACTTTTGTGTCCCATCCCTTACCATTTCCTTTTCGCACTCTACTCCATGGGCTCACATACCTCTGAGTTTGTTCCTGCTGTTCCCTCTCCCCGAGTGCCTTTTCATCCTTCTCTGCTCAACCTTTCTTTTAGTAATGATCATATTGAAGACTAATTAAAATAGCTTACGTGTTTGTTTCCTCACCTCTCTCCACCCCAACTGGTTGTGATCTCCTTGAGGACAGGGACCGTGTTGTATTCACTTTGTATCCCCACTGCCTGGGTTACTGCGTTGTGCACTGTAGAGATTCAATAAATTGATTCAACTAAATAGGCTAGTGCCTACTTTGACCCTGTAAATCAAAGAAAATAGAATAGAATTGACACAACACAAATTATTTATAAAATCTGTGCTTCCTGTTGTGAAGCTGAAGCCAACATAAATTTGAGACCTAGTTCTCGAGGGAAAATGGCAGTTTCTTTAAGTATTTTATTATGGTCCCACGAATACAGTCTGATGCAAATCCAAAATGACTGAATTAGTGCCTCCGAGGTACTGAGAGGTGGTGGTGTTGGTAAATACAGGTGTTTTTCGGAGACTTTTTTGTGACGTTTCCAGGTTTGCCCTCTGTTTATTGTCCCAATCCCATTCCTTTGTTCAGATAGAATTTGGGTCACTAAATTACACTGTGGAAGAGTTTTAGAGGAAGATCGATTAAGTGGCCCCCTTTGGTGCAAGAGAGTTTCTCTCTGGCTCCTACAGCTTTAGTGACTGTGGCCTTTAATGTCTTAGTATGTCATTTCCAGAAAGTGCTTAGTTAAAATAAATACCTAGCTATTTAAATACCCAGTACCAATCAATTGACTGATAATATAGAGCCCATCAAATTGCTGGTTTGCCCCCTTCCAAACATCAATTTTCTTTTTGGATAATTAATATTTAATGATGATTCTTTAAGTGAGTCATACCATCTAGAGATACACACACACACAAACACACGCACACACACACACACGTATATTGAGGCTAAGTGAATGTTTTTATATCTATTTACACCACTCCTCATTTTACAGAGGACTTGAGGCAACTTATAAGAGGACAGAAAATTACATAAAAATTAGGAAAAAATTTGAGGATTATAAAGGTTACAAGCTGTTACAAAATATTGGCAAACACAGGGATAGAGATTCTAGATAGAGCTGAGTCAGGAAAAACACTTGAGCAGCAAGAGAGCTTTTGACAATTTGGCATTAGATGGTTATCCTGGATCTTATAGAATAAATGTATGCTGTCTATTTTATAAAATATTTATTAAGAAGGAAAAAGTTTCACGACTGATTAGTCTGTATCTTTTTGATTTACAGATTAAAATTGTAAACAAGGATCATTAGCAGAGTATCCATTCGGGGTATTTCTAGGATCCCATGTCCAAGCAACAAGTTGCAGCACTCTCCAGTGCTACATTGGCAGGACAGCCCAGGACCCGGGACTACCTCACTGTTTAAGAAAATAGAAATAGGCAGGAGAAAAGTCACCAGGAACAGCCCCTGCAGTACATAAACTGAATAATAAGCGCAGGCCTAAAACTTTAAAGTTTATTGCTTACATGCAACAGCGATTTAGCAATTGTATGGAGGTAATCAAATACCCTGTAATCTGATTTCAAGATTAAGTAGGTCATTAAGGTGAAGGTTGAATAGAAGGGGGACTAAGATATGCCCTTGCTTCACCCCTTGGTCAAAGAACTGGAAATTCCTGCCTTTATTTTATCAAGGGTGCCAGTGAGAACCTGCTGAAGCAGAAGTAAGAGATGCCCATCAATGATGGGGCAAGGCTGCAGGGCCGGAGCTGATTTCTGGCGACGGAGCCAAAGGCTGCAGCGAAATCTTCAAACGCGGCAGAGTCGTGTTTAATAGGGCTTCATGTACTTTGTTGCACAAAAAGACAAAGAAATGTTTTATTATGTATAAAATTCTATGGGCACTGAGAGCAAGTCATGCTAAACTGAACTTAATGTCTGAAATGTCTATCTAAAAAGAGTTTAAAAGGCTATTACTAGATTCTTAGGTCAGGGGAATGCTATAGATGTAAAACAGCAGGTTTTCTGCGCTGTGTTTGATATTTCTTCGTTCAGCAAATATTTATTAAGTCATTACTATCTGCCGCTCTGTGCCACGTACTGTTCTAGGTGCTAGGGGTACAGCAGTGGACAGAGCAGTGCAAAATCCATGTTTCTTGGAGCTGACATTCCAGCGGGAAAGAGAGAAAACAATCAATTGAACAACTAAATCTTATGTCTGCTGATGTTAAGTGCTGGGGGCTAGAGGGACCACAGGGGCCTGGGGATGGAGCAGGGGATATTATTTAATATAGGATGACTGGGGCAGGCCCCTCTATTTTTTTTATAGTCAGTCTACTTTTTTTTATTGATGTAGAGTTGATATACAATATTTTATATGTTACAGGTGTACAATATAGTGATATACAATTTTTTTTTGGTCAATCCCAAACTCCCTAACTATCCCTTCCCCCCAGTAACCATAAGTCGTTCTCTGAGTCTGTGAGTCCATTTCTGTTTTGTAAATAAGTTCATTTGTATCGTTTATTTTTAGATTCCACATATAAGTGATACCGTACAATATTTCTCTTTCTCTGTCTGACTTACTGCACTCAGTATGAGAATCTCTAGGTCCATCCATGTTGCTGCAAATGGCATTATTTCATTCTTTTT
>NW_006772001.1:0-702 GCF_000442215.2 Lipotes vexillifer
GCCCCATGGAATGGATACCATGCAGTACGACTTCAAAGGATTGGGGTTTGCTAACCAAACCTCTCCAATCCTATCAGCCCCTGGTGTCTAGCCTTATGTCTCACACAGATGTGGGTGTAGATGTGGTAAATCCAGGTTTCATCCCGAGCCCTGAATGAATTAAGTAAGTATGTCTCTCTATTTCACTGTCATTGTGATTTGGTTTTCAAATTTATTTTTATAATGGGATTCGGCTGATTTTCACTGCTGCGCTTATGTCACTCTACACACGCTTGATTCTCTTACGGAGATATATAAATACATAGGTTTTAAGATTCCTACCAGTCAGGTCTATTCTTATGCGCTGAATATGGGGTGTTGAGTCCATTTCGTGGAGCAAGGAATAGATCTTGTCTATTATGTATTTGGCTTCTGGAATGGTATTTGTTCTGATTTCAATCTCTGGTTTTATGCAGCACCCCCACTCTGCTTTCACCTTACGCAAGCATAAGTTTTTTTTCTAAATGAGAGTCTCTCTTCTGTTTTGTAATTCCTTCCATGTGTAGAAAAGTTTACAATCCGTGTATTAGTGATACCGTATGATGTCTTTTTCCGTGTGACCTATTTCACTTGGAATCATTGTACATACATCCACTCACCAAGATTCTACGGGCCTGATGACATTGATTTCATTGCTGACTGATATTCCATGGCACGTAAGTG
>NW_006772002.1:0-210 GCF_000442215.2 Lipotes vexillifer
CAGGAAAAAACGCATACGCCCTTTTTGGCCAACCAAGCAAGCTTTCAACGGAAATCTACGCTAAAATGTACCCTCACTCCCCCCGGTCAAAAAGGCCATCTGAAAAAAGTGTAAAATCCAGAAATGCAGGACAGGTCAGAGAGAACTGGGAGTGTTGTCATGCTGATGGGCGGGATGTAAATTGCCAACAGCCACCCTGGAGAAACGTAT
>NW_006772003.1:0-546 GCF_000442215.2 Lipotes vexillifer
TTTTTTTTTTTTAACTCAGGATGAAATTTGGCCAGTTTTCATCCTCTTCTAGACTTTCCTCCTTTTCTTGTATTACAGTTGTGCAGATTTTCTGCTATTTCCTTTTTGATTAATCATTTAAATCACAGGTGAGTGTTTTTTCCCTTATATCAGGTATTTCCTAAATGTTTGTTCAAAGGAAGGGTAGCTTACTGGAATTTTCTTTATTTCCAAGGGTTTTGTGTGTGAGGTTATTTGGTCTTTACTTCTTGCCACCTAAAGGTTATGGGTAGTTTGGGGATGTTTCTCAGTGCAATGGCTTCCTTCTCCCTTGAAGCCACTGAGGCAGACAACTTAATGAAAACATGGCTAGTCTATCTGACTTTTACTTAGCCCTATTTTCTGTGTTTCTCAGAGTTTAATCATCCAGGAAAATTTCAGATTGCAGCACATGTGCCCTTTTTCTGCTCTTACAAAGAGAGATTTTTGGTTTTGCTTCTTTTGTGTGGCCTCTCCCGTTGCGGAGCACAGGCTCCAGACGTGCAGGCTCAGCAGCCATGGCTCACG
>NW_006772004.1:0-643 GCF_000442215.2 Lipotes vexillifer
AAGGATGAAAACAGACTTGCATGGGGGCAATCCCTATGATATTTCAAATCACAGGAGACAGAGCGAAGATTCTACAGCTTATACAGAAGTGAGTAAAAAGGCTCGGGAAACAGAATGACATGGCATGTCGCATAACACCAGATGCCAAAACAGAAGGCCTTCAAAATTCTGGGGAAAAATAACTGTCAACCTAACTTCTATGCCCAGCAAAACTACAAATTGGGTGTGAAAGTTGAACAAAGATATGTTTAGATATGCAACGCAAAAAAATGCAGCTTCCAGACTTCCCTGGTGGTGCAGTGGTTGAGAATCTGCCTGCTAATGCAGGAGACATGGTTTCGAGCCTTGGTCTGGGAAGATCCCACATGCCACGGAGCAACTAAGCCCGTGCGCCACAACTACTGAGCCCATGCGCCACAACTACTGAAGCCCACACACCTACAGCCCATGCTCCACAACAAGAGAAGCCACCGCAAATGAGAAACCCGTGTGCCGCAACGAAGAGTAGCCCCTGCTCGGCGCAACTAGATAAAAGCCCACACGCAACAACGAAGACCCAACGCAGCCATAAAAAAAAAATAATGTAGCACTCTTTGTTAAGACAGACACTGGAGGATGTGCTCCAACACGACTTGACAGTTAA
>NW_006772005.1:0-366 GCF_000442215.2 Lipotes vexillifer
GAACCCGTGTCCCCTGCATCGGCAGGCGGATTTTCAACCACTGCGCCACCAGGGAAGCCCTTGCTGTCGCATTTTTAATCAAACCAGAAGATGTCTATGAATGAGAGGTTTAAGCAAGCAACTGAGGAATGGTTTATTTTCCTTCCTCAAATGGCCCTTAGCTGTTTTTGTTTCTTTGTTTTTGGCAGAAATATCATGAGGTTGCTATTGCTCTCAGGAATAACAATGAAATTCACATGTACCAGCAATGAAAACTGTGTTATAACTGACGCTTGGCCACAGTGATTTTAAAATGCATCCATTGTGGATAAAGAAGATGTGGTACATATATACAATGGAATATTACTCAGCCATAAAAAAGAACAA
>NW_006772006.1:0-484 GCF_000442215.2 Lipotes vexillifer
AGCAATTCCCAGCTGTCCATCTTCCTCTGTCAAGTGCCATCGTGCCTGAGCAAAGTAGAACTCCGTGCGGCGGACCACACTCACATCTTCTTGCTGCTTTCGCAGCTCCATCTTGTTGGCCTGCTGCAATTGGAAATCCTTAAAACACCTATAAATGGATAGGAGGGTCAAAGCCAATAAGGGCAACAGCATTTGGGTTAGGGGTGGGGCGGAATGCCCTAGAATGATGCAGGAGGTAAACCCAGAGATGGACCTATCCTAGAAAGCTATTCCCTAAATTTTTTCATTGGATTTGTTGCTTCTCAAACCCTGGGCCATGGGAGCACAAATCCCATCTTTAGTTCTACAGCTTCTTGAAAAAGTAGTCTGTTCCTACTAATAACCCCTATGATTATATCGGCAATTGTGTTCCTTAATGATCAACTTCAAGACATTTCATTTTTAGTTTAGTTGCACAGTATCAAGGCAACAAAAATGATCTTTC
>NW_006772007.1:0-249 GCF_000442215.2 Lipotes vexillifer
CGGCACCGCCAAGCAAGGGGTGTAGCCAAGAAGTGGTGTCCGGGCCCCTGCTCTGGGGCTGAGCGTCTTCAGAGTCCATTCCATCACCCACCTCATTCAGACTCTCGGCGTCAAAGTCACTGCCTTGATGAATGGCTCCAAAGCCGAAAGGGAAGTTGCCGGCTGGAGAGGGAGGAAGTGGTGGGTCGCAGGAGCGACCAGTGCATAACGGGCGCCCTACCAAGGGTAACACGCGGGCCTGGTGAAGGT
>NW_006772008.1:0-287 GCF_000442215.2 Lipotes vexillifer
ATAGTATCATGTCATCTGCAAACAGTGACAGCTTTACTTCTTCTTTTCTAATATGGATTCCTTTTATTTCTTTTTCTTCTCTGATTGCTCTGGCTAAAACTTGCAAAGCTAAGTTGAATAATAGCAGTGAAAGTGGGCAGCCTTGTCTTGTTCCTGATCTTAGAGGTAATGGTTTCAGTTTTTCACCATTGAGAACAATGTTGGCTGTGGGTTTGTCATATCTAGCCTTTATTATGTTGAGGTAAGTTCCCTCTACGCCTACTTTCTGGAGAGTTTTTATCATAAAT
>NW_006772009.1:0-1153 GCF_000442215.2 Lipotes vexillifer
TCTTATGATGTTTCTTTTTCTGTGTGACTTATTTCACTTAGAATCATCATACCTAAATCCACTGATTATGCTGCTACGGGCTTGATGATACTGATTTCATTGCTGAGTGATATTCCATCACACATAAGTGCCACAACTTGTTGATCCGTTTTTTGCTGTCGTGGATATTTATCTTGACACGTGGATGAGGTTACTGTAAAGAGGGCAGCCCCAAACTTTGGGGTGGCTCTGTCTTTTTAATTTCTGTTTCCCTAAGCCTAGTGCCCAAGGCTATGTACCTTGTTTTTTCGATGTTCCAGGAAATACCATACGTTTCTCCAGGGTGGCTGTTGGCAATTTACATCCCGCCCATCAGCATAACATTGCTCCCTATTCTCCCTGGACTGTCCTGCCTTTCTGGATTTTACACATTTTTCAGATGGCCTTTTTGACCGGGGGAAAGTGAGAGTTCATTGTAGTGCAGATTTCCATTGCAAGCTTGCTTGGTTGGCCAAAAAGGGCATATGCGTTTTTTCCTGAATATATCAGGGGAAAAGCCATACGCCCTTTTTGGCCAAGGGCATCCTGGTCGGCGTTCTGCCTATTTTCATAGGTTTTAAATGCAATTCCAAACCACCTCCTGAAATCGGTTTCCTGCAATTCTGCCTCACATTGAAGTTCTCTTCGCAGCCTTACTTCAATATATTTTTGGACGAAAGCTGTCATTTATAACTGTGCAGGTTTGTGAATTACAGTGGCCCTGCACTCCTTTTCTCCCCTCAGTTTCTTGTTAGCGGTCCGCCATCCCGCAGGATTGCTTCAGACCCTAGTCTGGTTCAGGCACAGCATGCTCAGGCTTTGGTTCATTCTTCTTCCTGGTGGGAAATTAGAGTTCAATGTGCCCGCGCGAACACCTACAGCTAGTCGCTCGTAGGTTCTCCCCATTCCTGTCCATCTTACGCAGAAATTGCAAAGTGTTCCAAACAGGACGTTAAAGGCGCTGACTCTGCAAGTGTGAGGAGTGTCAGAAAAGCATCTTGAACGGCCAACATGTGTTCCAGGGCAAGTAAACTGAAATGCATTTTAGGAACGTTGCCCGATCACACGGTGCACCATACTCTGGTTTTCCCATGAATGTTTTAGCGGAAGGAAGAATCCATTAAACCTGGGGAGT
>NW_006772010.1:0-262 GCF_000442215.2 Lipotes vexillifer
CCTGCATCTGTGGAATACATGAATAGACAACGAATCATCCCAAATTGAGGAGGTGGACTTTAAAAGCAATATTTATGATTTTTTACCCTTTTCCTCTTTTTGTGTGTATGTGTATGCCTCTGTGTGATATTTTGTCTGTAAAGCTTTGCTTCCACCATTTGTCCGAGGGTTCTATCCGTCCGTTTTTTTTGTTTTTTTCCTTAATAATTACTTTTTATTTTAATAACTTTATTTTACTTTATCTTCATTCTTTCTTTCCTTC
>NW_006772011.1:0-262 GCF_000442215.2 Lipotes vexillifer
TCCCATTCAGCTGCTAGAAAAAGAGGTGTGTTTAACAGGACAGAGAAAACAGGTTGAAAACTGGTGGCCCTGTGGCCACTGGAGTAGGGGGAAGCATGCTAGAAGTGTTTCACTCACAGACCCAAGAAGCTAAATACTACACAACCAGCAGAGCTGTGGATATCTATTTAAGTATGTCTGTGGGTCTATCTGTACAATGAAAAGTCAGCAAGCGCTGTGAAGCTAGAGCTCCAATCCTCTCTGACACTTGCTTAGGGGAGGG
>NW_006772012.1:0-3854 GCF_000442215.2 Lipotes vexillifer
GAGCAAAGGAGAAAGGAGACAGCTCATGCAGCCAGAGCCAGAGGAGCCTCCACCAGTGCCATTTCTGCTGTGCTCTGTGGGACACACTTGTCAGACGGACATTTTTCAGAGGCGAGGCTGGGGGTGGATGATCTCCTAGCTCCTCAAAGCAGGAAGCACACGAGCCAGGAAGAGGACGGTGAATTTCGTGTTCGCCGCCTGTCTTGTTGGGTGTGGGGTACGCGTACGCACCGAGGGGCCCCTGCAGCCGCCTGCCCTCCCCTCCTCCACTCACATTTTCCGAATCTCTTTGCCGTTGTCGCCCAGGATCTGGAAGAGTCCATCCAGGATCTCCGGCAAATAATCCAGCAGGTTAATGTCTGGCACGGACTCCAGAACCAGGATCTGCCCCAGGGGAGGAAACCATCATGGAAAGTCACCAGCCAGAGAACCTGCATCTCCTCGCCCATCCTCTGGACTGGCCAGCGAGAAGGGGCCCTGCTGAGGCACCTTTTCACGGCACTGCGGGTGTCCCATGGGGGAGTGGGTGCTAGCAGCTGTTGTTTCTGTTCAATGGGCAGGGGAACGGCAATTTAACCCCAGGGCAGTTCAGATGCCCGGGGGCGGGGCGGGGGGTGCGGGAGGGAGCCCATGGGAAAGGTGGGCAAGGCTAGAAGAGGTGTGACAGCTGGAGGAGCACAGCTGGCTTCAAAGGTAAATCTGGGTGTTTCTGGAGACAAGGAAGGAACCACATCCTCTTCAGAGGCAAACGTGATGGGCTTTGGGGGCAAAGCTGAATAAATGTGTTTTCGGATTATCTGCTGTCATTGGCTCCTAGAGGGGTAACAGTGAGGCATCCCCGCAGCCACAGGAAGTGCCCAGGTAAGCCAGAGAGCAGACCTCACTCAACTAGAGGCTCCTTAAGGCTGGAGAAGGAGTGTCGCGGGGCCGGACCTTACCCAGGAGATGATGAACTGCCGGGCGTACTGGTTGTTGGAATAAATCCTCTCCCGCAACAAGGGGATGAAGCCCACCAGGTCGAACTTGTTGCTCTCCGTCACGATGTCCTGTGGGTCAAAGGCATGAGAGCTGCCTGCTGGGGGCGGGGCTGCCTGACCTGGCTGAATCCCTGGCCCGGGCTGGCTCCAGGGGTCAGGCGGACACAGAGGAAGATGACGGAGCCTGAGTCCGGCAGGAGAGGCCCCCGGAGCATCCTGCCTCACACAGGCCGAAGGACCAGCAAAAAGGATGCACTGAAAGCAGGAATCAAGGTCGAGAGAACTAATCAAAAGGCAAAACCCTGCATCTCTGTGGTCTGGATTGAATGCCCTGGTGAGCTGAGCATAAACTGCCCCTGTCCCTGGGGGCAGGGTGGGGTCAGCACGATGGGACATTAGGGTGACAGAATGGTTCTGTATTTTGATCCTGCTGTTGACATAACTCTATACTCTCATCATAGAGCTGTATACTATTCCATTAACCGTATGTAAATGAAAAAAAATTTTTTTAATTACGAAGAGCATCCCAATGATAGAATTTATAAGCTGTACAGACAGATGGAGGAAACAGATGCTAAAAATAAGAGTGGGGACCAAGTACAAGTACCTTTAATAGGCGGTCTAGGAGCTCAGAGCCGCTCTTCACATTGGGGTCTGGGTCAGCAGCCAACTATGAGAGAGACAGAGGTGGAGAGAGGGTCACTGTCAATACAGAAGACAAGGAATCCACTGAAGTCCAACAGCAAAGGCCTTGGGGCAGCCTGAACATCACATGGGCACCTCTCTCAGTGCACAGATGCAAGACAGGCAGGGGAGGCAAGGGGTAAAGCGGAACTTGGCAATGCTGCCGAGATGTGGCAGACCCCCGTTCTGCTCAGGGACCGCCGGGACCTGCTGCCACCAGTCAGGTGGTTGCTTCCCGTTGGCCTTCCTCAGGGCTTTCCAGTCTTACAATGCTGCGTCCTCTCTCCACTCCTGGAGGAGGGGACAGATCAGCTGTGAGGCTAATCCTCTAGAAACGACTTCAGGGAGGGGAACTCCATGACGATGAGAGAGGTGCTGATGAGCTATCAGGGAACCCAAAGCCTTTCTAAGCTTTTTCTAGAGCTTATGGGCTATGCTCTCCTTGCAGGGGAAATACAGTCTGTACTATGGAATCACCACCTTCACCTTCTATAAGGGAGGTCAGTGCTCTCAAATGACTGTTTTTTCCCCTCCAATTCGTGGTGGACTGATGCTTTTGTAAAATGCACTAAAGATAAATTAATAGAGGTGTGGGGGAAAAACAAACATAAATATTTACAGGCCCATCTAAAAATATATCATTAGATTGAACAGACAACAAGCACCCCTGGCAGCATGTGCTTATGTGCTCCCCTTGCATCTGGGAAAAGGGAGGCCAGCGCTCAAGGTTCCGAAAGGTCAAGTCAGGTGTGTTGGGTGAGCTCAGCCCAGTCGAGTGAGGAGCGGTCACCTTGCTCAGCCCGTCAAAGAGCACGTTGAAGTGGGGCAGCACAGCGCCTCGGGCCACCTTGACGATGTTGTAGAGGGCCTCACACGCGTAGTAGCGCAGCCTGCTGTCAGCATCGTTGAAGCAGGTCAGCACCGGCTCAATCAACTCCTTCAGGTAGAGCCCCGAGTCCTGAGATGGGGCAGGAGCAGAAGCAGCTCAGAATGGGTCAGACCTCGGGAACCCAGCCCTCGGCTCCCTTGGAGACGCTCAGGCCCTCGAGTAAGGGCTGGGCTAAAAGACCCTTTGCCAGTCAGCTTGCTGGGATAGGGATCACACCCAGGACCCTGGGTGCAAGGCCGCAGAGCCAGCCTTGAGGTCTGAGATGTGGAGAGAATGGCAATAAAGAAATCACAAGTGTGCAACACCCTGCTGGGGCTCGGGGGTCAGGGTCAGGGCCCTGGCTGGTGTGTACGTCCCTCCAGGAGAAGGGCTCACCTTGCCCAACGCGATGGAGCAGGCGGCCAGGCCGATGAGGCCCCCTTTCCGGCTGTGCGGGTGCTGGGACAGGGCAAACTCCTGAGACAGCGTCTGGATCACATGCTTGATCTGCACGGTGTTGTTCTGGGCCACGAACTCCCGGACCAGCCTGGAGAGGGAGCAGAGAGGGGCTGCAGGACCAGCGGGATCAGGCTGCACCTGCTGCTGCCGGCTCTGGGGCCCAGGGCTGGGGTGAGGGAGGGAGATGACCTGTTTAGAAAGAGGAATTGGGAGTCAGGCATCCCGGGGCAGGGCTTTCCCAGTTCTGCTGCTGAGTGGGAGGCGTTGGCTGGGTCACGGTCCTTTCCCTTTTCTGGGTCTCTGTTTCCCTTTGTCTATGACGGAATGAAGAACCGTGAGCAATCTCACTTCTGGGAATCTGAGAGAATGCAAGTGAAGGCCCTGCTGGGGCCCCAAAACTGTAGAGATCCACCGTCTTCATTCAATACTTGCTCAGTGTTGCAAGCAGTTCATGCACCCAAGTGGTTCTCTGTGTCTGTGTCATTATTTCTGGGGATCCACAAACAAACAAGGATGTGTAGCAACATGACACAAGCAACACCACAGAAGCAAGAACGCCGCAGGTAAGTCTCCCTGGGCTGATGGGGAGGTGCCATCTGAGTCAGATCTTAGAGCCATTATAGTAGGCCTTTTCCGGGTAAAGAAAGGAAGGCAGGGAACCTCAGGCACAGGGAAGAGCCTGGCTAAAGGCGGGGGCCCCCAAAAAACATGGTGTACTTAGGGAAGGGTGAGGAGTCCAGTGTGTGGAAGGGGTGGCTGGGGACAGTTAAAGGAAAAGACGAGGGCTTCCCTGGCGGCGCAGCGGTCGAGAGTCCGCCTGCTGATGCAGGGGACGCGGGTTCGTGCCCCAGTCCGGGAAGATCCCA
>NW_006772013.1:0-1797 GCF_000442215.2 Lipotes vexillifer
ATACAGTAAGACCTTGTTGTTTATCCATTCTATATATAATAGTTTGCATCTGCTAATCCCAAAGTCACAGTCCGTCCCTCCACCACCCGCCTCCACCTTGGCAACCACAAGTTTTTTCTCTATATCTTTGAGTTTGAGAAACAGCTTTTGGTTTCATTGATTTTCTCTATTGATTCTCTATTTTCAATTTCATTGATATCTACTTTTATTTTTATTATTCCTTTTCTTTTGCTTACTTTATATTTAATTTGCTCTTCTTTTTTAAAATATTTATTTATTTATTTGGCTGCATTGGGTCTTAGTTGCAGCACGTGAGATCTTTATTGTGGCATACAGGGTCTTCTGTTGCAGCACGTAGCCTCTTCATTGCAGCACACAGGCTTCTCTCTAGTTGTGGTGTGCAGGCGTCAGAGCATGCATGCTCAGTAGTTGCGGCATGTGAGCTCTCTAGTTGTGGTGCGCGGGCTCTAGAGTGCATGGGCTCAGTAGTTGCGGCGCGTGGGCTTAGTTGCCCTGTGGCGTGTGGAATTTTAGTTCCCCAACCAGGGATCAAACCTGAGTCCCGTGTATTGGAAGGTGGATTCTTAACCACTGGACCACCAGGGAAGTCCCGAATTTGCTCTTCTTTTTTTGCTTTTCTAATATATGTATTCAGCATTATAAGCTTCCCTTTAAGCACTGCTTTCACTGAATCCCACAAATTTTGATAAGTTGTGTTTTCATTTTAATTTACTTGAAAATATTTTAAAATTTATCTTGAGTTTTCTCTTTGGCCCACGTGTTATTTAGAAGTATGTTGTTTAATCTCTGTGTGTTTTGGGATTTTCCAGTTATCTTTCTGTTATTGACTTCTAGCTTAATTCCATTGTGGTCTGAGAGCAGACACTGAAAGATTTCTATTCTTTTAAATTTGTTAAGGTGTGTGTTATGGCCCAGTATGTGACCCATCTTGATGAATGTCTCATGTCAACATAAAAAGAATGTGAATTCTGCTGTTGTTGGATAAAGCAGTCTATAGATGTCCATGATAGCAAGTTGATTTATGATGTTGTTGAGTTCAACTCTGTACTTACTGATTTTCTGCCCACTGAATCTTTCCATTTCTGATAGAGGGGTGTGAAAGTATCCAACTATAATAATGGATTCCTCTATTTATCCTTGAAGTTCTATCAGTTTTTGCCTCATGTAGTTTGATGTTGTTTTTAGGCATATAGATATTAAGAATTTTTATATCTTCTTGGAGAATTCACCCCTTTATAATTATGTAATGCCCTTCTGTATCCCTGAAACTTTCTCTGCTTTGAAGTCTGCTTGATGTGAAATTAATATAGCTACTCTTGATTTTAAAAATGTGTGTTAGCTTGGTATATTTTTCTCCATTCATTTACTTTTAATCTGCATGTGTCTGCACATTTAAAGTGCATTTCTTATGGACAGCATATAGTTGGGTCTTGACAGTCTGTCTTTTGGTTGTGTATTTGGACTGTTGACATTCAAAATGATTATTGATGTAGTTGTATTAATATCTACCATATTTGTTACTGTTTTCTATTTGTTGCCCTTATTCTTTGTTCCTATTTTTGTCTTTTACGTTTTCAGCCTTTTGTGGTTTTAACTGAGCATTTTATGTGATTCTATTTGTACTTTCTTAGCATGTCACTTAGCGTGCCTTTCTTAGCATTTTCTCTCCTTTCCTAGCATAAAAGTTACACTTTATCCTTTCCTTTTTTTTTCTTTTACATCTTTATTGGAGTATAATTGGTTTACAATGGTGTGTTAGTTTCTGCTTTATAACAA
>NW_006772014.1:0-555 GCF_000442215.2 Lipotes vexillifer
AAAGAGTGCTCCTCCCTTTTATATGTCCAGTTAAATTTTGAAGATTGAATGATAAGCCTGGAGTAAGTCATGTGTTGATCCCTAAACCACTTATTGTGGACAGCACATGTGCTGCTCTGATCAGATGTGTATGCATCAAGCCCACCCAAAGTCACAGATGGAGTGCAGCACTGGGTGTTTTCTTGATGGAAATTGAGAATTTATTATTAGAAAATAGTATATAGGTGCTGAACTGGCATAAATGAGATATCCAAACAATACACATCCAATACAAATGCCTGAAATAAAATAATTAAAGCAATTAGATAATAAAAGTAAAACATGAATTAAAGAATGCTCTGAGATTTACATTTGAAAGAACAGTGTTGGAATTATGGTTCTGGCACTTTCAAGCCCTGTGGACTTAAGTAAATGATAAATACTCTGTGAGATTTACTTTCCTTGTTTTTTTAATTTTTGAGGAATAAACAAAATGTTTATAATCCACTAATGAGATAATTGTGTGCAGAGAAAAATTCAAAAGCATTTGAAAAATAAAATAATGTAACAGTTCAG
>NW_006772015.1:0-483 GCF_000442215.2 Lipotes vexillifer
TGTGTGTGTGTGTGTGTGTGTGTGTGCGCACATGTGCACGCGTGCCTGGGCTCACTCCTCCTTTCTTTTTCCCTTCCTCTCTCCCTCCCACAAGCGCTCACTCTCTCCATAATCACTTCCCATGTCTTCCAGAATGCTTAGTGGAGTTTGGAGATGAGACGAAGGCCGATTTCATCTCCAAGCCCTCACGCCTCTCCCCTGTCCATCGTCCCTTTCCCTGTTATTCTGAGAGCAGATTTGGCAAAGTGCTTTCTTGGAGGAGGGAGAGGGACATCTCTCCCCTGCCCCTTTGCTCCCCCTGCAAGGGTGTTTTTGCCATCCCCCGCTCTGTTGTCATTGGGTCCCCACGTAACTGCCCGAGCCCAGTGCTGCTGGCAGTCACGAGCCAGCTCAGGCTGGGGGAACAGAATGTATGAAGTCGCATAATTGGATGAGGAGGAAAGCCGATGGCTGGCGGGTGCCTTGGTGATGCCCAGGGAAAGA
>NW_006772016.1:0-464 GCF_000442215.2 Lipotes vexillifer
TCAACCACTGTGCCACCAGGGAAGCCCTGTTCTTCTTTTTTTTTTTTTTTAATAAATCTATCTATCTACTTATTTACTTATTTATTCAGGCTGCGTTGGGTCTTTGTTGCTGTGCACGGGCTTTCTCTCTAGTTGTGGGTAGCGGGGGTACTCTTCGTTGCAGTGCACGGGCTTCTCATTGCCGTGGCTTCTCTTGTTGCAGAGCATGGGCTCTAGGCTTGTGGGCTTCAGTAACTGTGGCATACAGGCTCAGTACTTGTGGCTCGTGGGCTCTAGAGAGCAGGCTCAGTAGTTGTGGCACCCAGGCTCAGTAGCTGTGGCTTGCAGGCTTCAGGAGTTGTGGCTCGTGGGCTCTAGAGCTCAGGCTCAGTAGTTGTGGCACAAGGGCCTAGTTGATCCATGGCATGTGGGATCTTCCCAGACCAGGGCTCGAACCCGTGTCCCCTGCAGTGGCAGGGGGGGGG
>NW_006772017.1:0-12195 GCF_000442215.2 Lipotes vexillifer
CCCGCGTCTCCTGCATCGGCAGGCGGACTCTCAAGCACTGCGCCACCAGGGAAGCCCCCAGGATTTTTTTAAATGCAAAGATTAAAAAACAGAATAGGTATAGGTCCAGACTGAATATAATTTCCTCCTGTTCCTCTGATTTTGGAGAATAATGTACACAAAAATATAGGAACTGTCATAGAAAGGTACTTTGCAATTTCCTATGCCCATGAAGGCTTCATTTTAATAAAAGGAAATTAGACAATAAAACCTCTGCAAAAGATTCTGTGATAAGCAAATTAATATACTGTATGAAAATATGGTATAATGATAAAAAGCACAGAGGGTGGAATCAGACTGGTGAGTTCAAATCCAGGCTTCACCACTTATCATCTTGGGCTAATCTCCCTATGCCATCTATTAAACGAGATTAATAATGGTACCCACTCCATAAGCTGCTAGGAGAATTTAATGAGGTAATGCAAGTGTGCCACACTCCTTTGCAATACAACTTTGCTTTTCTTTTCATCAATATGTGGCATGTATTTCTTTACACCTTGAGTCTGGGTATGGACAGGTGACTTGTTTGGGATTATAGGACATGTAGCCAAGAAAATGTGTCTCTCAGACTTCCCACTGTGCAAAGCATAATGACTAGCACTCTCACTACCTGTGTGACAAGCCAGGCTTTCCATGGGCTCCTCTTCACCAACGATTGAGCATGGGGGAGAAAGGACTCCTAATTAGCCTGGCTGAAACATTCTGGGCATTGTGCTACAGTCTGAGACTCTTTCTGTACAATTCTCTTTTTCTTTTATTTTAATATAACAGTTTTATTGAGATATAATTCACACACCACGGAATCTGTCCACTTAACGTATGCAGTTCAATGTTTTTCAGTATTTTCAGAGAACTGAGCAAGCATTACCTCAGTCAATTTTAGAACATTAGGATCACCCCAAAAAGAAACCCCATACACATTAGCAATCACTCCCTCTTTTCCCTAATCTGTCAGCCCTAAGCAACTACTAACCTAGTTTCTGTCTCTGTATAGTTGCCTATGTGAAGATTTCAAATAAATGAAATCATACAATATGCTATCTTTTGTAATTGGCTCCTTTCACTTGGCATAATGTTTCTGAGGTTCCTCTATGTTGTAGTATGTTTCAATACTTCATTTCTTTTTACTGTCAAGTAATGCTCCATTGTATGGATGTACCACATTTTATTAGCCGTTTATCAGCTGATGGACATGTAACACTCCTTTCTTTCCTTCCTCTTTCTTAGGGGTATGGCCTACATCATGCTCTCTTCTCCAGCCTTCTCAGGCTCCCTCACCCCCATTCCCTTGACAGGCCTTTCCCCAAGAATTCTCTTATATGTTTAACCCTATCTTGGTGTCTGTTTCTTAGAGGAACCAGACTATTACAAGTGGTACCTGGTGTGATCCGACAGCACAGGTGTTAAGATAAAAATCTAGGACTGCCTCCTTCACGGGTAAAGAAGACACTGTCCTGAGTGGACTGTGGAGCACAGATACACTTGAGCACTTAGTTGCGGTCCAACTGCTACAGATGTCACTGGAGGTGAGCTGGGAAAACTTCCTAGTACAGGGGACTGTCCTTGTGGGGAAAACACTTTAGGCATTTAAAAATATATGGGAGGAAGGGCTTCCCTGGTGGCGCAGTGGTTGAGAGTCCGCCTGCTGCTGCAGGGGACATGGGTTCGTGCCCCGGTCCGGGAAGATCCCACGTGCCACAGGGCGGCTGGGCCCGTGAGCCATGGCTGCTGGGCCTGCGCGTCCGGAGCCTGTGCTCCGCAATGGAAGAGGCCACAGCAGTGAGAGGCCCGTGTACCGCAAAAAACAAAAAAACAAAACAAACAAAAGAAAGTCCTGAAGAAGATCACTTATTGACAGACATCATTAATTCTTAGCTATTTTTTATCGTTTGCCCTAACTTTTCTATCACAAACTAATTCATCGTACTGTGGTGACATGGTGCTTAATTTGATGGTGGCTGAGGAAGGAAGGGTATTTCAAACCCCCGTAAGGTTTTCTTTCCCTGTTACTAGACTTTTTTTCCAGGTAGCTGACAATAAAACATTTATATCTATGTATTAATAAATGCTACTGAATTGTCACGTGTTCTGGCTTCTTTGCCATTTGACCAGTAGAATGTGAAATTTTACATAATGGTTTTTTGTTTGTCTGTTTGTTTTCCGGCTGCGCTGCACAGCTTGTGGGATCTCAGTTCCCCAACCAGGAACTGAACACGGGCCACAGCAGTGAAAGCCCGTCATCCTAACCAGAAGGCCACCAGGGAACTCCCAGTAAAACGTGAAATTTAAAAAAGATCAACTTTTGGACACTTTCAGGATTGGGAAATACTAATTTTCTATCCAACCTTGAGATTTCTTTTTTCAAGAAAGAAATTTAGGCAAGATTTAACCTGCAAATTGCTTTTCCAATTAATCTGACTGCTTTCTTCTCCTTCCTTCCTTCTCTTGTCCTGTTCACAGTTCTCACAGTGAGGGCTGACAATCTCTTATCTTGGGAGCCATGAGCCATTCACACTCCAGGCCTCTCAGCCATTCCAGGGGGTGATCAATGCATGGCTCTCTCTTCCTTCAGAGAATCTGAAGGTAAAATACAATCCATATTAGCACAGGAGAGGTGGGTATTTCTCTCCCTGGAGATCCTTTCAGAAATAATTCTCTTGCCTAACAAACAAGTTGGTTCAGGCACTGCCCTGCCTAAATTCTGAGTAAGACAAGTCAGGAGACTTCTTTCTGCCTGACAGATCTTTTACTGACAATTAGGGACAATTTTGATTAAATTCAGAATGCAAGGTGACTCCCCCATCACAGATGGCCAACCGCACATCACTCACCTCAAGGAAAAACCCTTCAGCTATTCTTCCTAAGGTTAGAGAATATATTCGTGACTACCACTAGCATCGCTGAAGAAGGGATCAACTGTACCCAAAATTATAGGGCAATGATATCGCTTACATGTGGAATCTAAATAAAGGGTACAGAACTTCCCTGGTGGTACAGTTGTTAAGGCTCCATGCTTCCAATGTAGGGAGTACAGGTTTGATCCCTGGTCGGGGAAGTTCCGCATGCTACACGGTGTGGCCAAAAACAAAACAAAACAAAAGGGTACAAATGAACTTACCTACAAAATGGGAATCGAGTTACAGATGTAGAAAACAAACTTTTGGCTACCAGGGGATGACGGGGAGGATAAATTGGGAGATTGGGATTGACATATACACACTACTATATATAAAATAGGTAACTAATAAGGACCTATTATATAGCACAGGGAACTCTACTCAGTACTCTGTAATGCCTATATGGGAAAAGAATCTTAAAAAGAGTGGATATATGTATATGTATAACTGATTCACTTTGCGGTACACCTGAAATTAACACAACATTGTAAATTAACTATATTCCAATAAAAATTTTTAAAAAACTATAGGGCAAAATAATCAGACTTAGCATAAGATGAATCTAATTCTCACTTCTATCAACGTGCTTACTAAAATTCTGATTGTTGCGACAAAGTAATTACGTAGTGAAGGAGCTATTTATTCCAGCTGGCATTCTAATAAAGCAGCAGCAGGGAGCCAATCTCCCAACGTTATTGGGTAAAGAATTTCAAATTGAAGCAAAATTATAAATAAATGTCTCACTGCTCTTACATAGTTTGGATATACTAAAATTAATGGCTAGGATCTGGTGGTGCAATTAATTTTGATATAAGGCCCAGTGTAGGGCCTGGTAAGCAGTAGAGACTGGTAGCTCTAGGACTTAGAGCCTGAGACTAGACCACAGTGCCCAGACATATCTCTTAGCTAGCTTCCTCCAAATCTTCTGGAATATAGCTGAATGATGCAAAAGTGTCCACTGCACCTGTGCTTAGAGGAGAAAGGGGTTCTTCTTCAGACAGAGGAATTTAAAGGAATGCTAAACGCATGCAAATTCCACCCTAAATACTGGGACTAGCTAATCACTGCAGCAAAGGTAAGAATTCGGGCATTCATTCAAAGGAAAGCTTACGGTTTCCAGAACAGAGATAATGTTACAAAACCACCACAGACCCCACCACAGGCTCAAATGTAATTTTGTATAAAATGTAATTTACGCATAAAAATGTTGACTTTTCATATGTATTTGTGTTTTCACAAGGATCCGGGAGCTAGTGGATATAATATGTATAACTGATTCACTTTGCGGTACACCTGAAATTAACACAACATTGTAAATTAACTATATTCCAATAAAAATTTTTAAAAAACTATAGGGCAAAATAATCAGACTTAGCATAAGATGAATCTAATTCTCACTTCTATCAACGTGCTTACTAAAATTCTGATTGTTGCGACAAAGTAATTACGTAGTGAAGGAGCTATTTATTCCAGCTGGCATTCTAATAAAGCAGCAGCAGGGAGCCAATCTCCCAACGTTATTGGGTAAAGAATTTCAAATTGAAGCAAAATTATAAATAAATGTCTCACTGCTCTTACATAGTTTGGATATACTAAAATTAATGGCTAGGATCTGGTGGTGCAATTAATTTTGATATAAGGCCCAGTGTAGGGCCTGGTAAGCAGTAGAGACTGGTAGCTCTAGGACTTAGAGCCTGAGACTAGACCACAGTGCCCAGACATATCTCTTAGCTAGCTTCCTCCAAATCTTCTGGAATATAGCTGAATGATGCAAAAGTGTCCACTGCACCTGTGCTTAGAGGAGAAAGGGGTTCTTCTTCAGACAGAGGAATTTAAAGGAATGCTAAACGCATGCAAATTCCACCCTAAATACTGGGACTAGCTAATCACTGCAGCAAAGGTAAGAATTCGGGCATTCATTCAAAGGAAAGCTTACGGTTTCCAGAACAGAGATAATGTTACAAAACCACCACAGACCCCACCACAGGCTCAAATGTAATTTTGTATAAAATGTAATTTACGCATAAAAATGTTGACTTTTCATATGTATTTGTGTTTTCACAAGGATCCGGGAGCTGTTCAAGTACAACTCTGAGATTGTTTTCAACAGCATTTTTTGCTGTCCCCTTGTACCACATCAAAGCAACTGAAACTCTATATTTAATTTTAAGAAAGCATTCTAAAATGTCCAAGTTCTTAAGCCCCAAAGGAGAACGAGGCAAAGCTAAGCCCTTCACAAACAGTAACAGAAATGATCTCATTAAGCATCATTGTCCAAACACGTCCGCTCTTCAAACAGACCAGGTAGTGAAAGATTGAATAAAGGTGCTGGTTTCTATTTTATCTCCACCTAAAGGTTTCTGTCTTGAGCTGAAACTGAAGCTTATGTTCTTCACAGAGTTCACTTGTTTTAGAAGGAAAGGAAAACATTCCACACAAATTACTCTAAAAACTAAAAATTATGGTTTAAATAATGCTATCTCCATCGGTCATAGCCTGAAATACAAAATCAGCCACACAGAAAGACCCTTTAAATGTTCACACTGATTTTCTCCCCTAATTTTGGTTTCCCTGCCGTACCCTCTCCACCCCTACTCCTGCCTCTTCATTTAGGGCAACACAAGCACTCTCTGTTCACAGCAGTTGTTTCAGGGGAAAACAAACCTCTATGTCACTTAACCCACTAGGAGCTAGTTAGTAATTTGTGTGAATGATTCAATTCAACAAATATTTTGTACATCTACTAGGGATACATCAGTGAAATAAGCAATCACAAAGAATCTCTACCCTTGGGAAGCTTACATTCCAGTGGGGAAAACAAACAATAAACATTGTAGACAGTAACTATTCAGTATGTTTGAAGGTATTAAATAGAGTGGACAGGGTAGGCGTCGTTGAGAAGCTGGGGGAGTTCGCAGAGTGGACACCACATCGCAGGGAAGAGCTTTCTAGGCTGAGGGAAGAGCTGGAGCGAATGTCGGGAGGCTGGAGCAAAGCCAGAATATTCAAGGAACCAGTGAACGTCCACTGTGGCTGGGGTAGGGTGAGCAGACAGATGCTCAGAGAGGTCGATGGGGAGTATATTAGAGAAGGGTGGCAGAATGTGTCATTCCAAAACATGCCTCTTCGGCATAAGGATTATTTTGAGCTGATTATTTTGAGAAACAGCAGACACAGGAGAAGCTCAGAAAATAGAGTCCAAGTTCCCCTTACATAAGGGAAATTTACATTGAGAAAGAAAACTTCCCTGTGTAAGGGTGT
This sequence comes from Lipotes vexillifer, assembly GCF_000442215.2. Classification (NCBI taxonomy): domain Eukaryota; kingdom Metazoa; phylum Chordata; class Mammalia; order Artiodactyla; family Lipotidae; genus Lipotes; species Lipotes vexillifer. The sequence goes on from NW_006772017.1 coordinate 6,198, forward strand.
GTCCCTTTCTGTACCAGGAAGAGAAGGTTCACTAAATCACAGTAGACTCTTGTCAATGGAGAAAGCATCACTGAAAACTTCACGGCAAAGCTTACCCTGTTGACCATGCTTTCCCTGGTAACTTCCTCATAACCAGCCTCCCCATAGATAGTATTTAAGCTGGAGTTCGAAGCCACCACAGGGATTTCCTCATTTTTTGCTGGGTGTCTCCCATGCATCCGTGAGGTAGAGATGTTGATAAACTTCTCTTTGTTTCCTCTCTTGTTAATCTGTCTTTTGTTATAGGGGCCTCGGCTGAGAACTACGTAAGGTAGAAGGAAAAATTTTTTTCTCCCCTACATAAGGACTCTGATTTCTCCTTCCTAAAGGAGACAAGACAGTCTTAGAAAGGTGACACACATCTCACAGCAGAGCCTTGACGGCCAGTGTTCTTGTCCCATGTCTTCCAACATCAGAAGATGAGGCATGGTTTAATTTTTCTAACGTGCATAAGTCACCCTGCAAATCTCCATTTATTGGTGTCTTTCATCCTTAACATGTAACTTGGAATTGTTTTCCAGTGATAGCTCTTTCTTTTTATTTGCAGAAAATATCTTCACTTTGGAACTTCTTGCCCTCAGATGAACATTGTAAACTTTACCTTTCTGCTGGCTACACAACTGTTGGCTCGTAAAAATGTCATTTGCTTTCAGTTCAGACATAAAACTTTCTTCTCCAGGCACACTTTCATCACAACTGGGAACTTTACCAACTAAGACATTTTATCTCTTTCCAGTTCTCAGTCTCCAACCCTCCACCCTTCCACTCTTACTCCTCAGACCTCTTTTCTGTGCCATCTTAAAAGGGCAATTATCTCCCCATTATTCAGAGATGGGTTATCCATCTTGTGGCTCATTTATACCCTTTGCTCATTAACTTCTTTTCCTGTTTTAGTCATTTCAAATTATCATTACTAGAGAAAAGCTAGAGATAACATTTTATAAAACACATTTACCTACATATGATAGAGACAATGCCATTATTTTACCAAATCTCATTTTATTTTTCTCTTACTGGGCACTTGGGAAACTACATTTTTCAGCATACCTTGCTGTTCTTTGGGGCCATGTGACTCAGTACTGGCCGGTAGGGAATGGATGGAAGTGACATAAACCACTCCCACATCTGAACATTAGCAATATATCATGCAGTCCTGCATCCTTTCTTCCCTTTCTTCAATAATCTTGGAGGCCACATGTACAGGCTGTATCAGAAGATGATGAAAATAAGGATCTCAGGGTTTTCAGAAGGAGGGAAACCTCCACTGATTCACATCTGAATCCACTTTGGTTGCGCTAAGCCACTGAGTTTCAGGGGTTGTTTCTGTAACAATCTAGAGCATTCTATCACCATAATCTATCTTATTCAATTCTTCTTTCACTTTCCCATCTCCCCCAGAAACATTTCACAGATGGGGAAACCAGAGCTCAGTTATGCCTGTGGTCTGGCTAAGCTAACACAGCTAGTAAATGAGGCAGCGAGCCCTTGGTCTTCTCTACACCAGATCTACTCTGTTTCTGGGGTTCTCATTGTACACTTTCTGCTCTTTGTCATGTAGGGAAGGGAAAAAAATCTTTTTCCCTTACCCTGCTAGGATCTCTGCATGGGGCCCTGCAAATTAGACTGACAAGAGACAGACTAACAAGAGGAAAAATAAACACAGAAGTTTATTATCACCTGTGTTGTGCATACAAATGGGAGCACTCAAAGATGAGTAGCTCAAAGAGGTGGTTAGAACTTGGGCTTATAGAACATCTTAGCAAAAGAACAGAAAATTTTTAGAGCTTTGACAAGACAAAGGAAAAGGACTTTGAGTTTCTAAGGCAGCAGATTGTAAGAAAGTAAACATATGGGGAAACTAATGGAAGATAAGAGTCAGTCAGGTTTATTATGTAGATTCCTCTGGTGCCATCTCTGGGCTGGTAAGGGTCTAGAGCTGTCTCCAGTAGTTATCTTCTGTCGTTCCTGGTAGAAAGGGGAGGGGCACAACTTTACAAATGTATGTCCTGCTTTTAGGTAAATAGAGGGAGGGCAGAGAGCTCTTCTTGTATCTGTCTTCTCTCAATTGCATTTAGCTCAAAATAACCCTTATTCCAAAGTGGTACATTTGGGGGTGGGTTACAGCTTTCATTGGGTCATTCACCCCAAAAGATCCTACACTTAATCTCTCCAGAATGGTCATTTATTCCTAACCACCATAACTCTATTAATATGCAAGGAGAGAGGGAACAGACACACTGCAGCTGTGGCCTACTGGGGAATAATGGCAGACCTCTCTGATGTTTAGCTTATATAACCAAAATAGCCACTAGTTTCATGCTTCCAATCAATAAGGCAAAACAAGCAAAAAGCCATGTATCACAACAGATACTACAAGGAAGGACCCATGCAAAAGTCACCAGGTGCCATGAAAAGGGTCTGAAGCAAACCTTCATAATGCAGGCTTCTCCTGTGCCATGTTGTGTGGAACCTCTACACCATCTATTCATTTTGCAGCCACACTGCCACTTATAAATAATGATACCTCCCAAAGACATGGCAAACATAATTCTACATTTATGGGCATGTGTGTATATGGCCAGACTTTAGAGATAACTCTGCAAACATCCTTACATCTAGAGTTTCCTCTCTATATCAACGCACCACCATCTACCCAGTTATCAGAGCCGGGAATCCAAGTGTCATCCCTGAGTCATCTGTTTCCTTCACCCAACATCAAGTCCAATCATTCTTCCTCCAAAACAACCCTCATCCCTGACTTCTATCCATCTTCAATTGTCACCTCATCTCTTACCTGAATTAATAGAGAAACCTTGTAACTGGTCTCCCAGCTTCCCGTTGAAATCTCCATTAGCCCAATCTCCTCAGCAAAAGTGATCTAAAAACATAAATCAAATCATTTCACCCCTCACCTAAATCTTTAAAATAATTTCTTATTGCACTTAGAATAGAATCTAAACTCTTCTCTATGGCCTTCGAGATTCTGCAAGACCTGGGTCCTGCCTATTTCTCCGGCCTCATGACACAGAGTTCTCCCTACTCCCCACTCTCTATTCACTGTCCTTCCAACAGCTCTGTCTCACCTTTGCCTTGGGATTTGCTCTTGCCTCTGCCTGAAATGCTTTTGATTTTTAGACATCGCCTCTCCAGGGAGTCCACGCTGACCACCTACAAGAAGAAGACCTCTCCCCCATTATTCTCTATTACGGCATTCAACCTCTTCAGGAAACTCAGCACAGCCTGCAGTGATCTTATCAGCTTCTGTTTACTTGTGTGTTTTCCCCACCAGAAAGTTATGTTCATAAAAGATAATAGCTAATACTTTCTTTGTGCCAAGCACTGTCCTAAGTGCTTTATATATGCAAGCATAGCCTGCCAAGTATCTCCCAGAAACAACACCTTTTGTTTTTTAATACCCAAACTTCATAGAATGTATGTATTTCTCAATAGAGTTTGTCTATTTTAAGCTGGTATTAAATTTTATATTTTTGTCTCCAAAAATGTAATACATGTTAGCAAAACAACATGGAGGAACATTTTCCAGTTACCATCCAAATTCAAGCGGTAGAACAGCAGGAACAATCGTAGGCATTTTGAAAAGCACAGCAAGTATCCACAGAGGGGAGGTAGTCTTTGGATGTTGCTGATGCTTCCAGTGACCTCAGAGCATCATGCTCAGAGTGAGTCATGCTCTGTCACTGGCGCTTGTCCTGAATGCATTTACCAGTGCTTTCCATATTGAGCCACTGTGTTTTGCCCAGAGCTGTACAGTGAGTACCAGAAACGCTGAGAAATTTTGGAGAGCATGATGGATAAGGAATTAAAGGAGTAAAAATAGTACTTACAATGGAAGAGATGCTACTGTACATAAAGCAACTGTTTTAATTTTCTAGTGATCAATGTTTTAAACATTTTGCACCCTAATGTGACCATTGTTAATAATACCTAGGTGTGTCATGGAGAAAAAACTTTTTCTCTACTCTCTTAGGTGTTCTCTTGGGGACCTGTAAATTAAACTGGCAAAAGACAGATTAGTAAGATAAAAGAAAGATTTTTATTCATGTGTATGTGTGGGAGTTCACAGAAAAATGTGACTCAAGGAGGTGGTTAGAATAGTTTATATATCATCTTCGTAAAAGATGGGAGGAGTAGAGCAGCACTTTTTGGAGAACAAATGGCTTCTTAGAAGGAGGGGAGAAAGGGCTCTTATACAAACGCCATTTTTGAAAAATAAATGTGCCCTCAAGGAGGATAGAAGGAAGGCATGATAGTTTGTGACAATGTCTGTCTGGGTGTGGTACAACTTCTGACTTCTTATCTGTAAGAAGAGAAAATCAGGGTTGCTCCAGGGAGGGAATTTATGACAATTGAATTCTTTTGTGAGGCTCTGCTTTTAGGCAGGTAAGAGAGTTCAGGAACTCAGATGCCTTGGCTTAAAATAATTCTTATGCCAAAGTGGCATATTTTAGGGTGACCTCTCCTGATCCCTTCAGACGTTTTAGTGTACTTTTGTTATGCCTCAGGAAGTTGGTTGGGGGTTTAGGGTTGACATGTAATGTGTTATAATTTTTCCCTTTTAAGATAATGTGAAATAGAATGGAGGTAGCATCTTCACACAGAAAATCTAATTTTCAGATGCAAATTACTAATATTTACTGAGATGTCAGTATTGTGGTGCTTCGAGGACAATGAAGGACGACGCTGCCTGAAAAAGTGTCAGCCTTACGCCCCCTCCTGGACTCTTAATCCCCCTCCCCACCTCCCCACCCTGTTGCGATGTTTACGAAATTCCTGAGCCCACCTGGGCGACGCCCACCTGGGCAACAGGACCTGTTCCAAATAAGGAAAGGCATCTGCCCTGACCCACTCCCACCCTGCAGAAGGAAGGTATATGTGTCTCGACCAATCAGTAAACAAAATTTTCACCTTGGACCATTCCTTTGTTTTCTGGCTATAAAAACTGATCAATAGCACATGTTTGGGCTCGACTCTCCCAGACTACTAGGAAGTCAGCCCGCTGTTCTGACAGCGACCCTTCCCTCTGATAAATTCTATCTTCTTTACATTCGGCCTTGTGTCTGCAAATTCTTTTCCAACCTGCGTTCGGACCACGACAATATGAACTCATTTCAAGCAAACGTCTATCTTATGTGGTAGGTAGTTTTATTCACCTTGCCTCCTTCTGTGCGGCATGTAAAGGTTTAGTAACATGCCCAAGATTCTAATGGAAGTAAGTACATCTGGGACCTGAACCCAGCTATACTCAATCGAAATTCTGCTTTCTTACCCATTACAGAGGCTATAAGGGCCTCTCCCAAGGGAAGGTCTGCATCCATCTAGTTCGCCATAGATCCCAATGCCTGACAGGGCTCCGTCCGTAGTAGATGATCAATTACTTGTCCCAAATGAATGAAGTTATGGACTGAAGGAAACCAGAATGTGTCACCTCTTTGACGTAAAAATTATTTTGAGCTGAAGGCATTTAAGAAGCAGCAAATGCAGGAAAAAGGTCTCTCCACCCTTAACAGATGGCACCAGAGGAATCTGCAAACAGTCCTCCCTCCAGTAGTTTTCTCCCATATATTTACCTTCCCACAGTTTGCCACCCTTGGAAGCCTAAAACCACTTTCTTTTTTCCAGCCATTTCTCTACAAATAGATTGTTCTTTGTTGAAGATGCTATTACAAACCAGAGTTCTAAGCCACCTCCCTGAGTTACTCTTTCCTTGAGTCTCTCCCTTGTACGAGATACACATGTTAATAAAATTCTGTATTTTCTCTTGTTAATCTGCCTTCTGTTACAAGGGCCCCAGCCAAGAATTTTGAAGGGTAGAGGGACAAGAATTTTTTACCTCCCTTACAGATGAATGGATGGATGGGTTAAAACAGGTGCCGTAGGGCTTCCCTGGTGGCGCAGTGGTTGAGAGTCCGCCTGCCGATGCAGGGGGCACCGGGTCGTG
>NW_006772017.1:13003-17247 GCF_000442215.2 Lipotes vexillifer
GTCGTCTGGAGCCTGTGCTCTGCAGCGGGAGAGGCCACAACAGTGAGAGGCCCGCGTACCGCAAAAACAAAAACAAAAACCAAACAGGTGCTGTAATAACTGGCCTGTGATCTTCAAACCTGTACCTGAGGAACTCTTCTAGATTGAAGAAAATCAAAGAGGTATGACAACTAAATGCATATGCGTGATCCTGGATTGAAACCTTTTGCTCCAAAGGATGCTATTAGGGCAACCGGTAAAATCTGAATGGGGACTGTGGATTAGATGGTATGATTCATGGGACTGATAACGCACCTGAATGACACAAAGATTACTTCAAGGTGGAAACAACTAAGCTACAACTGATGCAGAAAGAACTCTTATCTGAACTTCCCTTACCTAGCGCATGGCTTTATGAGAGTCAGCTGCCACAGCCCCTCCAAGATTTCCAATCAGAGAGGCCTGACCTTGGGCACCGGGACATTCCAAAAGATTGTGTAAACAAGCCTCATCCCAGCCTTCCATCCTTTGAAGCCCTAATCACCACTAACCCCCGCTGTTAAGTTGATACATAAACCTCTACCTTCAGCTGTTCAAGTTGTCTCTTCATCTGAAGGCTCCCACATGCATAAACAAACTTATCCTGTTAATCTGTGTGAGTTAATTCACAGACCATCCCCCCCCTTACCATATAAAATGGTAAAAGAAAATCTTCCTTCCAACATGATCTATCTCCGTTAAGTTCCTGATTTTGATGGTTGTACTAAGGTGATGTAAGAGAATGTCCTTGCTTGCCAGGAGGAAAACTGGCTTCTATGAACGCTTTTGCCATGATATCTACAGGAGTTTTTTTGTTTTTAAGTTATGAGATGAATAAATTCTGTACTCCCTTACAAGGGAGATGGGGAAGTTATATGGCAGCAGAGGGATGAGTGATGGTGGCCACATATATCAAGGCTATAGCCATACCTGTTAACACAGGCCAGAGTTGGTGGAACCCAGGGAACTTCCTCAAGGATCAGACCCCCCAGAAGGCCACGTGGTAAATGAATCAGGAGAGGTGCAAAGGGTAGAACTTCGAGTGATTCTTACTCTTTTTTTTTTTTTGGCTATGCCCTCGGCAGTGAAAGCACAGAGTCCTAACCACTGGACCTCCAGGGAGTTCCCTGAGTGATTCTTATTCTTGTGCACATTTAACTGCCTCGGCCCTCACACTGCAGGCCATTACCATCACCTTAGGCACCCCCCTAGAGCCCAGCTCAGTTCCCTAGAGTGAGCCAGACAGTAACACGGAGCTGAGTGAGTGGGTTCAGAACATGCTGCCCCAAAATATGCCAATTTGACTTTCTGATTATTTTGAGCTAAAGGCACTTGAAAAACAGTAGGTGTGAGAAAGGCACTCTGACCTACCCTTTTCTTCCCGAAGACAGAAGACAAAACTCCTATATGAAACACACCCTCCCTGAACCTGGAGACAGCAAGGGGAGGCCAAGAAGCATTCATGCAAGGAAACCTTGTTAAAATAACCCTTATCTTCCTTTAGTCTCCACGTATATTTTAGTTACTTTCTCATAAATACTACTCTTTGCTCCACCTAATATATAAAACACTTAGGCCTAACTGCTTTGGGGGTTTTCATTTCCCTGTGAAGGCTCCCATGTACATATAAAAATAAAATTTGTATGCTTTCCTCCTGTGTATCTGTCTTATGATAACTTAATTCTCAGGCCCAGCCAGAGTCACTAAGGAGGTAAAGGAAAAGTTCTGTCCCCTTAACAAACCCTAATAAAGTCCACGGGAGGGGAGGGGGAGGGGGAGGGGGACAGGGGAGGCGGTGTTCTGAAAACGGTGGCCACCGAAACAGAATTTTCCTTTCCTTTTTCAGAAGATTTGCTATCATACACATACCTGGGTTATTCTCAACATGGACTGACAGAGGAAGGTGTAGCACTGACCACATTTCTGACATAGCCTGTTTCCTGTGACCAGTGACTTAATTTGAGGAACAGCTTAAATTCTTGGCTCTCTGATTCCCTGCTGACACCCAGATAAATGCTATCAGTCTGAGGGATTTATTTTAATTCACTTCCATATATTAATTTGATGCAAATAAATCATTAACCCCTCCACCGTACCTCTGCTCTTCTGATGCTTCCCTCTGCTACCTGGGTATCTTGCTAATTCCCACAGACTAGTGAAGGTGGCTCTTAGCTGGGATACACTTAAAAGGCCCAGTGGGCCTTCTGGTTTCTCCTTCACCTCCAGTACCAGCCATAACTGCCTCTCTTTATGTTCTCTTTGTTGAGTATCACTTTAGGCTTTATTTTCACTGTGTGGAGGATTTTATTACCCTGATTTGACCCAGTTACAGTGCCCATTTAATTATATTGCCTAACTTTCTTATTTGGATAAATCTTTCCAAATCTTAAGAAGGCATTTTAGAGGGCAATCAGGCCGGTTCCCAAGGTTTTACACTTCACACTTAAGAATTTTATTTAAAATGAGTGTGGTTGTAAAAACAAAAACAGAAACAAACAAACCCTAGACATAGAAAAATTATTGGAAGACAACACATCAAAATACGTTTTCTGGGACTTCCCTGGTGGCACAGTGGTTAAGAATATGACTGCCAATGCAAGGGACACGGGTTCGAGCCCTGGTCCGGGAAGATCCCACAGGCCGCAGAACAGCTAAGCCCGTGAGCCACAACTACAGAGCCTGTGCTCTAGAGCCCGCAAGCCACAACTACTGAGCCCACGTGCCACAACTACTGAAGCCCACGAGCTTAGAGTCCATGCTCCGCAACAAGAGAAGCCACTGAAACGAGAAGCCCGCGCACCGCAACAAAGAGTAGCCCCTGCTCACCACAACTACAGAAAGCCTGCGCGCAGCAATGAAGACCCAATGCAGCCCAAAATAAATTAATTTTGAAATATATATGTTTTCTTTTTAATTTTTCTATGTGAGTTTATATAATATTCATAATGGGAAAATGCAATTACTTTGTTAAATAAATTGAACACAGAACATTATCTTTCTTTTTAAAACATCTTATCATATCTTGGATCAAGGTGAAGATAGGATAGCCTTGGTTTGACACAATATTTTTTTCCCCAAAAAATAGCTATAAGGACTATTTCTCTGATGCAAATCTTATTTCCAGTTGACTCTCACTAAAAAATTAACGATGTGGTCGCACTGAAAAAGAGAAAGAAAAATCTCAGTAGTGAGCATGTAGTACTTTCAAAACTTGCAGATGTACTCAAAACAATGCATAATGTAGTTCTGTTAACAGGGGACTCATTTATCTCTCCATCCATTCATTCAACAAGTCATCCAATTCCTGAGCCCCCTGAGGTCTTGGGGAAGCAGCGGTAAGACAAGCCCATCTGCCACTCTGAAGCTAGAGGACTGGTGATGAATGGCAGCAACGAAACAGGCCATCTGGAGTAATTACACTGGGGGTCACAGAACCCAGAGAGTAGAGAGAGGGGCAGCTATAAGGAGTGGACAATCTCTTTGGATGATGGCCTGATGAATTTACTTAGAATTTCCAAGAACTAGGAATTTTTTTAAAGATACAAATTCCTGAGTAAGTGTTCTTGGCCCACCCCTTGGCTGGGGGGAGCATAGCCCCCAGCGGCAGATGAATCCCTTCCATCACAGCCCCTACTACTGGATATTGACATTACCTGCCTCCCCACATACCCCAAGAGCTGTATGTCCAATTCACTTAGTCATCTTGGTATCTGGCTCAGGGCCTGGGCCAGAAAATACATTTAATAATGCTGAGTGAACTGTTTGCTGATACGTAACGGGACTGCAGGTCCTTGCCCTCTATCGAGTATGTGAGACTCACTCTATGAATCTAAATAATGATGAATTCATGAGAATTAGTACCCATTACTGGTGGAGAGTGGAGGTGAGGGAGCTTAAAAGTATTATTTGTTAAGTGCAAATGTGTAAAATAGTTCACATTTATGTAACCTTGTGGGTGCTTCTCCTGATCTTATCCAGATGTGGCTATAAAGGTGACCTGAGATGATCCAGGCCAAGGACCACCATGCATCCACGTATGCACGTATGGGAGGGCAACATGTATTAACACTGGTGAGTTTGCCAACTTCTCTGCTCCCTTAATCTGCCAGTGAGGATCCCAACATTTTTGGTCCCTTCTTCTCAGCTGTACCCCAGCCTCTTAGGACAGGCCACTCCTGCCACATTTCTTTCTGGACATTGTGTGATGGGGAAGCCAAAGAAGGAGG
>NW_006772017.1:17311-20685 GCF_000442215.2 Lipotes vexillifer
GGAAAGAGTTTGTGGGGGAGGAAAAAACTGTCTTTCTTCTAATTCCCAGGTTCTCCAGCTGGAGCCTTGTAAATTAGACTGACAAAAGAGAGATTAACGAGACAAAAACAAAAACAGAAGTCTATGACCATGAGCTTCATGCATACACATGGGAACACTCAGTGATGAATAACTAACTAAAAGCGCTGGTTAGAACTTGGGCTTATATAGCATCTTAACAAAAGAACAATACATTTTAGAGAAGTGACAGGACAAAGGAAAAGGACCTTGAGTTTTTAGGGGTGGCAAACTGTGGAAAGGCAAACATATGGGGAAAGTAATGATAGATGAGTGCTAGTATTAGCAAGATTTGTTATTTAGATTCCTTTGGTGCCATCTCTGGGTTGATAGGGGTCTCTGGTGATTAACTTCTGTCCTTCCTGGTAGAGTGGGGAGGGGATCATCTTCACAGATTTCTGTCCTACCTTTAGGCAAATAAGAGGAGGCCAGAGAACGTTTCTTGTACCTGCTTCTTCTCAAATGCCTTCAACTCAAAATAATCCTTATGCCAAAGTGGTACAGCTTGGGGTGGCATACTCTGCTACGCTTCAAGTTCAAAGAGATGTAGTCAGTCTACAACCTGAAGAGACTCAAGAGCTGGGAGCCAACACACTGAGGCTGAAAAGAAAGAGAGCTTGGAGGGAATGCAGTGGCCAGCGAGAGGTATCTGGGAGTATGGATGACAACAGAGTTTGAGGAGGAAAGGAGAGAGGGACAGGAGAAGGCATAGGGACCGTGACTTAGATCTTCTTTGATGTCCTTGGAGAGACCAGAATAAAGAAAGTAATTTCTTGTTTCTCTGTCTACCTGCCTTGGTCCATTCGGGCTGCTGTAACAAATATACCAAATACCAGATCACAAAGGTGGCTTATAAAGAGCAGAAACTTATTGCTCACAGTTCTGGAGGCTGGAAGTCAGAGACCAGGGTGCCAGCACGGACAGGTGAGGGCCTTCCTCTGAATCAGAGCCCAAATTTCTTGCCACGTCCACACACGGTGGAAGGGGCTAGGGAGCTCTGTGAAGTGTCTTCTGTAAGAGCGTTAATCCCATTCAGGAGGCCTCCACCTTCATGACCTAGGCACCTTTGAAAGGCCTTACCTTCTAAGGTCATCACCTTTGGGGGTTAGGATTTCAGCGTATGAATTGGGTCGGGGGCGGGGAGTGATGCAAACATTCAGACCATAGCACCATCTTATCTCTCTCCTTCACCTTTGGGGATAGTATCTATTTAAATATGACACCCTTCCAGGACTGAGTGATGAGGTCCCAGTGTACCTATTCATCTCTACTTGGTTCTGACGAGAACAAATGAGCATCTCACGCTCAGCATGTCCAGCACTGAAGCCCTGATCCTCCTCCACAATCTGCTCTACCCACAGCCCACTGCTTCTCAGCTGATGGCAACTCCATCCTTCCAGAGACTCAGGCCAAAGCCTTAGTGTTCTCCATGACTTCTCTCCTCTCATTCCAGTGTCCCATTCATCAGGAAATCCTCTAGGCTCTACCTTCCAAATACCTCCAGAACCTGACCACTTACTTGCCCTGACCACAGCTCCTCGCAGTTGGAGCATCCATCAGCTTAGGTTACAGCAGGGACTCCCAACGGGTGTCCCTGCTTCTCCCCTCTCCTTCTTATGACCTATTCTCAGCAGAGAAACCAGAATGATCTTTATGTACCTAGAAGGTAAAAATAAGGTAAAAATAATTTAGCTCATTTACCTCCAGTGCTTAAAATGCTGGAATGGTTTTCCTTTCTGTTAAGATCAAAGCCAAAATTCTTTTAAAGACCTAGAAGGATGTGTTCCTCCCTACCCACCCTGCCTCACCTATTCTCCTCTTTGGATAATTCCCCTGCAGTCACAATGGCCTCCTCGCTCTTGTCTACACTCACTGGGCACACTCCAGACGAGGAACTTAGGGCCTCTGGCTGCTCTCTCTGCTGAAACACTGGCCCCAAAAGCCGTGATGCTAACTTTTTTCCACTCCTTCAAATCTTTGCTCAGATGTCACCTTCTTAATGAGACCTACTCCTATAAAAAATTGCAGCTCTGTCCCGAGCCCCACATTCCTGATCCCCTCACCCTGCTTTATTGTTTTTAGAATTTATCACCTTATCTATGATGCTAACTGTTTAGCCTGAGCAGACTGTAAAGTCCATGAATCCATGTGGATGGATGTCTTTGTTTTGATCTCTACCACATCCCTATCACCTGCAAGAGTGACTAGCGCAGAGCAGCTGTTCAATAAGTATTTGCTGAACGAATGAATGGAATCCATTTACACCAACAAGCAATCAAGGATGGCTTCTAGACTAGGGGAACTGTCCATGTCAGATGCAGCCTTCATGAGCTGGGGAGTGAGCCTTGTCCTTATTGACAGATACAGGCTGAGGTTCAGAGTCAAGCTCCAGGGACCCAGCCGTCTGGCACACAGACTTTTATCTTCATTATTAATCTGCTTTGCTTCAGGACAAAGGCAAGGACATTAGTGTTGACACAATTCAAAGACAACTCCTACCGTTCCTATGCTCCATTTTATTCAATGGCTAGACATGCAGCAGGCCCAAGGTCCAGGCCAGATGAGGGCAGCTGGATGGTTTCAACTAAAATCTTGGATATATGTGATATACTCATATATGGATACACTTGATAAATTCCTTTCAGAAGGTACAAACGGCAGACCAATTGGTCTCAAATGCAACATCTGGCAGCCCTAAGCACGGTGGAAAGGGAAACCAGAGGGAGGCTCACAGGTCTCTTCATCTTTTCCAGAGAGAAATATTTACCTCCTCACCATTACCATAAGAACAACCAATGTTTGCCCCCTTCATCAAGTACCAAACAGGAGCAAATGCATCTATCACTGCAGTCACAGGGTCTCACCAGTGAGCTAAAACCTACCTCTGCAAATCAGCTCCGTGAGAACTATGAAAAAGATGTATCAGTGTGCTGTGGGGTGGGGAAGGTGGAGCTATATACATAAATAAGAAAATTGCTATTTTTCAAGATAGTCAAGTGTATGGGTTGAATTGCGTGCCCCCAAAATTCATATGCTGAACTCTTAACACCCACTACCCAAGAATGTGACAATTTGGAGATAGAGAAGTTAAAATGAGGTCATTAGAGTAGACCCTAATCCAATATGACTTCTGTCCTTATAAAAGGGAAAATTTGGACACAGACATGCACAGAGGGATGAGGATGTGAAGAGATGTAGGGAGAAGGTCACCACCCACAAGACAAGGAGAGAGACCTTTGAACAGATCCCTCCCTCACAGCACAGCCCCCAGAGGGAACCAACCCTGCTGACACTTTTTTTTTTTTTTTTTTTTTTTG
>NW_006772017.1:21410-44115 GCF_000442215.2 Lipotes vexillifer
CCCCTGCATTGGCAGGCGGATTCGTAACCACTGCGCCACCAGGGAAGCCCAACCCTGCTGACACCTTTATCTCAGACTTCCAGCCTCCAGAGCTGTGAGATAATAAATTTCTGTTGTAGAAGCCAACTAGTTGCGGTACTTTGTTATGGCAACCCTAGCAGACTAATACAACAAGAAATTACATTTCAATGTGTAGTTAATATGATAATCCTGCCTCGTCTTACATCACTAAAATTTTAGAACTTGTTGTGACCTGATCATTCAAGTACGTAGCACTGGGCAATGGGTATCACCGAATCACCCATATGTAGTCAGTGTTTACATGTTACACAAAGCTGTCACTTCACCAGCAAAGATTGTTGGTGTTATCTTTGGCTGCCTTTACCTGCCTTCTATTTCTCTTCCATCCAGGGTCTTCTCAGGAGACTTGAAAAACTTTTCTTTTCCCAGTGCCAACACCCCTAGCCCCACCCCAAGGCAAACATTCAGTCCCCCTCCCAAGAATGCACCAGGTTAGTCATTTCTTTTGGCAAAACCTGATTACTCCTTTTCTTGATTCTCTCTGACCCATCAATTCATGCCTTTCAGTGGGCCTTCCACAGCCCATTCCAAGGTAGATTTACTGCCCACTCCATCTTCCTTTTGCACGATTTAATCTGCTGTATTTTAATTGGGTAATAAAACTCTGTGTGCCACCCAGCAAAATTCCACAGGAAGCAATCACCAGAGACATTCTCTCAGCAGCCAATTTCTAATTATTTATTCAGGCCCAAAGCCTAATTCCACCCCTGAGTGCCGTGGCTCTGAACTGCTGCATTCTCCGTGGAGGGGGGAGGGGGCAGGGCGGCCACCACTTGGGATCCCCTGCGAGCACCTCCCTGGACAGCAGACCGTCTCTGAGTCAAGAAGGGCTTAGTCTTCTTGTCTCTGAGTCAGAGGCCTGGGAGAAGCCTCTGCTCTGCTGTTACAGCAAATGGGAGGATTGCCCTGGGGTCTCTGCTTTGTCAGCACCTCCACTCCCGCACCCCACATTGCTCAGGAATGACACTGCCACAATCTGTGAGGCAGTGTCCCCAACATTTAAGGAAAAAATAGGACTAGTCAATTCACAGTGTCACAGTGTCAGCACAACTGGATAGCCATCTGGAAGCAAATTGACACAGAATAAATTCCATACAAATAAAAACACTGAAAGGCAGCAGAATATGCACCCAAAAATATGACCATGGGAGTTTCGGACATGCCACCCCCAAACATACGGCTTTGTTAAAATACGATGCTTTGGTACATTGATTATGTTGAGGTGAAGGCACTTGAAAAACAGCAAATGCAGGGACAGGCTTTTCTGAACTCCCCTTATCTGCGTAATGGCGGTTCCTCCAAAAGGAACTCAGTTGTCATATATCCCCTCACCGGAGCCACATCAACCAGGGGAAGAATGACTCGTCCCAGGAGATGCGACTAGACATCGACATGGCACCCATACAAACTTTGTCACAAACTGTCGGACATTTACTCTTCCAAGAGCCCATTCATCTTTCCTGAAAATCATTTACCCACCCTAGGAGGCCTCCATCCCCTGTCCCCTTTCCCTATTAAGATGGCATTTAATGCTAAATTCTAAGCCACTTCAGGGAGTTCCTCATTTTTCCCTGGGTGTCTCCCATATACACATGAGGTACACATGTTAATAAACTTGTTTGTCTTTCTCCAGTTAAATCTATCTTTTATTACAGGAGTCTCAGCCAAGAATTCGGAAATGTCGAGGGAAAATTGTTTTTCCTCCCCTACAAGATCGATGTGAATATGAATTTATAAAAATGTTAGAATAGAACACAGAAGAATTTTTTATAACTTCAAAATAGATTAGGTCTTTCTAACTATTACACAAAATCCAAAAACCTTAAAAGACTGATACCTTTGACTATATAAAAATTAAAATTTGTTAAAACATGCATTCCTCTCCAAAAAAATCATAAGCAAAGTCAGAAGATAAATGACAGATTGGGGGAAATATTTACAACTTACATCACCCTAATATACATTAAAAAACAAAATTCAACTGAATATATTTTAAAGACCTTACAGGCTTCATTCATGAATCAGGTAGCATCCCATCTAGCAAATGGAAAGGAGCCCCAAGAAGCTGTACAAAATGCAAGGTTTTTATAGGCAGAAGGGAGCAGGAACAAGGAGGTTACTAGCAAAGAGTGGATTGTTTGTGGCAAGGTCACCTTCCTTTAGGGGACAGCACGGGTCTAGCAGGCAGATTACCTCACTAGTGCTGACCAGGTAATTCCAGACTGACTGCTTTAAGATTCCACTCCTGGGAGAGTTTGAAACTGTACTTAGTTAGTTATTAATTCTCAGTTTGGTGACGTGGGGCTTGGCACAAGTGATTTCATTTGGGGGCCTGTTGTTTCTTTTTTTAACCTATATAAAGATGTCTCCTAAAAATCCATAAGAAATATCAACAACCCAATAGAAAAGTTGCAAATGTCTAAGCAGAGAGTTTATGGAAGGAAAATAATGAGTACCTCTTTTGTAATGGGCACGTTTTAAAATGCCCATTACAAAAGAAATGAAAATGAAAATGATAATGAAATACCATTTTTCACTTATTAGACTAGCAAACACTAAATCTCATACATTGTTGGTGGGATTATAAAATAGTTCAATGTCTATGAAGAGCAATTTAGCAGCAACTCTATAAATTACAAATATATACACCCTTCGACCCTAAGAATTTATCTTCCAGATATGCTCACACGTGGGAAGTAACACACTGTACAAAAGCTATTTATGAGACATTGTCTGTAATAGCCAAAGATTGGAAGCCACCTAAGTGTTTATCAAAAAAGACCTGATTTCATCAACTGTGGTAAATCCATATATTCAAATATTCTGTAAGAAAAAAATAGCTCTTAATAAATCAATAAAGAAAAATCATGCAGAAGAATACAAATATACATACCATAGCTATATGTAAAGCAGGCTGTCATTATGTAAAAGAAAAGATGAGGGGGAATAAAATATGTCTCTATGACTGACCTATGCATAAACATATCTGAGAGGATAAAAATAAAGAAATATGGCTTCCCTGGTGGCACAGTGGTTGGGAGTCCGCCTGCCGACGTGGGGGGATCCCGCATGCTGCAGAGCGGCTGGGCCCGTGGGCCATGGCCGCTGGGCCTGCGTGTCTGAAGCCTGTGCTCCGCGACGGGAGAGGCCGCAGCAGTGAGAGGCCCACGTACCACAAAAAAAAAACAAAAACAAAAAAAAACAGAAGAACAAATAAGTGATATAGGCAATCTACCCTAGAAAGAGTTCAGGGTACTGATTGTAAAGATGATCAAATACTCAGAAGAATGGATGCACAGAGTGAGAAGTTAGAAGTTTTTAACAAAGAGTTAGAAAATATAAAGAACAACCAAATAGAGATGAAGAATACAATAACTGAAATGAAAAATCCACTAGAGGGAATCAACAGTAGACTAAATGATACAGAGGAGTGGACCAGCAAGCTGGAAGACAGACTAGTGGAAATCACTGATAGTGAACAGAAAAAAGGAAAAAGAATGAAGAGAAATGAGGACAGTTTGAGAGACTTCTGGGACAACATAAAGTGCACTAATATTCACATTATAAGGGTCCCAGAAGGAGAAGAGAGAAGGAAAGGGGCTGGGAGCATATTTAAAGACATAATAGCTGAAAACTTCCCTAACCTGAGAAAAGAAACAGACATTCAAGCCAGGAAACACAGGGAGTGCTTAAGCCAAGAGGAACACACCAAAACACATTGTAATTATAATGAAAAAATTAAAGATAGATAGAATATTAAAAGCAGCAAGGGAAAATCAACAAATAACATACATGGCAACTCCCATAAAGCTATCAGCTGACTTTTCAGCAGAAACTCTGCAGGCCAGAAGGGAGTGGCACAATATATTTAAAGAGATGAAAGGGAAAAAAATGCAATGAAAAATATTCTACCCAACAAGGATCTCATTCAGATTTGATGGAGAGATCAAAGGTTTCACAAAGAAGCAAAAGCTAAATGAGTTCAACACCATCAAACCAGCTTTACAAGAAATGTTAAAGGGACTGCTCTAAGCAAAAAAGAAACGGCCACAACTAGAAACATGAAAATTACAAAAGGAAAAATCTCCTCAGTAAAGGCAAATATACAGTAAAGGCAGTAAATTATCCATGCACAAAGCTAGTAGGAAAGTTAGGAGACAAAAGTAGTAACATCATCTATATCCACAGTAAGCAGTTAGTGGATACACAAAACAGATGTAAAATATGACGTCAAAAAGAGTAATCTTGAGGGAAGGGGAGTACAAATTCAGGGTTGTTAAAATACATTTGAAATTAAGAGATCAGCAACTTAAAACAATCACATATACATACAGATTGCTATGTATAAACCTCATGGTAACCACAAACCAAAATTCTATAATAGATACACACACAAAAAAAGAGAAGGGAATCCAAACATAACACAAAAGACAGTCATCATATCACAAAAGAAGAGAACAAAAGAAGGAACGAACAAAAACATATTGTAAATAATGCTGCTATGAACACTGGGGTGCATGTATCTTTTCTAATTAGTGGTTTTGTTTTCTTTGGATATATATCCAGGAGTACAATTCCTGGATCATATGGTAGTTCTACTTTTAGTTTTTTAAGGAACCTCCATACTGTTTTCCACAGTGGCTGTACCAATTTATATTCCCACAAAAAAAATATACAAGGGTTCCCTTTTCTCCATATCCTCTCCAATATTTGTTATTTGTGGTCTTTTTGATGATAACCATTCTGACATGTGTGAGATGATATCTCATTGTGGTTTTGACTTGCATTTCTCTGATTATTAATGATGTTGAGCATCTTTTCATGTACCTGTATGTCTTCTTTGGAAAACTGTCTATTCAGGTCTTTGTTCATTTTTTACTTGGGTTGTTTGTTTTCTTGATATTGAGTTGTATGAGCTGTTTATATATTTTGGATATGAATCCCTTATCAGTCATATAATTTGCAAATATTTTTTCTCATTCAGTAGGTTGTCTTTTCATTTTGTTGATGGTTTGCTTTGTTGTGCAAAAGTTTTTAAGCTTAATTAGGTCCCATTTGTTTATTTTTGCTTTGTTTTGCAAAAGCTTTTAAGCTTAATTAGGTCCCATTTGTTTATTTTTGCTTTTGTTTCCTTTGCCTTAGGAGGCAGATCCAAAAAAATATTGCTGCAATTTACATCAAACAGTATCCTCCCTATGTTTTCTTCTAGGAATTTTATGGTTTCTGGTCTTACATTTAAGTCTTTAATCAATTTTGAGTGTGTTTTTTGTATATGGTGTTAGAAGTGTTCTAATTTCATTCTTTACCATGTAACTGTCCAGTTTTCCCAGCACCACTTATCGAAAAGACTGTCTTTTCTCTATTGTGTATTCTTGCCTCCTTTGTTGTAGATCAATTGACCATAAGTACATAGATTTATTTCTGGGTTCTCTATTCTGTTCCATTGATCTATGTGTCTGTTTTTGTGCTAGTACCATAGTGTTTTGGTTACCGTAACTTTGTAGTATAGTCTGAAGTCAGGTGGCATGATACCTCCAGTTCTGGGCTTCTTTCTCAAGATCGTTTTGGATACTCAGGGTCTATGTGTTTCCATATAAATTTTAAAATTATTTGTTCTAGTTCTGTGAAAAATGCCATTGGTAATTTGATAGAGATTGCACTGAATCTTTAGATTGCCTTGGATAGTGTGGTCATTTTAACAATTTTAATTCTTCAACTTCATGAACACTGTATATCTTTCCATCTGCTTGTGTCATCTTCAATTTCTTTCATCAGTGTCTTAAAGTTTTCCAAGTATAGGTCTTTTACCTCCTTAAGTAGGTTTATTCCTAGGTATTTTATTCTTTTTGATGTGATTATAAACAGGATTATTTCCTTAATTTCTCTTTCTGAGAGTTTGTTGTTAGTGTACAGAAATGCAACAGACTTCTGTATATAAATTTTGTATTCTGCAACTTTACTGAATTCATTGATGAACTCCAGTAGTTTTTTAGTGGCATCTTTAGGATTTTCTATATATAGTATCATGTCATCTGCAAACAGTGACAATTTCACTTCTTCCTTTCCAGTTTGGATTCCTTTTATTTCTTTTTCTTGTCTGATTGCTGTGGCTAGTACTTCCAATACTATGTTGAGTAAAAGTGACAAGAGTGGACATCCTTGTCTTCTTCCTGATCTTAGAGGAAATGCTTTCACCTTTTCACCAATGAGTATGATGTTAGCTGTGAGCTTATCATATATGGCCTTTACTATATTGAGGTAAGTCCCCTCTATGCCCACTTTCTGGAGAGTTTTTATCATAAGTGGATGTTGTATTTTGTTAAAAGCTTTTTCTGCACCTACTGAGATGATCATAGAACCATTTATTCTTCAGTTTGTTAATGTGATTTATCACACTGATTGATTTTCACATATTGAACCAGTTTTGCATCCCTGGGATAAATCCCATTTGATCATGGTGTATGATCCTTTTAGTATACTGTTGGATTTGATTTGCTAGTATTTTGTTGAGGATTTTTGCGTCTATGTTCATCAGTGACATTGGCCTGTAATTTTCTTTTTTGTGTCATATCTTTGTCTGGTTTGGGAATCAGGGTGATGCTGGCCTTGTAGAATAAGTTCAGAAGTGTTCTTTCCCCTCCAATTTTTTGGAAGAGTTTCAGAAGGATATGTATTAACTCTTCTCTAAATGTTTGGTAGAATTCACCTGTGAAGCCATCTAATTCTGGATTTTGATATTGGGAGTTTCTTTATTACTGATTCAGTTTCATTACTGGTAATTGTTCTGTTCATATTTTCTATTTTCTCCTATTTCAGCCTTGTGAGATTGTACATTTCTAGGAATTTGTCCATTTCTTCTAAGTTGTTCGTATTATTGGCACATATGATCCTTTGTATATCTGTGGTGTTGGTTGTAACTTCTCCCTTTTCATTTCTGATTTTTATTGATTTGGGCCTTCTCTCTTTTTCTGTTGATGAGTCAGGCTAAAGGTTTATAGATTTTGTTTATCTTTTCAAAGAACCATCTCTTAGTTTCATTGATCTTTTCTATTTGTTCTTTTTTGTCATCTCTATTCCATTTATTTCTGCTGTAATCTTTGATTTCTTTCATTCTACTAACTTTGGGTTTTGTTTGTTCTTCTTTTTCTAGTTCCTTTAGGTATAAGGTTAGGTTGTTTGAGATTTTTCGTTTCCTGAGGTAAGCTTGTATCGCTATAAACTTCACTCTTAGAACTGCTTTTGCTGTGTCCCATAGATTTTGAATCATTGTGTTTTTTGTTTTCATTTGTCTCCAGGTAGTTTCTGATTTCCTTTTTGATTTCTTCAATGATACTTTTTTTTTTCCTTCAGTGATCCATTTTTTTTAATGTTTAGTAGCATATTGTTTAGTCTACACATGTTTGGGGGTTTTTTTGCAGTTCTTTTTCTTGTAGTTGATTTCTAGTCTCACAGCACATGGTCAGAAAAGATACTTGATATTTCAGTTTTCTTAAACTTACCCAGGCTTGTTTTGTGGCCTAGAATGTGATCTATTCTGGAGAATGTTCCATGTGCACTTGAAAAGAACATGTATTCTGCTCATTTGGGATGGAATGTTGTATATATAGCTGTTAAGTTCATCTGGTCTAATGTGTCACTTAAGGTTAATGTTTCCTTATTGATTTTCTATCTGAATGATCTGTCCACTGATGTAAGTGGGGACATTAAATTCCCCTGGTATTATTGTGATATTGTTGATTTCTCCCTTTATGTCTGTTAATATTTTCTCTATGTGTTTAGGTACTCCCATATTGGGTGCATTTATATTTACAATTGTTATATCTTCTTCTTGGATTGATCCCTTGATCATTAAGTAATGGCCTTCTTTGTCTCTTTTAACAGTCTTTGTTTTGAAGTCTATTTTGTTTGATATTAGTATTGTTACACTGGCTTTCTTTTGATTTCCATTTGCATAGAATACCTTTTTCCATCCCCTCACTTTCAGTCTACGTGTGCCTTTAGATCTGAAATGAGTCTCTTGTAGGCAGCATATATATGGGTCTTGTTTTTTGTATCCATTCAGCCACTCTATGTTTTTTGATTGGAGCATTTAGTCCATTTACATCTCAAGTAATTATTGACATATATGTTCTTATTGCCATTCTGTTAAGTGTCCATCAACAGATGAGTGAATAAAGAAGATGTGGTATATAAATATACAGTGGAATATTACTCAGCCATAAAAAAGAATGAAGTTTTGCCATTTGCAACAACATGGATGGACTTGGAGGGTATTATGCTTAGTGCAATAAGTCAGACAGAGAAAGACAAATACTGTATAAGATCACTTACATGTGGAATTAAAAAAAAAACAAAAACTAGTGGATATAACAAAAAAGAAAGACTCACAGATATAGAGAACAAGGTGGTGGTTACCAGTGGAAGGAGGGAAGGGGGGAAGGGCAAGATAGCAGTAGGGTATTTAAGAGATACAAACTGCTATGTATAAATAAGTTACAAGGATATATTGTACAGCACAAGGAATATAGCCAATAATTTATAATAACTATAAATGGAGTATAACCTTAAATATTGTGAATCACTGTGTTGTACACCTGAAACTTATATAGTATTGTGAATCAACTATACCTCAATTAAAAGAAAACTTCCCCCCAAGTGTCTACTCTAACCAAATCTCACTTGGAAACAAACATGAGATGGGGCACTCACGGATGACTCACCCAGGACACCATATTCTCCCCAGGAAGCCTTAGTCCCTCTAGTTCCATCTTAGGGAAGTAAATAGAGGCCAGATGCTGCTGTTCCAAGGTACATGTGCTCCTTCTTAGTAATTCAATACTCACTTAATATTTAGTGAGAGACTGCAGGGAAGGTATCTTAATATAATAGGAATCTTACCACAGGGTTTCTCTGAGGCAAATCCTCCATTTTGTGTTCAGTTTTGGTCATTATTGAAAGGCAAGGGAAGGGAATTTGTTGGCAAGGAAAAGAAATTGGGTGTCTTTAAAAAAAATAAAACATAGCATGAAGAAACAACAGTGAAGTCAGAATTCCCCTGGCACATTCACTTCCACTGGCAAATACTACATACGGTTTACTTAAAGTGTCACGCAGCACAAAGATTTTTCAGGAGCTGACAGGAAAGAATTAGTGTTCTAGAGATGGAGTACTCAAGGGCAAACATAAGTTTCTACACAGAATAATTATTGGAGAAAGACTACTTGCTTTCTTTGGGTGGAGTCACTGGTCATATTGGTCATATATCTTTGAAAGCCTCGGATAAAAACTGCTGCTTGAAAGTCACTTTTGAAGCATGATTTGATTAGAAGGAGCCATATCCAGGTACAGACTGGCTTGGGGAGGGGGTGCCAGGCCAAAGGAAAAGAGTTGAACATGTCCCAGGAGAAGGGGGCAGGAGCCAGAAACTAAGCCACTCCACCCATGGCCCTGAATTCTTGGTAGAAGAGGTCTTCTTTATAACTATGCACCAAGGTCCCCAGCTCACCTGCCCCAGCAATGCAGGCATCATCCTCCCCACTCACCCCACTGTCCCACCTCAGCACATTTTCCAGGTTCTGGCACTGCTACACCGCTGACAACAGTGCCTCCAGAAACCATTGCAACAACGGTACCATCATTTTGCACCTAAGATATATAGGGCCTTGACTCTGGGGGAGGCAAACAGATTACAATGAGAGGTATAAGATACAAGAATATACTCGGTGGAGCTCATTCCTGTAGAGGTAACCCAAATCCTGAGGCCTTCCTAAAAGCAGATTACTGTGAAGCTGGGAGGAACACACTGTATGGTCTTGACTATCCTCACGGACCTCTGGGGTAGAAGACCAGCTTTTAAAGGGGCTGAATTTGCCTAATGGGGAAGAGAGTTATTAAGTGTCACACAGGGGATGAAAATGCTGAATAGATATCAAAAGAAATTTTCAGATACCAAAAGAAATCAGAAAGCATAGGTCAGGGCCAGAACAAGTAAGACCTTGGAAACGTTCTGGAATAACGTTCCAGATAATAATATCCTTAATAATTTCCTCATGTTTGCTTCTTCTGTTATCTTTCTATTATCCTTCCTGGTAGCACGACTTTTAAAACACTTAAAACAAAAGGCGCCTCTGTGTTTGCTTTGAGAGCAACAGTTAGTCATGGGTTATTGCAGCCCAAGAAGGCAACCTGGAGGATTAGGGTAATTAGGGCAGTTTTGGGAAGGGCAGATGGCTATATTGAGAAGGAGGAAGGAGCAGCAGCTTTGGCTGTTAGGTGTCCCACAAACTTAGCAATTAAGGTTTCTTTAAAGCTTTTATTTTTATGTCATTATGCATTTTTGGTTTATTTGTTTATAACCTACCTTATTCCATAAAATATTTAAGTAGCTTATAGGAATATAAGCTACTTAATAAGAAATATAAGAAATGTATGGGGCTTCCCTGGTGGCACAGTGGTTGGGAGTCCACCTGCCAATGCAGGGAATGCATGTTCGTGCCCCGGTCCGGGAGGATCCCACATGCCGCGGAGCGCCTGGGCCCATGAGCCATAGCCGCTGAGCCTGCGCGTCCGGAGCCTGTGCTCTGTGGCGGGAGAGGCCACTGCAGTGGGAGGCCCGCATACCGCAAAAAAAAAAAAAAAAAAGAAAAAAAGAAAGAAAAAAGAAATGTATGCAATAAGATATAAAGTCAGGGGCAGGAAAATGTCGATTTTTAAAAGAGGTCATGACTAGGAGAAAGTTAGAATACATGTCCGCATAAGGTCCTACTCAGTTACCTAACGGCAGGCTTGGATCTGTCTCTGATTTTCCAGGCACCCAAAGAGGAAAAGAAAATCAGATGGGTTACCAGATTCTCATCGTCCATGAGAAGACAATTGCTGAGGTAAAGTTCTTGTGGTTCTTATCTCTAAAAGATAAACCCCTCATGGTCCTTCATAGAGTGGTGGAGGAGAGATGTGGTAGCAACACCTCTACAG
Source organism: Lipotes vexillifer (assembly GCF_000442215.2). Classification (NCBI taxonomy): domain Eukaryota; kingdom Metazoa; phylum Chordata; class Mammalia; order Artiodactyla; family Lipotidae; genus Lipotes; species Lipotes vexillifer. The sequence goes on from NW_006772017.1 coordinate 32,466, forward strand.
AACCATCAAGAGAAAAATCCATGAACCTGTCTCTTGTAGATGCCAAAAGGATGACTCCAAAGCAAAATTCACAGGAAGCATTTCTGTGGAAACCCTCCCCTCTCACTTAACCAGAAAGCAGCAGAACTAGATTTGGAATCAGGTCATATGATATCAACTCCTATTTGCTTTTCACCTCCTTTCAGCTACCTATTTCCTACTCCTCTTTTACCCTCAATTTAAACTTCACCTCTTTTTAAATTTTTTTATTAAAGTATAGTTGATTTACAATGTTGTGTTAGTTTCTGGTGTAAAAAAAAAAGTGATATTCTTTTTCATATTCTTTTCCATTATGGTTTATTTACAGGATATTAAATATAGTTCCCTGTGCTATACAATAGGACCTTGTCGTTTATCCATTCTGTATATAATATAAACTTCACTTTTTGAAAAAGACCTTCTCTGACCCTGGGCTGGACTAGGCTCCTGGATTGTCCCTGTCTTTCATACATCACATTCTTTGTTTTCACTTATTTGGTGTCTATCTTTACCAATGGACTGAAAGCTCATGGGAGCAGGAACTACATGATCATCTCAGTAGATACTGGAAAAGCCTTTGACAAAATTCAACACCCCTTCATGATAAAATCTCTTATCAGACTAGGACTAGAAGTGAACTTCCTCAACCTGACAAAGGGCAACTAAGAAAAACCTACAGCTAACCTCACACTTACTGGTGAAAGACTAAATGCCTTCCTTCAGAGATTAGAAACAAGGCAAGGGGAAGGAGGGAGACGCAAGAGGGAAGAGATATGGGAACATATGTATATGTATAACTGATTCACTTTGTTATAAAGCAGAAACTAACACACCATTGTAAAGCAATTATACCCCAATAAAGATGTTTAAAAAAAAAAAAAAAAAGAAACAAGGCAAGAATGTCCATTCTCATCACTTATATTCAACATTGTACTGGAGGTCCTAGCCAGTAGAATAATGCAAGAAAAAAAGAAATGAAAGGTATCCAGATTGGAAAGGAAAAATTTTGTTCACAGATGACATGAGCCATCTATGCAGAAAATCCTAAGAGATTGATTTTTCCAATACCTATTAATAAATATAGCAAAGATGGAATATATATGGTTAATATATAAAAATTAACTATATTTCTATATAATAGTAATGAACAATTGAAAAATAAAATTAAAAAACAATACCAATTATGTGAAATATTTATGGATACATTTAACAAAAATATGCAAGACATGTAAACTGAAACCTCAAAACATTTTTGTGAGAAATTAAGGATGACAAATAAATGGAGAGACATTCCATGTTCACGGATTAGAAGATTCAATACTGTTAAGATGTCAATTCTCCCCAAATCAATCTATGGATACAAAGCAATCTCAAGTAAAATTGCAGAAGACATTTCTGTAGAAACTGACAAGCTAATTTTAAAACTCATATGGAAATACAAAGGACATAGAATAGCCAAACAATTTTGAAAAAGAACAAAGTTTGAAAACTTATACTACCTGATTTCAAGAATTACTGTAAAGTTAATCAGATGGTGTGATATTGTACAAGGGTAAAAAACATATAGATCAGGAGTCAGCAAACTTTTTCTGTAAAGGGCCAGATAGTAAATATTTTTGGCTTTGTAATCTGTTTCAACTCTGCCTTTGTAGCACGAAAACAGTCACAGACAATATTTAAAGAAATAAATAGGCTTGACTGAGTTCCTGGTAAAAGTTTTATTTACAAAACAGGTAGTGGGACAGATTTGGCCCTTGGGCCATAGTTTTTTGACCCCTGATATAGAGCAATGGAACAGAAATAGACCCATAGTTATATAGTCTATTGACTTTCAACAAAGGCGCCAATGTATTTAAATGGAGAAAGGATAATCTTGTCAATGAACGGTATTAGAACAATTGGACAATCATATACTTCATACCACACACACACACACACACAAACTCAGAATGAATCATAGACCAAAATGTAAAAGCTACATCTATAAAACATCTAGAAGAAAAACTAGGATAAAATCTTTGCATCTTTGGGCACAAAACACAATCTTTAGGCAAAGATTATTTTGATATGACACAAAAGCACTAATCATAAAAGAAAAAATATGGACTTTATCAATATTAACCTCTGTGCCTAACTTGAAAAGAATACAGTGCTGCATATGCATAAGCTGTGACTAACAGACTCAGACTTGCTCCCAGAGGTCAAGGTGGCCTTAGAGACCAAATGATTTTTCTGTATTTCAATTTCTGAATTTGTAAAAGGAAAACTGAGGGAACACATCTGAGTAAAATCTTTATACAGGCCCTCATACAAGCAATGAGAAATAAAGGGTAGCTTATCTGTGCAAAGTATGGAGGAGACCTACATGACCTGCCTCAAGAGAAACAGGTTAACATAAGGAACCACATGGCTGCGAACTGGAATTGGAAATCCTAGAAAGCAAAAAACTTCTGAGGGCAGGACCCTCTCAACAGCTCTGCTTCTCTCTGCAATTATCTGACCTCTTTTTTTTTTTAAATAAATTTATTCATTTATGTTTTCTTTTTTTTGGCTGTGTTACTGCACACAGGCTTTCTTTAGTTGCGGCTAGCAGGGACTACTCTTCATTGTGTTGAGTGAGCTTCTCATTGCGGTGGCTTCGCTTGTTGCGGTGGCTTCGCTTTTTGCGGAGCACGGGCTCTAGGCACACGAGTTTCAGTAGTTGTGGCTCATGGGTTCTAGAGCGTAGGCTCGGTAGTTGTGGCGTAAGGGCTCAGGTGCTCCATGGCATGTGGGATGGACCAGGGCTCAAACCCGTGTCCCCTGTGTTGGCAGGCGGATTCTTAACCACTGTGCCACCAGGGAAGCCCCTGACCTCTTCTTTTTTATAGGCTGGCTCCCTCATTCTTCTATGCTCTTTCACATACCTTTGTTTGCTTGACCCAGGCCCTACATTATGGCATTACTTCACCCTCAGGTCTGCTGCTAATTGCTGGAAGTGTTTTCAGAATTTGTTTCACATTCTCTAGGGAAACATATTGATTGACTCAACTCATCATGTCAGGTCATGGGTTGCTGGTCAGCCTATGGATTTGCTTCCTACCCAGGTCCAATCAGCTGTGGTGAGGGTAGGGAGAAAAGGATCACAATGATATAAAGGGGCTTACTATCCAGGCAGAATCCATGAAACATTTCAATTCCAGGAGTACACATAAATGAAAGACTGATCTGTCCAGAACTGCCATTGTTTCTGCTAGTCTGGTAATGATGGCAATTTCATAAAGGAGTAATTTAGAGGAGGATGGAAGGTGCTGTGTCATCAACAAAACATGTACTGAGTTCCTAAATTCAGTATTTGCATAATATGACTGTGATGGTTAATTTTATGTGTCATCTTGACTGAGTTATGGGGTGCCTAGATATTTGGTTAAACATTATTCTCAGTATAACTGTAAAAGCACTTCCAGATGAGATTAGCATTTGAACTGATGGGCTAAGTAAAGCAGATGGCCCTCTCCAATATGGGTGGGCCTCATCCAATCCACTGGGGCCTTAAAAGAACAAAAGGCAGAGTAAGAGAGAATTCATTCTCTCTGCCTGTCGGTCTTTGTGCTGGGACATCAGTCTCCTGTCTTCAGACTCAGACTAGAGCTGTACTTTTGGGTCTCTTGGGTCTCCAGCTTGCGGACCTTGACACTTCTCAGCCTCCATAATTATGTGAACCAATTCCTCATAATATGTAATGCACGCACACACACAAAAGCATCCTCTTTGTTTGGTTCTGTTTTGCTGGAGAACCCTGACTAATACAATGACTCAAATGCACAAAAATCAGACCAACAGGAACAAGATCAAGTGAAAGTATATTTCACTCCAGACTTTGTGATTCTTCATACAGAGCCATGGGATTCAGTTCTGCTATGACATCTTACCTTATACCCTCATCTTCTACCAGACAGTAAACAAGAAACTGGAGACGTGTGAATGAGCTGCACATTCATCCCCATTTCTCGCATCAGTCACAAATCCATCCCATCAACTCCCCACAGCAAAAAATCCTTATAACACTTAAACCTCCTCAGCCCAAAGAGAACCTCATGAGCCATATGTGAAATACAGTCTCATTTTCTTTCCTCTGTTTGATTAGTCACTTCATTTAGTTTTATTTTTCTCTTTCGCATTGGGCAAAGACAACTTTGTATTTGGGTAAATTAGCCTAAGTTCTAATAATAAAGGAAGAATGTGTTTCCCTCTGACGTTTACTAGCATGATGAAAATTCCCAAATATGCCCTGAACCACTAACATTTACTTCTTTTTACAAACAAGCTCAGATCTTTTCTCTCATTAAACACCTAAGGCGATCCCTCTTTCCTCCCAAAATGATTCCTGTTGGTTTTCTGTTTAGGCCAGAAAACCTAAAAATCTCTCTTGCTGGGAGAAGCAGCTGCCAGTGTCAAAAGGAAACAGTTGGTTTTGGAAACTTTCTTATTTAGAGTAAGTAGGTGGTGTGATTCCAAAGAAACTCCCTTGTGTTATACTCTGCTGTTACAAGTTGTACATTTGTACCTCTTTTCTCCAGAATGCCCTTTCTCATCATTCTAGGCTCATAGCTGGATTTCAGTCCATGGCAATGCTCTTCAAATCTGAAAGTGCCTCCTGGGGTTTTTCCTAATAGATCACTTTTCCTAGTGGGAGCTATTAATGGTTTTTCTTTCCAGCTAAGTTTTGATAACCAGATGAAAGCAGTGTCAATGAGGCTGTGAAAATGTTTCCTTCCCAAGGCCTCATAAACCACTTCATCAAGCACCTCAGACCTAGCTCTGCCCATATGAAGGGGCAGGAAAGATTCTATTTTCTCCTCATGCAAGAATTAAACAAAAGCTCTGAGGCCACATGTGGTCTTTTAAAGCAGTCAACCATTTTCTTTCCATTCCTCTTCTTTATCTTTTTTTTTTTTTTTAATGTCTGCTCATATCTGCTTCAAATGTGGACTTATTCCATCATGCGTAAAGTAAGAAACAACTAAGAGTAATACTTTGCTCTCACCGAACTAATGTGGTCAGTGGATTTTGTGCCCTCATAGGAGTATAAACCTTGTCACTCTAAACAGGTTTTCTGGTAGAGTCTAGAGAACTAATGACATTTAATATATTATAGCTTATCTGGGCATAGCTAGGGATCACCACTAGCTTCTGAAACAGCTGTAAAATTAAGGTTTATCTAATGTGTCAGACGCTTTCAATGGCTACTCATTTCCCACTGCTTATTTTAGCTGTTAGTTCCTACATATGAGCCAGATGTGGTTGGTGGTAATTAACAAAACTTGTTAGCCATTTTGTATTTTTCATGCCGTTATTTATCCCAAGGTAATCTCTTTCCAGTCAGGGAAAGCACAGGGCAGTTCCTAGAGATTATCAGGTCTACTGTTCTCATTTTACAGAGGTGCTATGGAGGCCTGGAGGAAGCATAATGTTGGATAATCAAGTATGATAAAAATTTGTGCAGAGCCTTACCATTTTCTTTTACCTAATCCTCATAAAAATCCCATGAAGTAGATAAGACAGTTGCTATGAACATCTGTGTTAGTTACAGCAAAGGCCAACCTACTGTAACAGACTAATGAGACAGTGCCTCAAAGAGCAAAGAAATGTATTTCTGGTTCACATAACAGTGTCGAGGTAAATGACGCAGGATGGTGCTACAGTTCTGTTCCACAAAGTCACTGAGAGATTCTGGTTCCTTCCATCGTGTAGCTCTGCCATTCCCTCAGGCATTTTTATGGTCAGAGCTGAGTGGTCAAAGATCCATCCCTCGCAGAAAGGGGACGACGGCACAAATGAAGCACACCCACTATTTTGAGACCTAGGCTCAGAGTGGCATACATACACCCCTTTCGCTCACATTCCATTGGAAAAAACACGGTCATGTGGCTACTTTGACTGCCAGGAGGCTGGGAAATGTAGGATAATGTGCCCATGAAGAAGGGGAGAATGGATTTTAGTGGGCGACTAACAATTTCCACCAACCCATTCTCATTTTACAGATAAAGAAATTGAAGCCCAGAGACTAATACAGACAAAACTTCTGCTCCTGGGCTTCCCTGGTGGCACAGTGGTTGAGAGCCCGCCTGCCGATGCAGGGGACACGGGTTTGTGCCCCGGTCCGGGAGGATCCCACAGGCCGCGGAGCGGCTGGGCCCGTGAGCCATGGCCGCTGAGCCTGCACGGCCAGAGCCTGTGCTCCGCAGAGGGAGAGGCCACAGCAGTGAGAGGCCCGTGTACCACAAAAAAAAAAACAAAACAAAAAAACTTCTGCTCCTAATACAGAATTAAGTCATGAAGTAGATTCACTTGAAAAATAGTATATAATTTCAAATGCTAGTTCTACCCCCCAAAATGAGCGTGGTTAATGTATTAGTCAGGGTTCTCCGAAGAAACAGAACCAATAGGGTGTGTATATAAAGAGAAAGATTTATAGCAATTCAGATCACTGTAACAAGGAACTAGAAACTATAAAGAGCAACCAATCAAAATTAGACAACTCAACTGCCGAGATAAAACCAAGCTAAAGGAAATGAATAGCAGACTAAATAATGCAGAAGAATGAGTAAGTGATCTGGAAGATAGAATAATGGAAATCACCCAATTAGAACAGCAGACAGAAAGACAAATGAAAGCAACATATAATATCTATGGGATAATATAAAGTGTGCTAACCTATGCACAATAGGGATTCCAGAAGGAGACAAAAGAGAAAGGGGGACCAAAAATATAAATATTTGGTAAAATTATGGCTGAAAACTTCCCAAACCTAAAAAAAGGAAACAGATATCCAGGAACAAGAAGCCCAGAGGGTCCCAAACAAGATGAACCCAAACAGACCCACACTAAGACATATCAAAATTAAAATGGCAAGGATACCGAGGGGGTGGGATGAATTGGGAGATTGGGATTGATATATATGCACTACTACGTATAAAATAACTAATAAGAACCTACAGTATAGCACAGGGAACTCTACTCAATGTTCTGTAGTGACCTAAATGGAAAGGAAATCTAAAAAAGAGGGGATATATGTATACATATGACTGATTCACTTTGTTGTACAGCAGAAATTAACACAACACTGTAAAGCAACTATACTCCAATAAAAATTAATTTAAAAAATTAAAATGGCAAAAGTTAAGGAGAAGATTCTAAAGGGAGCAAGAGAAAACGAGTCAGTTACAAGGGAACCCCCATAAGGCTATCAGCTGACTTCACTACAGAAACTTTGCAGGCCAGAAGGGAGTGGCTAGATATATTCAAAGTCCTGAAAGAGAGATTTATTTTAAGGAATTGGCTCACATGATTCGGAGGTCCACATGTGCAGGGTAGGCTGGCAGGGTGGAGACCCAGGGAAGAGCTGATGTTGCAGTTCAACTCCCAGGCTCTCAGCTGGCAGAATTACTTCTTGCTCAGGGGAGGTCAGTCTCTGTGCTATTAAGGCCCTCAGCTGAGTGGATGAGGCTCACTCATGTTATGAAAGGCAATATACTTGACTCGGAGTCCACTCATTTAAATGTTAGTCTTATCCCCAGAACACCCTGACAGCAACATCCAGAATGTTTGACCAAATATCTGGGCATCATGGCCCAGCCAAATTGACACGTAAAATCCCTGTAGTTTTCTTTTTTCTAATAGTATATGTTAAAGATCTGTCTATATCAGAACATAAAGAGTTTTTTGCAGGACTTCCCTGGTGGCACAGTGGTTAAGAATCCGCCTGCCAATGCAGGGGACATGGGTTCAATCCCTGGTCGGGGAAGATCCCACATGCTGCGGAGCACCTAAGCCCGTGCACCACAACTACTGAAGCCGGTGCACCTAAAGCCTGTGTTTCACGACGAGAGAAGCCACCGCAATGAGAAGCCCGCGCACTGCAATGAAGAGTAGGCCCTGCTCATCACAACTAGAGGAAGCTGGCGTGCGGCAACAAAGGCCAACGCAGCCAAAACTAAAAAATAAATAAATTTTTTCAAAAAGAGATTTTTGCTTCTTATAGCTGCACAGTATTCCATGGTATGGATAGGTCATAATAGATTTAACCAGTCCCCTATTGGTGAACATGTAGGTCATTTCCTTTTTTGCTGTTATAAGAAGTACAATAACTAACATTGTATGGACATAATTTTGCATGCACCCAGGTATGTCTATAAGCTAACTTCTTTAAAATGAATTGCTCTGTTAAAAAAAAAAAAAAAAAGATGTGCATTTCAACTTTTGACAGTTACTGCCAAATTGGCCTCCATAGATGTTGTACCAATTCATATCCCACCAACAGTATAAAGAGTGCTCTGCCAACCCAAAGTTTTATCAAATATCTGGACATTTGCCTATCTGATATGTGAAAAACGGTGTGTAAGTATAATTTAAATTTGTGTATCTCCTGGGCTCCCCTGGTGGCTCAGCAGTTGAGAGTCCGCCTGCAGATGCAGGGGACACGGGTTCGTGCCCCAGTCCAGGAAGATCCCACATGCCACGGAGCGGCTGGGCCCATGAGCCATGGCCGCTGAGCCTGCGTGTCCGGAGCCTGTGCTCTGCAATGAGAGAGGCCACAGCAGTGAGAGGCCCGTGGACCGCAAAAAAAAAAAAAAAAAAAAATGTGTGTATCTCCTATTATGAATAATGTGGAACATTTCTTTAAAAATAGTTAACAACCCTTCATATTTTCTTCTCTGTGGATTCTGGTCACAGCATTTCCCCACCTTTCTGTTGGGTGGTTGTTTATTTTTCTTATTAACTTGTAGAAATCAACATGTTAAGGAGGTTTTCCCCATTACCTGTGACATGAGTTGCAAACATTTTTTCAGCTTGCTGTTTGTCTTATGACTTAGCTGATAGTAGATTCTCTGCAAAAATTTTAATGTAGTTGAACCTATCATTTTAAAATAGTTTTATACAATAGTTAAAGGGTTTGCCCTATTTTGAGGTGTTAAAATAATTTTCCCATATTCTTTTCTATATCACTACTGTTCATTTTTTTAACATTTAGATCTTTGATCTTTTTAAAGAAATGCGAGTTATGGATACCTACTTATTGTCTTCCAGATTGCTACCCTGTTGTCATAAATACTTATGATGGCTCCACCTCTTCTGTGAGGTTTATTAAACTATTACAACATAGAGTAGGGGCAGAGAAACTATAACCTGTGGTCCCAATCTGGCCCACAGCCTGTTTTTGTAAATAAAGTGTCTGCAGCCATTCATCTCTGTACTGTCTGAGGCTACTTTTGTACTAGAAGGCAGGTGAATGGTTGCAACAGAGACTGTATAGCCTGCAAAGCCTAAAAGATTTAACTTTCCGGGGCTTCCCTGGTGGCGCAGTGGTTGAGAGTCCGCCTGCCGATGCAGGGGACACGGGGCTCCTGGGCTCCCCTGGTGGCTCAGCAGTTGAGAGTCCGCCTGCAGATGCAGGGGACACGGGTTCGTGCCCCAGTCCAGGAAGATCCCACATGCCACGGAGCGGCTGGGCCCATGAGCCATGGCCGCTGAGCCTGCGTGTCCGGAGCCTGTGCTCTGCAATGAGAGAGGCCACAGCAGTGAGAGGCCCGTGGACCGCACAAAAAAAAAAAAAAAAAAATGTGTGTATCTCCTATTATGAATAATGTGGAACATTTCTTTAAAAATAGTTAACAACCCTTCATATTTTCTTCTCTGTGGATTCTGGTCACAGCATTTCCCCACCTTTCTGTTGGGTGGTTGTTTATTTTTCTTATTAACTTGTAGAAATCAACATGTTAAGGAGGTTTTCCCCATTACCTGTGACATGAGTTGCAAACATTTTTTCAGCTTGCTGTTTGTCTTATGACTTAGCTGATAGTAGATTCTCTGCAAAAATTTTAATGTAGTTGAACCTATCATTTTAAAATAGTTTTATACAATAGTTAAAGGGTTTGCCCTATTTTGAGGTGTTAAAATAATTTTCCCATATTCTTTTCTATATCACTACTGTTCATTTTTTTAACATTTAGATCTTTGATCTTTTTAAAGAAATGCGAGTTATGGATACCTACTTATTGTCTTCCAGATTGCTACCCTGTTGTCATAAATACTTATGATGGCTCCACCTCTTCTGTGAGGTTTATTAAACTATTACAACATAGAGTAGGGGCAGAGAAACTATAACCTGTGGTCCCAATCTGGCCCACAGCCTGTTTTTGTAAATAAAGTGTCTGCAGCCATTCATCTCTGTACTGTCTGAGGCTACTTTTGTACTAGAAGGCAGGTGAATGGTTGCAACAGAGACTGTATAGCCTGCAAAGCCTAAAAGATTTAACTTTCCGGGGCTTCCCTGGTGGCGCAGTGGTTGAGAGTCCGCCTGCCGATGCAGGGGACACGGGTTCGTGCCCCGGTCCGGGAAGATCCCACATGCCGCGGAGCGGCTGGGCCCGTGAGCCATGGCCGCTGGGCCTGCGCGTCCGGAGCCTGTGTTCCGCAACGGGAGAGGCCACAACAGCGAGAGGCCCGCGTACCACAAAACAAAACAAAACCAAACCAAAAAAAGATACTGCAAGATGGACCCTCACGAAAAGACTTGCTTTGTGTGTCACTGTCCGTGGTGCTGACAGCATCCCTGTGGGCTGAGGCAGGGTGGCTTTTCCTCCTCCTGGGGCACTAAAGTGTCTTATACAAACCCTCCTGGGGAATTCTGGACAGGAGAGAAAGGAGGCAGTCAAGGGAAACGAGAAGTAAAAAGGACAAGGGCTACTTAGGCAGAATGTTTGTGAGGTTGGATGGAGAAGGAAGACGGATTGGTATATGACTGGGTATTGTGTACAAATCATCATAGATACTAAAAGATAATTCTGCCCCCTTTGACACAGTGGTGGGTCGGGGGACATATGCACATTGCCTTATGCATTCCATTATTGTATGCATATATCCCCTGAGGGCTTGAAGAAAAGTAAGGTTATAGAAAGAGCTTAGAGAAAGTTATCATGTGGAATTTGAGTGGACAATTTTAGAAATAAAATGGATTGCCATCTTCCTGAGATGATTTGACTATAATCCTGCTAAGACTGGGAATAGACTGGATAACCTCCCGAGAACTTCGCAATATTTGAAGTCACAACTTCAGTGAAAACATTCATCCTATTCTTGCTCTTTACCTGTTTGAGCTTCAGGGCAACCTGGATTTAAACTAAAGTAACATCACAATCTATACTGATTATTTTTGTCTTATCTAAAGACATTTGCTTTCAAGTGGTTTTTTTTTTTTTTTAATTTATTTTTGGCTGCGTTGGGTCTTTGTTGCTGTGCTTGGGCTTTCTCTAGTTGCGGTGAGCGGGGGCAAGTCTGTGTTGCAGTGCGCGGGCTTCTCATTGCAGTGGCTTCTCTTGTCGCGGAGCACCGGCTCTAGGCAGGCGGGTTTCAGTAGCTGTAGCACGCAGGCTCAGTAGTTGTGGCTTGCAGGCTCTAGAGCACAGGCTCAGTAGTTGTGACGCATGGGCTTAGTTGCTTTGCAGCATGTGGGATCTTCTCAGACTAGGGCTCAAACCCTTGTCCCCTGCATTGGCAGGGGGGTTCTTAACCACTGAGCCACCAGGGAAGCCCCAAGTGTTGTTTTAATACACACGAGAAGTTAATAACTCTCTCAACCTGTCAGTTCTTT
>NW_006772017.1:44125-44820 GCF_000442215.2 Lipotes vexillifer
TAGCAGCATAAAAGTATAGTACAGAACATGAATTCAATAAATCCCATTCATTCCTCATTGGTGCGCTGAAATTGAACAATCTTCAATTCACATGATTAAGTATAAAAAATATTTATGTTTTGGTGCAAAAAGAAAAAGAAACTCTTGGATTTATATTAAGTTTAAGTGTAAAAATATAGTTTTTACATTTCTAGCCTTGGTTTTGTTTTCAATTTTTAAATGCTAAATTTTCCAGTTGGAGGAAATATGTAATTTGGGGGATTAGGCCAGAGATTCCATAAATGTTAAAATCTATTTTCCAATATTTTAGTGGCCTCACTGGCAATGCAGTTGGCTTTGTGCTTGGCTGTGGTTATAATCACTGCCGCTACAGAGACACAGGTTTCGAACTATCTGGGCTCGGGGAGCTCTTGTGCGTGAGCAGTCAAAGCAACATCCAGACAGAGTCTCCAGAGGCCCTTACTGGTATATCTGCCCCCACACAGGGTGAGATTTCCCCATAGGCCACCAGAAAAATAAGCTATTCTCCCCAAGGGTTATCTGATTCTGCCTGTGGGCAGTGACTCTTATAAACCTTCTCATATTCCAAGCTTAGAGGCCGCCCTCAAGTTCTACATCAAATTTCTCTATTCCAGGGCTGTGACTCAGCTCCAATCTAAAATCCATTTGAGAAAAGAAAACATTTAAGGGAAAGA
>NW_006772017.1:44830-48411 GCF_000442215.2 Lipotes vexillifer
AGTATCATCCTTTCTTCTGGATCATCTGTTGCAACATTTCCTTTTCCTCGCACACAGCTAACACAATGATCATCTTTTATCACACTGTGGTGATTCTCTGCCAAAGTGTGGGTGGGAAAGGCAGAGGGCACGTCCTTTTCTGCTCCACCCAAAAATGCTTATCAAAATGGAAGGTGGGGAGGGTGACAAAATCTATAGGAAATTAATTTACTCTTATAAATAAATTCAACAACCTGGCTGTATTTTATGACCAAATCTAATAAGTACCTGTTAACTCTTTTGAGTTTTCTTTGTACACAATCACATCAACTGAGAATTATCCAAATCTGATTTTTTTTTTGAGGTTCCATATTGTGTAGTGCATGCACCCTGTTATCATGATTATCATCACAAACAACAACAAATATATACTGAGTGTTTACCAGGTAAAAGACATGGCACGGGGTGATATGGGGATCTAAGGGATGAATGAGACAGAGCCTTTGCCCTCTCAAAAGGATAATACTTGGGACATGGTTTGTCTATGTGCAAAACAGAACCAATAAACAAAATGCAACAAGGTCATAATTACCTTTGCAGACTCAAACTTCATTTAAAAGAATTGCTTTTCTTTCACGCCTACTATGTTGGCGGCCTGCATGCCCTAGATGAGCTGCTTGCCCACAATTCTCCACTCTCCTCTTTTCTTCCCCTTGTTTTGGACAAATGTCCATTGCACAGTCTATGGTCTGAGTCATGAACATAATGATATTAGAAGGAAATGGAAAAGGAAAAGCGGAGTAGGACAATATTGTAGGAGAACAGCTATCACTCACTCTGCTATTCTCTCCATCTGGCAGGGCTTCCTGGCTCCCCCATAAAGTGCAGATTACCATGGCCACAAAAGACTCTGAAACCTTTCCCAGAAACCAATTGCCAGAATGGGAATTCTGAAGGAACATAACACAAGTGAATGACACATTATTTTCTTCTCTAAGAGCAAAAGGTTATAAAAAGTAATTAAAACAACATACGATCACGAAATCCGCATGAAGGAGACAGTTTTAGCCTGACTTTCAATCGTTTACAGACAATTTTGAGGCAGCTGAAATTTAGCTAACCCATGGCATGGATTTACTCTTAAAGTTTTTTAAGTGGTTTACAAAATAGGATATATAACAAAACCCGCTTTTGTAAAAAAGAAATAAAGGTATATTTATGAATAGGAAAGACTATCAATTCTAATTTTTCCTAAGCACTGTGAGGTTAGTTCATTTTATTTTCATCTCGGGTATAGGAATAGGGGACAGGGATGGGGAAGGAAGAGAACAGACTATTTTGATAACAAAGCCCATAGAACTACTGAACTTTTAAAAATATGTACATTTCGGGGCTTCCCTCGTGGCGCAGTGGTTGCGAGTCCGCCTGCCGAGGCAGGGCACACGGGTTCGTGCCCCGGTCCGGGAGGATCCCACATGCCGCGGAGCAGCTGGGCCCGTGAGCCATGGCCGCTGAGCCTGCGCGTCCGGAGCCTGTGCTCCGCGGCGGGAGAGGCCGCAACAGTGAGAGGCCCGCGTACCGCAAAAAAGACACTCTGGAGTTATCACAGCTTTCAAATACTGGGGGGGGAAAAAAAAAATATATATATATATATATGTACATTTATTTTTGTCAAGAATAAAAAATTATGTTTAATTTTTTCAATTAAAAAATTTAATGTAGCCTTAGAAGCAAAAAAGTGCTGCTATCCAGTAAGCAGTCGGTAAATGTTTGCTAAAGTTATTATGTAGTGAGAATAATCTTCAGAAAGAAAATCAGGATTATATTGCTTCTGAAGCTTTTGTGAAATCAAGCCTTCACCTAACCAAGTTGTTGACAAAAGGATAACATCAGCATAGGAGCTACAAAAGCAGAGCTCACAGAGCAGGAATTAGGTGGCCAGTAGTTTTTTTGGTTTTGTTTTTGTTTTTTTTAGGTAAGAAGTCGATTTATTTAGAGAGATACAGATTCCCTAGACAGATTGCAGTCCGTCTCAAAAGGTGAGAACAGCCTTGGGAGAAACTCCACAGACAGAGTGTGGGCTATCTCAGAAGGCGAGAGGCCTGGATGGCCAATATTAAAACCATACTGTGCCGAGGCCAGAGATCCTGAAGAGAGAAAGAGGCTGGGATGCTACTTGCTAACAACTTGTGCCTTTTGAGAAGCACAGAAAGTTCACTGAGCACCATTGGGGCCACCTCCCTGCCTTTTGATTCCTTGATCCTCTGCTCACCCTATGACAATTCTGATGAATCATTCATCCTCTGGTTAGCATAAGTACAACTGGTGCAGTGACTAAAGGTTAATTTCCTTTATCATGAACTAACTGGTTTGCACAGTAACCTTGGGTGAGTGTGTTTGATGTCCCCCTGAGCTGATGAGCAAAATGTGTAGTGAAGGAAGTGAGCCTGGGGCATAGGGGCCCAAGAACATACCATTCCCCCTGTGAGTCTCCATAAGAGCAGCCAGACAGCCTCTCTACAGTTCATGGCTTTCTTATCTATACTGCCAACCACAATATTCCCATCTGAAAACCAAGTGTGCATATCATCCAAATATTTACTCTGGACCACAGCCAAACCTTTACTCATGTTGATTAATGCATACACTGTTTACAGTCATTGTTGGTCCTACTTATCTTCCCCCGTTCTCTGGGAACTGACTGTACTCCCAAACCAGAGGTGGGCATGTGAGCTGGGCTGGGTGAAACACAGAGTACTCTACCCTTCTGTGGTCAGGGATCCTGCCAGTGATGGGAACCTGACTCAAGATAGACCCATCAGAGTCCTGCCCAGGATTGTATCCAGCTAGACTCCACTTGCAAAACAAAATATAAGACTGAGCCATTCATTCAAGTAGCCAGAAGACTGTTTGTAGCATTGGCCCAGGGAAGAACAGCTGACTGACCTTGGGCAAGTCACTTAAACTCTGTTGGAACAAAGTTCTTTCTCCTATGAAGTGAGAGCTCTGATTAAGACCATCTGGAAGGTTCTGACATTCGGAGATGAGAATTTCCTGTTATGTAGACAGTTGAACCAAGACAACTTTATCAAGCTAGGCTAATGGATTTACTCTAATGATTCCTTCTCCGTCCTACAACTGGGTTTTCCAGGAACCCAGATAATTGCACCTGGAATCCCAATACCAAAAGAAGCACAACACTTGCTGAGCTGAGTTACTACAAAATACTAACTAGAGTTCCCTGTGCTACATAGTAGGTCCTTCTTGCTTATCTATTTTATATATAGTAGTTTGTATATATTAATCCCACACCCATCAAAAAATGTGCAGAAGATCTAAATAGATACTTCTCCAAAGAAGACATACAGGTGGCCAACAGGCACATGAAAATTTGCTCAACATCGCTATTAGAGAAATGCATATCAAACATAAAATGAGGTATCACCTGGGCTTCCCTGGTGGCGCAGTGCTTGAGAGTCCGCCTGCCGATGCAGGAGACGCGGGGTCGTGCCCCGTTTCGGGAGGATCCCGCGGGCCGTGGAGCGGCTGGGCCCGTGAGCCATGGCCGCTGGGCCTGCGCGTCCGGAGCCTGTGCTCCGCAA
>NW_006772017.1:48460-56445 GCF_000442215.2 Lipotes vexillifer
AAAAAAAAAAAAAAAAAATGAGGTATCACCTCACTCCAGTCAGAATGGCTGTCATCAAAAAGTCAACAAATAATAAATGCTAGTGAGAGTGTGGGAAAAAATGAACCCTCCTACACTGTTGGTGGGAATGTAAATTGGTGCAGCCACTATGGAGAACAGTATGGAGGTTCTTTAAAAAACTAAAAATAGTGTTACCGTATGATCCAGCAATCCCACTCCTGGGCATATATCCAGAGAAAACTATAATTCGAAAAAATATGTGCACCACAATGTTCATTGCAGCAGTATTTACCACAGCCAAGACTTGGAAACAACCTAAATGTCCGTCGACAGATGAATGGATAAAGAAGATACGGTATATATATACAATGGAAAATACTATAGTTTTGCAAAATATTACCATTGGGGAAACTGGACAAAGTCACAGGATCACTCTGTATTATTTATTACAACTGCATATGAATCTACATGATCTCACTAAAAATTTCAATTAAGAAAAAAGGTTTGATAGGCATAGGGGATTAAGAGGTACAAAACCTACTATGTATAAAATAAGTTACAAGAATATATTGTACAGCACAGGGAATATAGCCAACATTTTATAATAACTTTAAATGGAATATAATCTATAAAAATATTGAATCACTATGTTATATACCTGAAACTACTATAATGTTGAAAATCAATTATACTTCAATAAAAGATTTTTTAAAGAAAAGTTTGGGGCTTCCCTGGTGGCGCAGTGGTTGAGAGTCCGCCTGCCGATGCAGGGGACACGGGATCGTGCCCCGGTCCGGGAAGATCCCACGTGACCCGGAGCGGCTAGGCCCCTGAGCCATGGCCGCTGAGCCTGCGCGTCCGGAGCCTGTGCTCCGCAACGGGAGAGGCCACAGCGGTGAGAGGCCCGTGTACCAAAAAAAAGAAAGAAAAGTTTGTTTTTATACCACTGGAACAAAACAGGTGAAGCCTTATCCTGATAATCCAAAGAATGAATTCTTAACATGAGGCCTCACTTATCCAGTTCAGCTTTGTTCCCCATTTGTGCTGACCTTGAAACCACAAAGAGGCAAGGAAACTAATTGTCACAGTCGGTATCTTACATGGTTTAGTACTGGTCAGGAATATTTAGACCTCATTTTCATAAATACTGAAAATGATTCACAAATTAAAAAGCAACATTTTATGAGACACTACATGTTACGTTTCTAAATTAAGAAGGAGAATGGTGTATAGTAAGATTTTAAACAACCCTGCAAGAAACCTCATTCACAAAGGATCCACCAAAACTGTCCTTCAGAAGGACATCCTGGGAACATTTAAGTTAGATTCATCCCAAATACACGAAATTAGGAAGACAAAAAGGAAAAAAAAAAGGCACAAGCACAAAGGAAATTAAAAATATTTGTAGGTGGATACTTCATTTAACATTATTAATATATATAAAACCTGAAGGAAACTAGGAATTTTCTAGGAATATATGAATTAATAAATTTTATTCCAGTGAATAATGGTGGAATGAATGAGAATCTTGACAAAGCATTTTAGAAAGCTCCAGGTCCATATGATTTCACGTGTGAATTCCTTGAAATCAACAAGAAAATCATTTCTATCTATGCTATTTGAACATTCCAGAGCATAGTAAAAGAATGCATGCTTTCCAAATATTTTTAACAGCCAGCATTAATACTGAAAACAAAGATAGGGAAAAATCGCACACAAAAAAATCACAAATCAATCACAAAAGCACCCTAAGTATAAATATTGGTGCAAACATCTTATGTAAAACATTACCAAGCAGAATCCAGCATTAGATTAACAGAATAGTGTACCAGTCCAAGTAGAGTTCATTTTAAAAATGGTTCAACATAGGAATTCTATTAATGAAATTCATCATGGTTTTTTTTTTTTTTTTGAGGTACGCGGACTTCTCACTGCCGCGGCCTCTCCTGTTGCGGAGCACAGGCTCCGGATGCGCAGGCCCAGCGGCCGTGGCTCACGGGCCCAGCCGCTCCGCGGCATGTGGGACCCTCCCGGACCAGGGCACGAGCCTGTGTCCCCTCCATCGGCGGACTCTCAACCACTGCGCCACCAGAGAAGCCCTACGTTTTTTCTTTAAGTCAGTCAAAACCTGATTTTTTTTCAGCCAAATAACTGTAACTGAATCAAATAGAAAGACATACTATTATAAAGATGTCAGCTACCTCTAAATTAATATATAATACAATACACACCAATACCATAACAGAAATGGAACCAAGCAGTCTTAAATTTCATCTTGTAAAGTGGTACTCCACTTTGGCTACTCATTAGAATCATCTGGGGGGATTTTACAACTCTGTTCCCAGGATGAACCCCAAAGCAATTAAACCAGGACCTCTGGGAGTAGAACAAAGTGTTTATTGAGCCCCTTGAGTGATTATGATGTGCTGCCAAGATTGAGAATTACTCCTCTAGAAGAATAAACATGTAAGACTAGCGAGACGGAGCGGCTGGGCCCGTGAGCCATGGCCGCTGAACCTGCGCGTCCGGAGCCTGTGCTCCGCAACGGGAGAGGCCACAACAGTGAGAGGCCTGCGTACCGCATTAAAAAAAAAAAAGAAAAAGACTAGCGAGAAGTTTCTGGGGAAGAAAAGAAAAACGAGCAGGCTTGTCCTATCAGCAGTTGAAATATATTATAAAGCTACAGTAATTAAAACAGTATATTATGAGCACAAGAACTGACAGACAAATCAATAGAACAAAATACATACTCCAAAAAAGAGTCAAGTCTGTACAATTTAAAATATAAAAGAGATGGCATTTAAAATCAGTTGGGAAAAGAGGGACTACTCTGTGAATAATGTTGGGACAACTAGCTAACCATTTGAAAAAAATGAAGCCATTAAAATAAATTCTAGATTAATTGAATGTGAAAATTAAAACTATATGTTGCCTTTGCCTATGCAGTATATATTCATCCTTATCTTGGTGAAAGAACCCCAGTTTTCCTTGGGAAACCACTCATCAGCAATATTCAACCCATTTGATTGAAGGTTGAAGTAAAAAGATGAAAAGATATTAACTCTCTCTCTCTTAAACTAAAGAATATAATAAGAGCAATGAGATATCACTTATTGACCATGATATTGGCAAAATAAAATTTTTTATTGGTAATATCTGGTCTTGTTCAGTGAGTGGGGATTAGAAACTCTCAGAGTACAAATGGCAGTAAACACTGTAAATATATATACCTTTAATTCAGTACTTCAACTTTTGGTAGTATAATACAAGCTTACAGTCAATCACAACCACAGAGATGTACCTACAAAGATTTTATTGATATAGCTTTGTTTCCACAGTGAAAAACTAAATGTCTTTCAAGAGGATAATATATCTATACATGTGTTGACATTAAATATTTCCATGACTCTTCACACTCATTAGAATTACTATTATTAAAACACACACCACACACACACAAAACACACACAGAAAATAAGGGTTGGCAAGGATGTGGAGAAATTGGAACCTTTGTGTACTGCTGGAATGTAAAATGCTGCAGCCACTATGCAAAACAGTATGGCGATTCCTCAAAAACTTAAACATAGAATTACCATATGATCCAGCATTTCCACTTCCACTTTGTGTGTATACCCAAAATATTTGAAAGCAGGAACTCCAACAGATATTTGTATACCATGTTCACAACAGCATTATTTACTGTGGTCAAAAGTAAGAGCAACTCAAGTGTCCATCGATAAATAAATAGATAAGCAAAATGTGGTCCATATGTCCAATGTAACATCAGTCTTTAAAAGGAAGGATATTTTGATACATGTACAACATGGATGAACTTTGAGGACATCATGCTAAATGAAATGAGTCACCAAAGGACAAATATTGTATGATTCTACTTATATGAATTTGACTACAATAGTCAAATTCATAGAGACAGAAAATAGAATGGTGGTTGCCAGGGGCTGGAAGGGGAAGGAGTAGGGAGTTATTGTTCAATGGATAGAGTTTCAGATTTGCAAGATGAAAAAGTTCTAGAGATGGGGACTTCCCTGGTGGTCTAATGGTTAAGACTCCACACTCTCAATGCCAGGGCCCGGGGGTCAATCCCTGGTCAGGGAACTAGATCCTGCATGCCGCAACTAAAGATCCTGCACACAGCAATGAAGATCCTGCATGCCGCAACTAAGACCTGGCACAGCCAAATAAATAAATATATTTTTTAAAAGTTCTAGAGATGGATGATGGTGATGGCTGCAGAACAATGTAAAATGTACTTAATACCACAAAACTGTGCACTTAAAAATGCTTAAGATGGCAAATTTTATGTTATGCATATTTCACCACAATAAAAATTTTTTCTATAAAAAATAAGTTTTTGTTTATTTATTTTGATTTCCTCAAGATTTGTCTTTATTATTGGTG
Organism: Lipotes vexillifer; assembly: GCF_000442215.2. Lineage (NCBI taxonomy): Eukaryota > Metazoa > Chordata > Mammalia > Artiodactyla > Lipotidae > Lipotes > Lipotes vexillifer. Next base: position 52,880 of record NW_006772017.1, read on the forward strand.
TCTGGGAAATTTGCTTTTATAATGAGTCATTCACGAATGATGCTGACGGGCTTCCCTGCTGGCGCAGTGGTTAAGAATCTGCCTGCCAACACAGGAGACAGGGGTTCGAGCCCTGGTCGAGAACTATCCCACATGCCGCAGAGCAACTTAAGCCCATGCACCACAACTACTGAGCCTGTGCTCTAGAGCCCATGAGCCACAACTACTGAGCCCACTCACCACAACTACTGAAGCCCACACACCTAGAGCCCATGCTCTGCGACAAAGATAAGCCACCGCAATGAGAAGGCCACGTGCCACAACAAAGAGTAGCCCCCACTCACCGCACATAGAGAAAGCTAGCGCACAGCAACGAAGACCCAACGCAACCAAAAATCAAATAAAATAAAAATAAATTAAAAAAAAAAAGAATGACTCTGAAACACAAATATTGAGTTATGCAGCACCTTCCTAGATGTCATTCTTCATGATCGCTCTTATAGTTTGTGATTATCAATAATTTTTATTTGTAATCATTGTTCACAAAGTAGGAAAAGTCTTTTTAAAGAGCGAGACAGACAGAGAGCAGAACCCTTAAAAACATCAAAAAGAATCCTTATACAGGGTCAATCACAAATGCAATTATGGAAAATTAGGTTGTGACATCATATCTTAAGTTACAAGTCACTTCTTTGTGGGATAATTTTCCATGTTGGACTTTTGCTTCACATTTCTCAGCAGCTCTATTTCACTCCCAGAAGCTAGCTGCTCATAAAGATTCTAGTGGCCCAGTCATGCATGCCAGGGACCCAAAATCTGGAAGGATTCACTTGGCTAGCCAAGAACCCTGAACTAGAGGCGATCTGGTTTCTTTCTCAGGGCTGGAACAAAACAGTGAAAATATTTCCACTCAAAATAGAAACTGCAATCTAAAAGTAGCCCTGATGCTTTTCTTTTAAAAATAAGAACACAAGGGCTTCCCTGGTGGGGCAGTGGTTGAGAGTCCGCCTTCCGATGCAGGGGACACAGGTTCGTTCCCCAGTCCGGGAAGATCCCACATGCCGCGGAGCAGCTGGGCCCGTGAGCCATGGCCGCTGAGCCTGCATGTCTGGAGCCTGTGCTCCGCAACGGGAGAGGCCACAACAGTGAAAGGCCCGCGTCCCGCAAAAAAAAAAAAAAAAAAAAAGAACACAAGCAGAAATAAGGAGTGGGACTTTCATTTGCCTTACACTGTGGTTCAAGAAAGGAACTGCAGCATATATAAAACAAAATCTTGGGCTTCCCTGGTGGCGCAGTGCTTGAGAGTCCGCCTGCCGATGCAGGAGACGCGGGTTCGTGCCCCGTTTCGGGAGGATCCCACATGCCGCGGAGCGGCTGGGCCCGTGAGCCATGGCCGCTGGGCCTGCGCGTCCGGAGCCTGAGCTCCGCAAATGGGAGAGGCCACGACAGTGAGAGGCCCGCATAACGCAAGAAAAAAAAATAAAATAAAATAAAATAAAAAAAATCTTAACTACATTTAAAAACTGTATCTAGTGCAGTTGCTTAGTATAGAACATGATCAGGAGTGAAGAGAAATAATGCCAAACCTCTTGTCAGAAAATCAGAACACTAAGCCATCTGCATGTATCTGGACAAAACTATAATTTGAAAAGATAATGCACCCTTATGTTCATAGCAGCACTATTTATAATAGCCAAGACGTGGAAGCAACATAAATGTCCATCAGAAGAATGGATAAAGATGTGGTACATATATACAATGGAATATTACTCAGCCATAAAAAGAGAACAAAATAATGCCATTTGCAGTGACATGGATGGACCTAGAGATTGTCATACTGAGCAAAGTCAGACAGAAAGGGAAAGACCGATACCATATGATATCACTTATATGTGGAATATAAAATATGACACAAATGAACTTATCTATGAAACAGAAACAGACTCACAGACATAGAGAACAGGCTTGCAGTTGCCAAGGGGGAGAGAGGGTGGGGGAGGGGTGGCTTAGGAGTTTAGGACTAGCAGATGCAAACTATTATACATAGAAAGGATAAACAAGGTCCTACTGTATAGCACTGAGAACTATATTCAATATCTTGTAATAAACCATAATGGAAAAGAAAAAAAAACACTAAGCCATCTGAAGGCAGATAAATACCTTCCCTTAATATCCATTTAAATATGTACTGAGGTTTCTAAACAGTGTCACTGTGGAATGTAAATTGATACAGCCACTATGGAGAACAGTATGGAGGTTCCTTAAAAAACTAAAAATAGAATTACCATATGACCCAGCAATCTCACTACTGGACATATACCCAGAGAAAACCATAATTCAAAAAGACACATGCACCCCAATGTTCATTGCAGCACTATTTACAATAGCCAGGTCATGGAAGCAACCTAAATGCCCATCGACAGACAAATGGATAAAGAAGATGTGGTACATACATACAATGGAATATTACTCAGCCATAAAAAGGAACGAAATTGGGTCATTTGTAGAGACGTGGATGGATCTAGAGACTGTCATACAGAGTGAAGTAAGTCAGAAAGAGAAAAATATCGTATGTTAATGCATATATGTGGAAACTAGAAAAGTGGTACACATGAACTGGTTTGCAGGGCAGAAATAGAGACACGGATGTAGAGAACAAACGTATGGACACCAAGGGGGGAAAGCGGCAGGTGGTGGTGGTGTGATGAATTGGGACATTGGGATTGACATGTATACACTAATATGTATAAAATGGATAACTAATAAGAACCTGCTGTATAAAAATTAAGTAAAATAAAATTTAAAAATTAAAAAAAAAAGTGCCACTGTGCACACCTTACATAATCTGATCCAAGGAACTAGCTGACTTTGATGTAGTTCCCCGTTTGCAACCAAACTTAGCAAAATTGTTCAAGAGGAACCAAAAGAACAGGAAAAGTCTTGGGAGTCAAACCATTTATGACTGCCTGCCCTCTGACCAGTTGTGCTTCTGTTCCAATATAAAGTCACTCTTCTTAGGGACTTCACACCATCTGTTTCTGAGGTTTATTTAGACCAGGCTTAGTGATTTTATGCCAAAAGTGCATAAAAGTGTTGTTGTTTAACTCTGATATTTGGTGAGATATTTCTTGAATAAATGAAAGAGGTATGACACCTTCATATTTCTGATATTTTAAAATTATTTTCAAATACGACACAGAAATACTACATCACAAAAATACTATCAAAATCTGCCTACTCTCATTCTTGCAGGTGATTACAAATCGTTCATTCTAGTCATCCCACCGTCTATGAGCATGCATTTAGAACTGAAGTCGCACAGTGACTCTAATAAATGCCAGTCCTTGCTGAGAAGCCTCAGAAATCCATCCAACAGCAATCTGGGGGCTCAGCCAAGGTGATGCCCATAAATCAGCTGACTAAAATAATCAGTTCTGGCTGAAAATGAGAAGACTCCCATGATCCACCAATGCCAGGACTAGGTATAAACCTTGAAAAATACATGTACAACAAGATGTGACAGAATGTTCATGCAACACTGTCTGTAGTAGCATAATTCAGAAAAACCTAAAAGCTCATCAGCAGGA
>NW_006772017.1:56707-74603 GCF_000442215.2 Lipotes vexillifer
AAAAAAAAAAAAAAAAAAAAAAAATTTAAAACATTGACCTGAAGCAAATATGACAAAATGCTAACATTTATTCTAATTATGAAAACCCAGGTGATTATAACTCCCCATGTACTTTTCTGTATTCGCTTTCCCCTACCACACCAAAGGTAAATCTAGTATTTAATTTAAGGGTTCTTTTTTTTTTTTTTTTTTTTTTTTTTGCTATGGGAAAAAACAAATTCCCTTATTAAAAATAACTTCACACAGAACTACTCACCTACGGATACAACTTAAAATCTTTGACAATTTCTCTTGATAATTTGAAATGGGTTTTGTTTGTTTTTTAGGAGAGTTACTTTAAGAAGTCAAGGTATAAATTGATGCTATAATTATTTGTGAAGATATTTCTGGATAATAATAGATCAATAATAATAATATAATAAGAAATTAATAATAATAAATATGCTAAAACTCCTCCATGAAAAATTGAAACCCTGCTTCTCAGATCCATGTTCTATATGAGGAGCCAGTGAGTTTTAGGACAAGCTATTCCACTGTAGACTGTGGTTCTGTATATATCATATTGGGGAGAAATCTGCCAGGAGTTCCATGAGGTTCTTTGTCACACTCCCAGTCTAGCTCTGGGCAGGAACCAGCCACGGACCACACTAAGTCACGTTGGCTCAGTACAGGCTCAGTGGCTCATTGCAAGCCTGTCCCCAATCATGGCCTCCATTCAGGACCATTGGAGACATGTTACAGACCAAGAGAGGGACCAGATATGATATTGTGAGAGGGTAAACTAGGATGCCTTGGAGGGTACCCTACCTTTTATCTTTAACTTTGATCTTTGGGGTGAGCCAAATGCACATGTAACAGACGGGGCCCTGAAAACAGATGGTACACCAAAAGGGTTTAACTAAGCAAACTGAATCAAGGAGTTACTTGCAAAAATAACTTGGGTCCCAGGGTTAAGGGACCAACGAAGGAAAGTGAGGCACACAGTCCAGCACCGGTGAGAACCCTGACCTCCCTCAGGCTCCACAGTGTTACTGGAGTAGGAGAGAACTGCCCTGCAGAAGAGGGGCCCACCCTCGGGACAGTGCACACAGAGGGAGGCGGCTGCTGACCAGACAGAAGCCCAGTTGCTGAGGAAGTAAATACCTCAACCCCCTACTCCCGCCCTCCCATCTTCTGCCAGTAACTCCCATTAACTGACCAACCAATAGCCAGAGGTCAAGGGCATCCGGGGATGCAGTCCATACATGGTAACAAGGCAGGACACAGAGTGGGGCAGAGAATGAATCTTGGGGCCAAACAGAAAATTAACCATCACATTTTTCCCTCAGAGAAAACAGAAAGATAGAATAATCCTATGGCATAGTTTGATTGCCAGAAAGTACAAGTGGCAGAGAATATAGGTGAAGACCAAATACCCTAAAACCTCAAACTCCATGTTTTGTAGATGCTAATAGATGTTAACCTATAGAACAGTTCATGTCCAGGAATACCTGGTTACTTAAGAAAATATTTGAAATAATCTTTGGAAATATACTATAAGTTAAATTATATAAGGTTAGCCTTCTGTTGATCATGATTCTATTGATTATTTTATATGTTAGTTATATATATAGATGATAGCTAGAGACATACACATAGAACATATATATAAATATATAGAATGTATTCTATATAGAGAGAATATATAGGATTATATGTTTTCTATGTGTATATATAGACCATTATATATGTCTGTGTATAGATATATATAGTTATATATAGATATTTCTATAGATCAAAATATTAATGGCTAGAGACGAGTGGTTGGTAACTTCTGCTTCACAAAAGTTCCAAGCTAAAATTATTGCATGCTGGTGGGAATGAAAATTGATATGATCTCTCTGGCAGATAGTGGGGCAATATACTATCAAAAGCCTTCAAAATGTGCACGCTAACATTTTTAAAAATTCATAATGGCCAATGTAAATGCTCTTATAGGCTGTTAAGAAAAATATAAATTGGTACAGTTTCTTTGGATGTCAATTTGGCAGCACCTACTAAAATTTTCCATGCACATGCACTTTGACCTAGTAACTTCACTCTTAGGGAACTGAATGTGTGTACAAAATACATGAATAAGAAGAATGCTTAACCTGAAACCATAAAACTCCTAGAAAAGAACATAGGCAGTAAGCTCCTTGACATTGGTCTTGATGATTTTTAGGATTTGGCACCAAATGCAAAGGCAACTTAAGCAAAAATAAACAAGTGGGACTACATCAAACTAAAAAACTTCTGCACAGCAAATGAAATTATCAACAAAATGAAAAGGTAACCTACTGAATGGGAGAAAACATTTGCAAGTCATACATCCAATGAGGAGGTAATATCCAAAATATATAAAGAACTCATACAACTTAACAACAAAAAAATAAACAATCCAATTAAAATATGGGCAGAGGATCTGAATAGGCACTTTTCTAAAGAAGACATACAGATAGCCAACAGGTATATGGAAAGATGCTCAACATCATTAATCAGAGAAATGCAATCATAACCACAATGAGATATCACCTTACATCTGTTAGAATGGCTATTACTAAAAAGACAAGAAATAACAAGTGCTGGAGAGGATGTGGAGAAAAGGGAACACTTGTACACTGTTGGTGAGAATGTAAATTGGTGTGATCACCACTATGGAAAATAGTATGGAGGTTCCTCAAAAAATTAAAAATAGAGCTACCATATGATCCAGCAATTCCACTTCTGGGTATTTATCAGAATAAGAAAAAACCACTAACTCCAAAGAATATATGCACCCCAATGTTCAGCATTATTTACAATAGCCAAGATATGGAAACAACATAAATTTCTATCAACAGATGAATGAATAAAGAAAATGCGGTATATATACACAATGGAATATTCTTCAGCCATAGAAAAGAATGAAATCTTGCCATTTGCGACAACATGCATGGACCTCGAGGGTATTATGCCAGGTGAAATAAGTCAGACAGAGACAGGCAAATACCATATGATCTCCCTTTTATGTGGAATTAAAAAAAAAAAAAAAGCAAGCTCGGGCTTCCCTTGTGGCGCAGTGGTTGAGAGTCCGCCTGCCGATGCAGGGGACACGGGTTCGTGCCCCGGTCCGGGAAGATCCCACATGCCGCGGAGCGGCTGGGCCCGTGAGCCATGGCCGCTGAGCCTGCGCGTCCGGAGCCTGTGCTCCGCAACGGGAGAGGCCACAACAGTGAGAGGCCCGCGTACCGCGCGCAAAAAAAAAAAAGCAAGCTCATAGATACAGAGAAGAGATTGGTGGTTGCCAGAGGCTGAGGGTGGGAGCGGGGGTGGTTAGGCAAAATGGGTGAATGAAGTCAAAAAGTACAAACTTCCAGTTCTAAAATAAATAAGTCCTGGGGATGTGAGGCACAGCACAGTGACTCTAGTTAATAATACTGTACTGCATGTTTCAAAGTTGCTAAGAAAGTAGATGTTAAAAGTTCTCATCACAAGAAAGCAAAATTCTGTTAACTAGATCTGGTGACAGATGTTAACTAGACTTATTTGGGTGATCATTTCACATTACAAATATCGAATCATCATGTTGTACACCTGAAACCAACATGATGTTGCACATCAGTTATACCTCAATTTAGAGAAGAATGCTTACTGTTTCATTGTTTGTAATAGCACTAAAAATGTGTGTACGTGTATATACACATATATAGACACATCTGAAAACTATTTAAGTATATACATCAGTAAGAGAACAGTTGAAAATGTAATCTTCTTAAAGGGTCTCCCATTTCACCAGCCATTCACTTGTATACCCTGGAAACTTAGGAGACAACCTGTACCTCTCAGTGTCTAGAAGAGGATGTGGTTGGCACAGAGTAGGTATTCAATCAATATCTAATCAATGAATATTTTTATGTCTCCTCCTTTACCCAGGATATCCAATCCATTATCAAGATGTATTGATTTTATTTCCTAAATATCTCTCAAATCCATCCATTTCTTCTCCACTGCTAGGAGTGGAGTCTATCTATTTATCTCTCACCTGGATTATACAATAGCCTCCTATTTTGGTGTCTCTGCACCTACTCTGGCCACTTTCTAATCAATTCTCAGCTGCAACCAGGCATCTTTCCAGAATAAAGATCTAATCACATCACCCCGCCCCCAACCTTCAATGACTTTCCATTTAGATTAGTTTGCTAGGGCTGCCATAAAATACCACGGGCTGCATGGCTTCAATAATAGAAATTAATTGTCTCACAGTTCTTGAGCCTAGAAGTCCAAAAGCAAGGTCTTGGTTGATTTCTTCCGAGGCCTCTCCCCTTGGCTGCAGGTGGCTACCTTCTCTCTGTCCTCACATGGTCTTTCCCCTGTGGATGTCTGTGTCCTAATCTCCTTATAAGGACACGAGTCATATTAAATTAGGGCCTACCCATGTGACTTCATTTTACCCAAATTACCTCTTTAAAGGTCCTGTCTCCAAATATAGCCACATTCTGAGGCAGTAGGATTAGGATTTCAACATATGAATTTGGGGGGACACCATTCAGCCTCTAACACCATGGCTCTTAGGATAAAGCCAAAGCTGTGTCCACGGCCGTGCGGGAGATCTTTGGTTTGCCCCACCTGGTTCACTCTTGACTTGGCTTCACCCTGTCGGCTGACCTATATGGACCCTGCTCTCTGGCTGCCAGGAGGGTACGGCAAATGGGAGGCACCAGTAGGAGATCTGGAGGGTGGAAGGAGGGTAAAGTTGAGGCACCTTTCCCCCACCTTCCTCTCTGTCAGGTCACCTCAGGGGGACTGCGTCCCTCTACTGAAAAGCCCCAGCTCCTGTGAGGCAGCCCTTTCCACACAGTGACCAGCTGGGGTCCAGGAACTGCTCCTTCAAGCTTTGGTTCTTAAGGGCTCCCTGTTAACACCAGGGATAATGGTCACCCCTTTGGGCCTTTACTAAACCCTGTCCACACCTTTGAAAGTGGACATACTGTCCTCGAATTACCCAAATGGATGTGTCATCTGCTTCCTGCCATGCACCTACTATAACTTTGCAAAGCCCTTTATGGTCTGGCCCTTGCAAAACTCTGCGCCCTCATCTTACACTCCTTCTCTCTGCTGCAGACACGCTAGCCTCCTTCAGTTCTGCAGACAGGCCCACCGATTTGAAGTCTTAACAAGCATACATCCCTGTTGTCTTAAAACTATTTAGAGTTATATAAAAATGTATGTAACATTTCTGTCTTAGGTCAGGTTCCCAGGGAAGCAGATGCTGACAGGAGATCCGTGTGCGTGAGGTCTTGCGGGGATGCCCTGGGATTCAACACCTGTGAGCAGGGAGGGAAGCAGCGGTGGGCAGAAGCAACAGCTGGGCTGTGATGCATCCGAAACAAAGGCCTTACCTGGTCCCATGGGAGCCAGAGCTGGGCTGACCCTCTATCAGCTGATTGGGATTGAAGCAAGGAGACTGGGCCTCTGGCCTCCACATCCACAATCACTGGAAGTGAGCTGCCCAGGACAAGGGGAATAAGCTTAGGAGAGGGAACTTCCTTCAGCCAAGGGAGGTCCTGGGAAGGGAATCAGTTGTGACCTGTCAGCAGTCAACACCCTCAGAAGTGGGGAAAGGAGCTGCTGGGTCCTGAAGGGAGGATCTAGGTGGCAGCCACAACACCCGCCAAGAAATCCTACTCCTAACAATTCACTAAAGGGAAATAGAGCTTTCCAGTAACTGTGAAGCTAGCTGGGAAGATCCCAGCCAAGTGTGAACTTGGGATCTCACTGTCCTCCCAGCCCTTCGACCCTCCCCCAAAGCCCCTCAGTGAAATGGTTTGACCCCACCCACAAAAAAGGAAATAGAGATCTAAGCAAAGAGCTAGGTACAAAGGTGTTCATTAAAATATTGCTTATAATTGGGAGAACACTGGATACAATCTAAATAGCCAGTAACAGGATTAAGTATAGTACACCTGAAGAATATAATATTATGGAGCTATTTTAAAAGCATGTTGCAGAAATGATTAATCACGTGATAATAATTAAATTAAAAGGCAGGTTATAAAACAACTTTGTTGAAATATATATGTTTGTGTGTACAAGTACCTGTATAAACGCACTGGGGGAAAAAGACCAGAAGAATTTGTATCAAAATACAAATTGTAGTTATTTCTAGGTGGTAGGGTTATAGGTGACTTGTACTTTCTTCTTTGTACCTTTTTCCCCCTACTTTTAGCAATGAACGTATAGTGCTTACATAATCAGAAAGAAACAATAAATTTGGGGATTGAAAAAATTATTGTGCTTGTGATGGCAGAGAACACTAATTTCTGACTGGTTTTCCTTGGAATTTTTTGCTAAATTAACATTTGCATGTAAACCCCAAAAGGGAAACAGATCACCACAGCAGTGCTCTACTTGGGTAGGGGTGACGGGCCAAGGGGAAAGGGCTGTGAGGTACAGTGTGCTCAGTTCTCTCCTTCACCACCTGCCCCCTACCCTCACATGCCCTTGTTGGGTCTCTTCACATCCTGCTTGAAAACCATAGACTTCTGTGGCCAGCAGCACAAATTTTTTGACACACCAATGTGGACACGCCATGGCTGCTCTTCAGCCCTGAGCACACTCCTTTATTTTCACAACATGATGTCAGCTTTACTGTATATACAAGTGTAAAAACTTATGCCTTTGTTCTTAAACAGCAAATGGAAAAGCCATACTCTATGATCCTGTCAGAGAAGATGACGCCAAACAGTCAGAGAGGTGCTGATGGTGCAGTGGCTGAGAGCAAGGAGCCACGGAACATGGGTTCAAATACTGTCTATTATGGGGTGACTTTGGGCAAGCTACTGAACGTCTTTCTGTTTAGGTTTCCACATCTGTAAAAAGATGGTGATGCTTGCAGCACTGACCATGTAGAAACATCAAGTATTAAATGAGCAAATATATGTAAAAGCATTTAGGGTAGTAACTGGTACGTGCTGTTTGCCATTGTTTTCTGCTCAATCTATATCAAAAATCTCAATTACAAAAAATAATATTCGTGGAGGATGTTGACCGTATATTCCTCTAAATATTCAGTTTTTTCCTATGAATATTCAATTACAGAGGTGCATATTTGGTTAACACTACTTTGGCGACTGATAAAATTACTTCTGCTGAATTATGCTTTGCTGTATCATTTGTTTTGATGAAAATGATAAGAAATAGACATCCATAAGAAAGTTGCCTTTGCTGCCATTGCAGGGATGGTGCCAATGACATTGACCATATTCACCTGGAAGCCTCCCCTAAGGACCACACTAAAAGCTTTCCTCAGAACTCGGTACTTCTGGTTTACTCATGTGTTTTAAATGCAAGGCAATTTAGCTTCTGTTTCTAATCATGGCCCCTTCCTTCCATTGGTGGCAGAAGCTACTCAGGACCCTATGACAAGCATTCTCGAATCCTATCCATGAATTCATGGCTTTCTTTTACCGTTATTTATCCTCCACCTCAAATTCTTCATCTATCTGTAACCTGGTGTATAACGCATGTTTCTATAAGCTGACTCAAAAAATGTTTAATTGGAATAAGACAGAATAAATAAGTAAATAAGCAAGTAATAAGTAAATACTGGACTTCCCTGGTAATGCAGTGGTTAGGAATCCGCCTGCCAATGCAGGTTCAAGCCCTGGTCCGGGAAGATTCCACATGCCAAGGAGCAGCTAAGCCTGTGCACCACAACTACTGAGCCTGCGCTCTAGAACCAGCGAACCACAACTGCCGAGCCCGTGTGCCACAACTGCTGAAGCCCACACACCTAGAGCCCATGCTCCGCAACAAGAGAAGCCACCGCAATGAGAAGCCCGCTCACCGCAAGGAAGAGTAGCCCCCTGTCGCCGCAACTAGAGAAAGCCCGTGAGCAGCAATGAAGACCTAATACAGCCAAAAATAAAATGTATAAATTTCTAAAAATAAGTAAATACAAAACCAAATGCATAATGATAAACAGTGTTAATGATGAAACTACAAAGGGAAACTCTTGTTTCCTCAATGCATTCACACTCAACTTTCAACAAGCGTTGTGTCACTGGTCATATTTCACAAGCCCCGTCAAACAGTTCAAAGTTGTTCCAGCCTCATTTAAAATGAACAGCAACTACCAATTAGACTGTGCTAATCTATCATTAAGAGAACCCTTCTCCAAGTCTTCAGAAAATGCAGTAGGGTGCAAAATGACAACTGAATAACAGAACAGATTAATATGATGAATGCCCGGTATCTCCTCGAGTAATAACAATGACTTTGCATTAATTTTTGAAGGCTCAGCATAGAGTAGTGAAACAAATTTTTCATGGATGGGAGGGCAAGCTCACAAAAGCTCACAGGAAAAAAAAACTGTGAATCACGGAATGTTTCAAGTTGGATGGAATCTTAATATAAATATTCTTAAACTGGAAAATATCTCCAAAAAGCCCAATCCTCTTAAAGCCCAGAGAGGTTTCCAGGGGCCATGGAGCAAGTTTTCAGAACAAGGACTGGCATCTATATCTGCTTATGATGCTGGCTCAGGCGCTGGACCCAGAGGACTCTAGCATGAGTCCGTGTGTCCTTTTCGAGTTGGGTAGAAATCCAAATGATGAACTAGAGGAAAGTGACCTTACCTGTCTCCAAGCACAGCTCTACTGTAAGCACCTCTGATAGTCACAGGGATTCAAAGCCAGGGGCCAGAACCCCGTCTGACTTCCCAGCCCCTGCCCGCCAAATGATCTAAGAAAGCAGAGCTGCCTAAACCCACTCTCAGGCCCATGCTTCGCAATTTGGCTGCACTTTAGAATCATCTGGGGAGCTTTTTAAATCTACTGATGACTAAACTCCACCCAGGCCAATTAAGTCAGAATCTTCTAGGTAGGCAAAGGTGACAGACATCACCTTTTTAAAAAGCTTCCCAAGTGATTCTAATATGCAGTCAGATTTGAGAACCATTGTTGGAGATAAGCAGGTTTGCCTGTATGATGAAAACTGAGCAGCCACAAGAGACTAGCCTGTTTTGAAATAGCCCTAACTACCTTCTTGTGCTTCCCCCCAAGACCTAATATAGTATCAAGTCTGCCCTCCCCTCCCCCACTTATTTACTCTGCTACTAAGGTACTGCTGCTGGCTGTTTTACTAACTCAGTATTAACTTAGCACCTACTCTCAGGAATCCAGAAATGAAATATGAAGCACAAAATGAAACGTGCTTCCTGCCTTCAAGGAGCACAGACAGGTCAATGCAATGTCCACACATCCATGAAAGAGAATGCTGACAACAAGGTCCTACTGTCTAGCACAGGGAACTATATTCAATATCCTGTGATAAAGCAATGGAAAAGAATATTTAAAAAGAATGTATGTGTATAACTAAGTCACTTTGCTGTACAGTAGAGATTGGCACAGCACTGTAAATCAACTATACTTAAATAAAAAAAAATTTTTTTAATAAAATTAATGTAATAAAAAAAAAGAATGCTGGCCAGTGTTTATCAAGTAGTAGCAATGTACCACTCTTCTAAAACTTTGTGTATTAACTCATTTAATTCTCCCAACAGCCTTACGAGATAGGTACCATTATTATCCAGTGCCTTTACAGACAAGACTCCTGAGCCACAGAGAATTTATGTACATGCCTGTGCTCCTTTCACTAGTCAGAGCTGGGTGGGGAGTCAAACTGAGGCAGCCTGGCTCTAGCATCCATGCCTTTAACCGCTACACTGAGTTGCATGCATGGGTGCGTTCAAAGCCATGGAGGCATAAAAAGACATTGTTGATTCAGGGAATGGTGGGCAATCCAGTGTGGCTAAAAATGGGGCTGAAAAGTTGGGCTGGAACCAGACTGTGAAAAGCCTTATGGTCTGTGAATGGGGGTTTCTTTTCTATCTTCTGTAGGCAAAGGGTAGCCAACCAAACTTTTAAAGTTAGGAGTAAAATGATCAGATCTACATTTCAAAGAATAGCCACTGGGTGGAAAGACTAAGGGCAGAGAGGCACAGCTTTGACAGAGGATGCAAGTCAGAGGAAGGCAGGCAGACGGGGAAGAGTCAGGATGCCTAGACATTTCTGACTCAGAAGTGACAGGATTCTGTGGCTGATTGGAGATGGGAAGAGAGAGGAAGGAGGCTCCTAGGTTTGTGATGAGACTTGGCAGGTAGGTGCTCTGAATAGAGAAGCAGTGGGTCTGTGGAGGGAAGGTAATGAGTTCAGTTTCGGACATTGTTAGGTTTCCGCAAACCTTAGCATCCTCCAGTTGCTAAGCGGCATGACAGTTATACCACCTCAAACCCTTTGGGCTCACAGAGAGATTTCTTTGCAATATCATAAATATGAAAACTTCCTAACGTTTCTTAGAAATGCATTTGGTTTTAAATTTACATGTAATTTGAAGAGAAACTGAGGAGCAAATCATGATGGTGATTGTGTTGTTTCAAAAAATGCCATCCTACCAAAGTTAGAAAAAATACTCTCTTTATACTAAGGAAGGAATCCAAAAATATTCACACTAACCCCAGATAAGGTCTATGAGAAACAGAAAACACATACTTTTCAGCTACCTAAATATTTGAGTTCTATTTTAAGGACAGTGATATTGGGTATGTGTGTTTAGAATACGTTTAGTTCTAAACAGATTTTTCTCATCTTAACCTTATGGCAAAGCAACTATCTGCTTTTCTCTAAATTGTCTGCTTTTGTCTGTTAAGGCTCAACTTAGTTCAAGAGACACCCATACAATGGCTACTCATTACTCAATTTAGCCATTAATTATATGACTAGTATTTCAGCGTGAATATTTAAAGTATAACCCCCAAATAGAATTTTGAGTATTTTTCTAATAAATTTAAAACAGCTCATATTTGTTTAAAGCCATTTCCAAAGAATAGTTGAAAAACTAAGTATATAATAGTTCCTCCTCCATGAGCACTGATGATTACTTTTTAAAAGATATACCCAAGTTTGGAGGATTTCCCTGGTGGTCCTGTGGCTAAGACTCCACGCTCCCAATGCAGGGGGCCTGGGTTCAATCCACAGTCAGGGAACTAGATCCCGCATGCTGCAACTAAGAGTTCGCATGTCTCAACTAAAGATCCTGCACGCGGCAACAAGGATTCCGAGTGTCAAAACTAAGACCCGGCGCAGCCACATAAATAAATACAGTATTTTTTTTAAATAAAAAAAAAAAGATATATGCAAGTTTTTGGTTGCTTTTCTATAAATTTATATTAGACCAAGGGTTGGTGTCGATTGTCTGTTTTAAGATTTCAGAGCTAAGCCCTGCCATCCTCTGCAGGCAGCAACCCTTCCTTGAGAAACAGGCTTTGGCTTGTTATTGGGCTTAAGACTGAATGCTTGACCACGGACTGCCATGCAACCTGAGTTGCCCTTCATGACCTGGGTATGGTCTAACCACCAACCCATAAAGTTGGATGTGCACATCAGCACTCCATTGTCAAATGAAGGTGGCATGAATGATATTGGGCTTGAGCAGGCCCTAAAAATACATACGCATAAGTTATAGGAGGGAGTGGCCCAAATGCCCATGGGCCATATTCCTGCTACATTACCATCTCTCTCCCAGCCTGTACCTGTCTTCACGGGGAGTTCCCTATGACCAGTTGACTGAGGAAGAGAAAACTTGGACCTGGTTTACAGAAGGTGCTGCACAATATGCAGGCAACACCCCAAAGTGGACAGCTACAGCTACACAATGCCATTCTGGGACGTCCCTGAAGGACAGTGATAAAGGGAAACACTAGTGGGCAAAATTACAAGCAGTGCTCGGAAGGAGAAATGGCCAGAGATTAAGTCTATACCAGCTCATGGTCTGTGGCCAACAGTTTGACTGAATGGACATGGAAAGAATATGATTAGAAAATCGGTGACAAGGCAGGATGAGGAAGAGGTATATGGAGAGACGTCTTTGAACGGGAAAAGAATGTGAAGATATTTTTGTCCCATGCGAATGTTCACTAAAAGGTAACCTCAGCAGAGGGGGATTCTAATCATCAAGTGGATAAGATGGCCTGTTCTGTGGATACCAGTCAGCTTCCTTCCCTGCCCATCCCTGTCATCATCCAGTGGGCTCATGAACAAAGTGGCCACAGTGGCAGGGATGGAGATTATGCATGGTCCCGGTAACATCGGCTTGTATTAAGGCTGATCTGGCTACAGCCACTGCTGAGGGCTCAGTCTGCTGCATCAGAGACCAATACCAAGTTCCCTGTATGGCTCCATTGCTTGAGGTGATCGGCCATATGGAATGTTGATTACATGGGACCACATCATCATAGAAGGGCCAGCATTTTATTCTTAAAGGAGTAAACACTTACTCTGAATATGGATTTGCCTTCCCTGCATGCAACGCTTCTACCAAAACTACCATCTGTGGATTTACAGAGTACCTTATCAACCACCATGGTGATCCACACAACATTGCTTCTGATCAAGGAACTTGCTTATTCCCAAATTCCAGCCTTTTTTTGGCTAGAGCTAGGAGTCCAGGACTACACTGGAAGAGTCAAAGAAAAGAACTCAGGACTACTAAAGGAGCAGATGGAAATGACAATCTCAGAAAACCAAAGTGACTTGTGGCCCTCTGTGCAGATATGAATACAGTGCCAGTGAATGAATACAGTGCCAGTGACTACACAGACTGAGGGACCTAGCACGTGCTGTTCCCTCCACCAGGAATTCTCCAGATCCTCCGTAACATAGCTCAAATGTCAAAGACCATCCATAATCACTCAACCATAGCCCATGATTCTTGCTACCCTGGCCTGTTTCCCTCACAGCACTACTTGCCAGTATACTGCCTATTTGTCATATACATACCCTTTTCCTCAGCTGTAGTAAAAAAGGCCTTGTCCAGCAAGTTCGGCATTCAATCGAATCTTCAGTAACCTGACACGTAGCTGGCATTCAATAGTTGCTGAGTAAGTAGGGATGCCCACTTGAAGGCCTAAAGATGTCCAATTTCAGATGGATTCTTTAGCCAAGACATGCTGCTCGTTGCCAACGCAAAATAGCTTAACTGTAATGTTCCGTTTAATAGGAAAATACTGAGGTATATATATCCCTAATGGTTTAAGTAGACTCACACAACCATGATAACCCACAAAGTATTCCTTGCATTGGAAAAACATATCATTCAATGGATTGCTCTTTCAGCCATCTTTTTATTTACAGTTTGTGTTTAATGCAAATCAATTCCATAACAAGAGAAGTTACTATGAATCAAAGCATAAATACACAAACACAATATACAATCCAAAATAGATGTACAGCATTCAGGTATGAAACAAAAGAGAATATTAATTCACACACACAGTAGCTTGAGATCTGTTGGATATGGTTGTTCCAGTGTAGATTTCTGAAGATGGGAAAAAAATGACTGGTTATCAAGACTACTGTGGCCGTATTAGATTTCGGAACATCTAAGCATCAGTGTGTGACCATGCGAACAAAAGACTTTAGGGAGTGTCTATTTTTAAAAAGGTTTCTGTGCATCAAGGCAGTTGTGAAAAGATTTACTTTCCAAAATCAAAGCCCATTTTAGGCTTAGGACCAGGTTCTAACCATCTAAAAATATTGAATGATAACATAAAGTGTTCCAAATGTGGCTATTCTGATTCAGTTTAAAAAGAAGTATTTACAGAAAAGAGTATAAAAGTTTTTCTGAATTTAATGTAAGCAAGCTTCCAGTCTTCCCTTGCCAAATATATTTGATTTATAGCTTAGCTCCTTCACATATTTGCCTTTTTAATTTCAAGATTTGTCAATCTTACCTTCAAAACAGATCATTTTTTAAACTGTAAAAAGTATTCGACATATGCAGAAATAAAAAGCATTTTGAAATTAGTTGAGATCAATGTAATTCTACTCTTTGTTATCTGTTTAGCTAAATGAATCTACTGCTCTTTTTGAATAAGAATAGTTGATAAATATATAAGCAAAATGTACTCATTATGCTTGGATTTGGGGTAGACTCCAATCCATCATTGCCCTGGTACATATCAATGACTATATAAAAATTCAAATGCAATGTCAAACCCAAAGCCCAAGGGAAAGAAAGAGTTCAGTTCCCAAGAGAACAGCGATAGCTTAACATAAAATTTTCTCTAGAGTACCTCAGCATCAAATTAGTACTGCTGAAACAACACATTGAGGATTTACAGTAACACCTGGAAGGTTCCTTCTATGTACATATAAATAGAATCACAGAAGCTTTGTTTTACCTCATTGTTTTATGGCCTTATAAATTTAATGAAGAAATGAAAACTGAATCTCTGTTCCACATCCCATTCCTTTATCTCTAGGTAAGATAAAATCTATTCTCACTTTCAAGGTAGAGTTTTATGTGTCCATACTTCTTAAGCCACATTTAAGGAAATCATCTCTTAACTAATTTTGGATGTTGTCTCTCTTCATCTTGTACAGGAAACTCCAGCAGATTTAATATTGGCATTCGTCATCTAGTCAAACCCTTCACATGCTCTTCAAACCAATCAAATTTGGGATCCTCAACAGTTTGTCAATAAAATAAGGTGTGGAACTAGCAGATTCATTCAATGAAGACCTGTTTTGTTTTTTTTTCCCTTGTCACACTGGATGTCTGGATGCCATCTGAATTGGGTTTAGAGGATGGGAAGTATAGATGTTTCTTGGCCTGAGTCTCTTAACAGTAGAGATGTAGAAGGGAGACTGAGATCACCAAGAGACTGGCTGTTGACTGCAGAGTACCGTCACTTGCCTTGGTGGTGGCATTCGCTGGATTGGGGGCAGCTGAGGTATGCTGGGAGGAATTACTTGAAGGCGTTACAACAGTTGTTTGATTTGAATAAATCTAAAATATATAAGAAGTTACACTGATCAATTTCCAACACCACAGTTGTCTCCACATACACTTAATATGCAATTAAGATAGATGATATATTCTCAGGTTGCTCTGTTCCCATTATTCCCTTACGCACATCATTTAATCTGAATTTTTGCTTAGTCCCACCAAGATCTTTTAGTTTCAAAACCAGCTACCTAGAGATACCTAATGACTGCAAGTAGCAACAACAACCAAAAACAAATAAACAAAAACGTTCTTCAATAACTACATAACTCCCAAGAGTATGACTTTATCCTTAATTCTTTATAAAGTAATAAGTAACCAAGTTAACTAATCCAGTTTCTGATTATATTAACTTAACTGGCATTGCAAAGAAGGTTTCCTCTATTTTCCCAAGAAGGGGAGATTTTAAAGTTGCACAAATAATTTGGATTTTAAAATATGGTAAATTGAGACATGTCATGAGAATTGAGTCCTCTATCCTGGATTTGCTGGGTAACTTTCACATACCCATTTAAAACAGTCTTGCGTTTAACTTAAGGGGCCCTGCGTATCTTATCTGCTCCCTTGAAATCTTGAAAATTATATATAACCCATCTCAAAAATGGCCACGATATTTGTTTTAAGTTGAAAAGTATAATAATATAATGAACCCCTGCCTTAAGGCAAAATGATTTCACCCAAAGCATCGTGAAGTCGGAATGACTTCACAACAGACGAGAGGGTTTGGTGTTGTTTTCACCAGCTGCAGCCTTGCTGCCTGGTCACTAAGCTCACCACTGTGGCCAAGGACCAAGGTCCCCCCCAGTGTCCCAGCGCCTGAGTGGCATTATTCACCACACTATTTTCACCACACTATTTTTCAAGTCACTAAATGCACAGTCCAGCGGGGCACGTGGTAATCTCTCCTTTGTCACGGAACAAAGGCAGTTGGGAGATTTCAGCTCTCACTGCAAGAGAGGGCTTACAACGGCTTCTGATTACAGGCGGGACCAGGACATGGCACCAAGCAGGTCTGGCCACATGTACGTTTGGCTGCCTTATCAATCCAAAGATAAAACCATTCTACCTTTTGTTGTAAACCCATAAGGTAAACCCAGCTCCTTTTGTTATAAAAACCCATAAGGACATTAAGCAAGCATTGACTAAAAAATTGGTAAATCCTATCTAAAATAGACTAATTTTTAAAATCTCGATCAAGTCAAATATATTTATTGGAAACCTACCCAATAGCGTGTGCTTCCAGGAAAAAGCACTCCCACTAAAAGGAAAGCATTAATATGGTACATAATTTAAAACAGGGCTCGCTGTTTGTGGGCAAGACCTGTTTTGGGATCCCTGAAGGTAATCTGTTCTTATTCAACAAAGCTTTGGTGCATCAGGTGACTTTTTTACTAGAGCCCAGTGCAGCAATAGGAGAATCAAAGGGTCCTCCACAACAACGAAAAAAACTGTTAATATATTAAACTGACATTAAACAAAATTTTCCCTACCAAACTACCAAGATTTATTTGCATAACTATTAATAAAAACCCTCAAATTTGGAGGTGGTGTGGAGGATCTGGTTGGAAAGGTGATGGAGTGGGCGGGGGAGAGCAGTGTTTCTGGTGGCCGTGCCCCTCCCCCACCGAGGAATGGTGAAAGGCTTGCGAGCGCAGCCGACCCGCAACACAACAATAGGGTACAGTTACGCAGCCCGCGGAGCGGAAGACCAGGAGCGCTCCGCTCTCAGGCTGCGCTCCCAGGTGAGCCCGGCGGCTGGGTGTCTGGGAACCTGGCGCACCCAACTTTTTGGACGAAATGCTCAGCAGACACTCAGAAAGCCCCAATGGAAGGCGATGGCGAGCCACCCTCCAAGCCTCCAAGCCCAAGCGGCAGAAGACAATTGCCCCTTCTCGCTCTCCCAGAGCCCCCCCCCCCGACTTGGGTCTCCCAGGCTCAGCCCCTGGCCTCCCTCGCGGCCGCCGCGCACCCACCCGGCCGGACACCGCAAGCGAGGTCGGTTCCCGGTTCCAGAGAGGATCTGGAGAGGAGGTGGCGGGGACAGGGACAAAGCCTGGCGGGGACTCGGGACAGAAATGTCCCACCCACCTCCTGCCCAGGGCTAGCCAATCTGGCTAACACGGGGTTCCGTGGTGACAAGAGATGGACCTGTAAAGTCGTCCCCGGGAGAGCACAGGGTCAGGAGAGGGTCCCCGCCCAGGCCTCAGCCCCGAAACACGCGGGACTGAGGTGGGTTGATAGGGCCAGGTAGCCGCGGCTTCCTCGGGATCCACGAACCAGCTCTGAGTGGAGAACGGACGAGAGCGGCGCCCCCGAAGGGGATCGTCCCCACTCTTTGTGTGGGGCGCTGGGGACGCGAAGACACTCGTAGAGGGAAGCGGGGTATTCATGGGATCCAGGGACGACCTCCCCAAAGGGCCTGAGGTCTCCAGGCGCTCCAGAGGTGGGGAGCGCACTTTCTCTTCCCCGCTAGCACCTCGGACTTCTGGGTGAAAGCAGGCGGTGGGCGTCAGGCTGCCTGGGAAGGGCTGCGCGGAACCCGGGGTGGGGCGGAGTCCTCCCAGCCCACGCGCGGAGGTGCTTTGTTTCCGGGACCGCGGAAAGGGTGGAGGCAGCCGCCACGGAGTGGAAAGTGGGCTCCACATTGCCGTCCCACCGGGTCAGATTCTACTAGATTCTCTCTCCGAGTCCGGGCTCGTGGCCCGAGTGGGGGGCGCAGGCCAGTCTCCAGGGGGCGGCCCCACCCCCCTAGGGCGCGGTCCCCAAGCACCAGCGTGCGCCAGGACCTCACCTGCGTAGGTAAGAGCAGTGCCAGAAGCAGCAGCCCCAGTCCGAGCCTGGCCACCATCGCTCTGCCCATGTCCGCTCCGTCGGTGCGCAGCGCGTCTCACTGGATGCGGGATACGTGAAGGATCGCTGGCTCCGGGCGAGCGCAAGCAAGGTGGGGAGGGCGGCCGGCGGGCGGGACCTTATATACCAGGACAGCCACAATAGCCGTGACGTGGCGCCGCCCGCCCACCCGCGCTCCCCTCCGCCGCCGCCGCCGCCCACC
>NW_006772017.1:74614-94468 GCF_000442215.2 Lipotes vexillifer
CCCCGCCTCTCCGCATCCCGGCCCTCGCCTGGCTCCCAGCGCCCTCTCCCTCCGCCGGCCCCGGAGACCTCCGGGCGGCAGGTGGGCGGCCGGCGCTGCCGGCTCCCGGAGGGATGCTTTGTGTTTCCCCGGACAGGCAGCGTGCAGGCTGGCACAGGCGCCCGGCACCTCCCACACACGACCCGGGGCGAACTGGCGAGCCACACACGCCGTTCCCGGGGCCGAGCCCAAGTTTCCTTTGTTTCCCCGGACCTGCCATCTTACCCCCCAAAAGAAAAGTCTGAGCCTCCCGCGCGGCGGGCAGCCTCCAGTCCCGGCCGTGACTACGGCGCGGACCCCGGGGCTCCCTCGGCTAGGGTTTTCTCAGATTTCCGCCCCAGAGGAAGGGGAACCGTGCGGGGTTTGTGGGTGTCCCGGACCTGGCGCCGGCACGCGCGTGCCCATCCCAGGCTGGTCGGCCGGGCTGGCAGGCGGCGCCCGCGCTCAAAGCAATGTGTGTGTGCTCGGCCCCGCGCCCGTCACGCCCGCCCCTTCCCGCAGCCACTCGCTTTGTTTTTGGAGCTCCTCGTGTTCGCCTGTGAGAGTTCTATGGGGCATCCCGGGTCCCCGTCCCCCCGAGAGGTGGGGAGCCGCCCGCCGGGCGCGGACACGCTGCCCGGACACTGGTGACGACTGAGTTTCGGTCCCTGGCGCTCTTCCCTGCCGCCACTGGCGGACGGGGGCGAGGAGACGATAACCCACTCTGAGGGGGGATTCCCCCTCCCCAGCCCTAAAGGCCCCGCCGGCCCTCACCACGCGGCTTTGCTCCCAGGTCCTACCCAGGGAGCGGGAACCTCCTTGGCGGTCCCATTAGAATTCGCTGCCCCAGTGGAATTCCTGGGGACACTGAGGGGTGATTCCCCCTCCCCAGCCCTAAAGGCCCCGCCGGCCCTCACCACGCGGCTTTGCTCCCAGGTCCTACCCAGGGAGCGGGAACCTCCTTGGCGGTCCCATTAGAATTCGCTGCCCCAGTGGAATTCCTGGGGACATGCTTCTTTGGTCTCTGTTGCAACGTACTTGCTCATTATCCTTTTAACGCGCAAAAGCTTTCGGGATAAGGCTTTCACTTCTCCATAGCTGCCATGAGGCGATTTAATGAACTGGCGCATGTAGGAGATTAGTCATTATTCTGCAGATTTGAGTGGAATATATTTTCTAACCATCCTATTGTGAAAACTTTCAAGCACACAGTGAAAGTAGAAACTCTTTTACTGGTGGAAGGTTTTTTATTTAATTTGAGTTGCGGGACATGATCTTTTTATTTAAAGTTTGCCCAAGTGGTTTGCCGTCTTTGAAGCAAACAGAGACCAAACATAGTAAGGCTGTAAATTTGTTTAAATTTTACTTTTGCAGAGCAACCTGGTTAAACAAGGTTTGTTTTACGGAAGCAGAGTGGCAATGGAATCCACAACAGTTGGTCTGTGACTGAATGGGCCTGTGCCTTACTGGTCAACCACTTTAACTCAGTAACTTTCCACGTTTCGTATGTACTCTGCAACACTTGGAATTTCTGTCCTGCACCAGCGGATTTTCCTGTTTTACAGTATGATCACCTTGTATAGAAATAACCTAGCCTGTTCCAGGACGTGAATGGCCTGTGGCCCAGAAGTGCCTCGTCCCAAGGCAGGGCCTATAGGAGAAGCTGCTTGTTGAACTAAATGGTTGTATTCATAGGATGCATTAATTTTGTCCTGCGTCTTCTTTTTCTATTCCTGGTCCCCGCCTCCTCCCTCCTCCTTGTTATTAATTTGAAGAGATGAACTAATGGAGTGGTTAAGAATAGACTCTAGAGCCAGACTGCCTTGGTCCAAATCCCGGTTGTGCTACTTTTACTTGAGGCAAAAAGCCTCCGTTTCTTCATCTGTAAAATGGAGATAATAGAGCCATTATGAATTAGTTATTAAAGGCTTGTTGTATATAAAGTGTTAGAACAGTGCCTGCCTTACCCTGGGAGCTCTCAGGTGATATTTGCTCCTGCACTGAAGGTCCCAGGAACCTTCTTTGCAACTGTGTGATTCATAAAAGACATATCAAGCACCAAATAGTACCCAAATCTGGTAAGGCACCTCATCACCAGCTAATGAGACTGCATAATTCACGAAGCAAGGCCCTTCATATCTGCCTAGCAGTTCCCCTGGGCATCCTATAAGGGGTGTTACCTGGGGCTTTGACAATTCTGTACCCTAGAGGCTTAGCCCTCCTAGGGAAGTCCTCATTAGAAATCCTCCATGCCACTCTATTTCCTATATGGCAAGAAACCCAAGAAAACTGCCTGAATCTTTCCTCTAGGTTTCTTTCTGTGAATTCCTTCTTCCTGTTTATTCTTCTCTTCTGGTTTTCCATAGTCATTTGTTGGCTTTTCTCTTAGTCAATAATAGCTCATGCTCATGCTCGTAAGACGATACATTGTGAATCTCAATAGTTATCCTAGACTTTTTCTTAAGACACATCGCCAATTTACATTTTTATAAAGAAAGTATTTCATGGAACGATCTTGTAACTGATGGATTCCATACATTGGCATATGGGTGGAAAGTTAGAGCTTTAAGTTTTAATATTTTTTCCATGAGATAGCATGTGACCCAATTTTTTGATGCTAGTTCTCTTATGAGTAAAATTAAGGGAGCAATACGTACAATTTCTTAGTGCAGAACTGTGAGGAGTGTTGAAGAACCAAACTAAAGATCCAGAGTCTAGGTAGACTCTGAAGTCAGACCTGGACTTGAACCCTGCTCCATCACTTTCTAGGGGTCTGACTTTGGGAGAGCTTCCCAACCTCTGACACCTCAGTTTTCTCATCTGGAAAATGGGCTAATAATACCTGCCTCACAGGGGTATGATCTTCACTGAGATAATGTGTATGGTTAGCAGAGTGCCTGGCACATAGTAGGGACTCACTAAGCTGCCACTTCTGTTGCTGTAGGATCTATTCATTATAGTGTGGCTTTTGAAATCTTTCATTTGTATAGCAATTGCTCTTTTCCTCAAGCATCTTTGCAGGTGGTATTTTGTATGTGCACCTATGAGGTCAGTAAGGCAGACCTCATTTCTGAGGCACAGAGAAGTTAAGTAACTTACCCAAAGCCACATAGCCAGTTATGGTACCTCACCTAAAACCATAACCAAAGTTTCCTGACCAGATCCCAAGTGTTTTCTGTGCTGCCAACAAGAGCAGAGACACGTCTTCCTACACCATATCCTCTTCGTCAAGCACTCAATCAATGTTTGCTGGCTGAATAGGCTAATGTTAAGGGAGCGGGTTAATTTGCTTTTTAAGGTAAAATAGTAAATCCTATTTTTAGGGGAAGAGAAGATATTACTTGACATTTTTAGAACGTCAACAAAATGGGTATGAAATATATTAATCCAATAACGGATGTTTCTTCTGTGCTTTATAGCAGAAATGGTGGCTGGAATAATTAAATAATTCGTTTAAATTCTATTCTACAATATGGTGGTGTTTATGTTCACAACACTCTTCCCCCTTATTCCGTGCCACCATTAAATGCATTAAATTCCATGCATTTAATATTTTGATCTATCCGGGTTTTTTAGCTAACCTTGGTTCCAAACCCAGGAACTCCAGCCTGCTCCAACTATGAGATGGCAGTGAAGGTGACAAAGTGAAAGAGCGTTTTTGACTGAGTAGGTTCTAAGTCCTGGGGCTAGAGCTTGTTGAATCAGCAGATGGAGTCGCAGCCTGACTCTCTGTGGGGACGTGCTGCCCTCTGCTGACCATAGGAACCCCTCAGCTCTCACTGTCAAAAAATAAAATAAAACCCCTCCTTTGTGCCGACTATAAAAGCCCTGAATTTTTGAAGCCTTATAAAGCTAATAAACCGCAATGAGCTTCCTTGACTATTAGTTCCTTTTTTCCCTCTAGAGACTCTCAAAGAAATTCTCTCAGGTCTTAGGCTTCAATCAAACAAGAAAACAAATGTAAAGTGTAGGAATTGTATTATTTTCAAATGCAAATTGAGTAGTAGGATGCCTGCCTCTAAGCATCCTGGGGATTTTTTTCTTAAGGAAATGAAACAAAAAGAAGTAACTCTTAATCTCCTTGGCCAGAATTTAAATTCAGTGTCTCCATTGTGTGTTGTCAAGGATGTGAGAAAGCCAGTCTTCTCGTCCACACTGATGGGATTATGGAATGGAATTTGACATCTATCAGTATTAAAAATACATATCCCCTTAGACCTAGCAGTTCTAATTTTAGGAACTTAGCCTACAGATATACTTGCAGAAATGCAAAAGGGTTTTTGCAGCGCTGCTTGTAACAGCAAAGGATTGGAAATCACCTAATTATCCACCGATAAAGCCCCAACTAAAGAAATGATAGCATATCTATATCACGAAATATTATCCATCATTTAAAAGAGCATAATATATACTACAAAGAAAAATAACCAAATAAATTCTTAAGTGAAAAAAACTAAGATACAGAACACTGTGTACACTAGGGTACTATCTGTGTTGAAAGGAAGGAAGGAAGGAAGGGGGAAAGGAAGAAAGAAAGAAAGAAAAAGCTAGACAGAAAACGAGATTATTTCCAAAGGGATACACAAGAAGTTGATAGCGGTGCTTGCCTCTGAGCAGGGAGCTGGCTGGGCTAGGGCACAGAAGAAGTAAGAGCCATTTTTCATTACATACTGGTTTGTACTCTTTGAACTTTGTACATTACTTATTCACAAATAGATAAAATCATTTAAATAATGTCAATACATTCTGTGGCTGACTCCCATAAAGCAAGTGTGTGGAAAACGGATTTTTTCCGGCCCCCGGGGAAAAAAATTCATTGTACCCCACCCCCACCCCGCCTTCTCTCAGGAGCCCTCCTTCCATCATTCACAGGTTCTTGAACAGAAATTATAGTTTTGCCTCAGCTCATCCGTCCAATGACAACTGTGAGACCAATTCTCTCGAGTCCAGATGGTACACACACAAAAGCTTTCAGGAAAAATGAATAACGGAGCTGAAGAAAAAATAATGAGGAATCACTTGGCAAATCATCTGTTTCATCATTTTATTCTCCCTGCGGTGTCTTGAGCGGCCGAGGCTGTTAGAGGAAGAGCTTGGGGCTGGGGGTTGCTTCACAGGAAGGCCTGAGCTGGGAGGGGTTAGTCCCTTTAAGGGAGCTTTTAAAGATTCCCCTTCCACTCCTGGGCAGGAGATGGAGGCGAGGGCTAATCTGGTAAATCCTAGCGTGGGTGAAATCCTACTTCATCCTCACAGAAATGAATCTTCAGGCCACAAGAGCGCCACATCATTTGCCATTTACATGTGGACCCTAAACGACCCTTTGCTTGGGAATAATGAAACTGGACGAGTGGTAAAGTATATATATATTTTTCATGCTCCTATGATTTTTAGTCTTATTTCCATATCCTTTGTTTGTCCAGGTCCTTCCTTTTACGTTAGGGTTCAGGCAAGAGGGTCCCTTCTGCTACAAGAGATTAGTAAAATTTTAAGTGGCCAGGAAAACTGGATTAAATATTTTTACAAACCTAAATAATGTTATAACATGTAACACAATGGTCCATTTCATAAACTGTGACATTGTGCCGGAAACAGGAACCACATTTTCACACTATGTGAAATAACAGTCAGCCATTAAAATAAGATTAAGTGAATTTTTTTTTTTTTTTTTTTGCTGCATTTTGTTTTGGCTGCACTGCACGGCATGCATGCGGGAAAACTTAGTCCCCCAACCTGGGATCGAACCTGCACCCCGTGCAGTGGAAGCACAGAGTTTTAACCACTGGACCACCAGGGAAGTCCTAAGGCTAGGTGAATTTAATAAGCTAGGTTGAAAAGGGATTACTCTATTGAGAGCCATATCTATATATATAGATCTTTGAGTTTTAAAAAAAAGTCCTCTCAACATTCTTTTACATATTTTTTTCTTTTTCAGATTTTAAGTGTAATATCTTAAGGTCCAATATAGAAAAATTTGGAAAATACAGAAAAGTATAGTAAAGAATATTAAAATTACTCATAGACCACTAACCAGAAATAACCACTAATAATAAATTTTTTAGTATTTTCTTTTCGATTATGTATATACTTATGTATTTAGAGTTTGCTGGCTTATTTGTTTTGCTGAATTAGGAGCAAATGTGCATAAAGTTTTCTATCTTGTTTTTTCCACTCAATAGAAAACAGTAAAAAAAATTAATCATAAAATTTGAGGCCACGTGACAAGATTAATGAAATAACGCGGTGACCTGTGCAAGTGACCAGCTAGGGTTTCTGCAAGATCCAAATTCACCCAGGTCCTCCTGGCTTCGGTCTGGTGCACTGGTGGCATTTATTTGCTCCAAATATTGATGGGGATGATTCAGGGTTCAGGGGATGGCAGGGCTTCCAGGACAGCAGTGTCAATTTCTGGACTCTTTTGGAGCTAGGAGAACACTGGGTCTCTGCACCCCTGCTTTCCAAGAAGGGATTTTCTGTCCCTTGTCCTCCCTCTACATTCCCCATACCCCAGAAGGCCTTTAGTGCAGCCTTATTAGAATTAGAAGAGGGGAGCTGATAAGGATGAGAGCCAATAGCATTGTATCTGAACTTGTGTTATCTCAGGACGCATTTTTGGCAGCCTTTACTCTATTTTTCTTTGTCATTACATGTTCTTCAAAAACATTATTCATAATGACTGTACAAAATTCTTTCTTATTAAATGTTTGTTCCTATTGTAGATAACCTCAAAAACATCCTAACACACATTTTGTTTTCATTTCTGGTTATTTTCTTCATGGTACATTCCTAGTTTGGATCTTGAAATAAACTGCCAAATTGTCATCTAGAAATGTACACTCACAACAGCAATGTGTGAGATTGCCAAATCCACAAACCTTTGCTAAACGTGAGAATTATAATATAAAAATATTTTAAAATTTCATAGGAGAAAAATCTCATTTTGACTTGCATTTTCACTATCAGTGAGATTAAGCTTTTTTCAGTTATTTATTAGCCATTTGGATTTTTCTTTTTATGAATTGTTCTGCATACATTTTGCATATCCACAGAAGTGACATGTGTCATGAGTGTGCTCAGGGTGAGGAGACAGTAGACTCAGATGTCATTTGGTTAGGTCACATAGAACCTACATATGGAAAGGATGCAGAAGTAAGTCAGTGCAGTCAGCCGGGCTTCAAAGCAGAGAGATCTACAGTATTTTCCAGGCTAGTCAGAACACGTTTTCAGACCCTGAAATCCTCCTTGGGGGTGCACAATTGCAGATGATAAACTCTAGGTGAATGAGGGTGAGATCAGTACTTCAGGAAGCTTACTGGTCTCTCTCAACACCCAGTCTTACATACTTGAGGCTAAAACAGTTCTGTACATAAACTCTAAACATGTACTACAGGCCACCACCACTGGACCTGGAGCACCTCTTCAATCTTGGAGTTATCATGCTTCCTGATTACAGGGTATGGTGCCCTGAGGCATGAACTGGGTCCTCTTAACCACTTTCAGCCTCAAAGGAGAACACATCCTGGTTCAAGTACATTATCCAAGTTAGAATATTTACTATAGGTCTTAGTTGTCCACATATCTGTGGGTGTCAAACTAATAAGTTTTTTTTTAAAATATATTTATTTATTTATTTTTGGCTGCATTGGGTCTTCGTTGCTGCACAAGGGCTTTCTCTAGTTGCGGTGAATGGGGGCTACTCTGCATTACCATTACCGTGCATGCGCTTCTCACTACGGTGGCTTCTCTTGTTTTGGAGCATGGGCTCTAAGCACGTGGGCTCCATAGTTGTGGTCTGTGGGCTCTAGAGTGCAGGCTCAGTAGCTGTGGTGCACGGGCTTAGTTGCTCTGCAGCATGTGGGATCTTCACAGACCAGGGCTCAAACCCATGTCCCCTGCATTGGCAGGCGGATTCTTAACCACTGCGCTACCAGGGAAGTCCCTAATAAGTTCTTGAACCAGCGAAAAGCCTCTTCCAGCTGTGTTCTTATGTATTGTAAGAACTCTTTACATATTAAGAAACATTCGCTCGTTAGAGATTTGAGTGAGGCTTTTGCTCATATGCTTATATCTGACCAGAGTCAAATTAAGTATAAGGACAGCCAGACAGTGCCACGTGTACCAATCTACAAGGGACCCTACAGCATCATCAGAAGTGAAATGAGGAAGAAAATATTTTCTTTTTTTTTTAAGATTTTTGTTTATTTATTTTACTTATTTATCTTTGGCTGTGTTGGGTCTTTAGTTGCAGCACGCAGGCTCCTCGTT
Source organism: Lipotes vexillifer (assembly GCF_000442215.2). NCBI lineage: Eukaryota > Metazoa > Chordata > Mammalia > Artiodactyla > Lipotidae > Lipotes > Lipotes vexillifer. The sequence continues at coordinate 82,895 of NW_006772017.1, forward strand.
GCCGTGTGCGGGCCTCTCTCTAGTTGTGGCGTGCGGGTTTTCTCTTCTTCTGTTCAGACGTGCAGGCTTAGTTGCCCCACAGCATGTGGGATCTTAGTTCCCTGACCAGGGATTGAACCCGCGTCCCCTGCATTGTAAGGCGGATTCTTTACCACTGGACCACCAGGGAAGTCCCGAAAATATTTTCTTTAAAACCATCCTCTCCAGAGAATTCCGTATGTGGTTAGAAGCAATATTTGATATACACTTGGGGAAGTACTTGAATGAAGTAACATCCAAACTGTTAACCTGTTTTCTTGCTTGTTTTGTTTTGCCGGTTAATTTGCTTAAGATAACAGAGGACACATTGAATGGTGCTGCCACTGGGAGTTCCTCTCTCTTCTTTAAATTTCTCAAACTCTCCTCTAAAGAAAGGTAGAAAGGGGGCTTCCCTGGTGGCGCAGCGGTTGAGAGTCCGCCTGCCGATGCAGGGGACGCGGGTTCGTGCCCCGGCCCGGGAAGATCCCGCGTGCCGCGGAGCGGCTGTGCCCTTGAGCCATGGCTGCTGAGCCTGCGCGTCTGGAGCCTGTTGCTCCGCAACGGGAGAGGCCACAACAGTGAGAGGCCTCCGTACTGCAAAAAAAAAAAAAAATAAAAAGAAAGGTAGAAAGGAATTCCCCAGTGGTCCAGTGGTTAGGACTCCACACTTCCACCGCAGGGGGCACGGAATTCAATCCCTAGTCAGGGCACTAACTTCCTACATGCCACATGACGTGGCCCAAAAAAAAAGGTAGAAATATTTTAAAATATTGAAGGTACAACAATTAGTTACCGTACGCAGGGTACCCAAATGTCTTGGTTACTTTTTACTTATTCTTAGCCCTTTTTTTCTGCCCCAACACGCTAGAGGATGATAGCAACCTACATTAGCATCAATATCCCTGGACAGCAGCAATTCCCAGGGGAGTCATTGGGAGCACAGGTCTGCCGGGAAATCAGACCCTTCAGAGGGGGTGTGGTTTGAAAGAGTTTCCTAGAGTTTAGAATCACTAGTGATGGCATTATAGCTTTATTAATTAGCAATCAAGGGTGTAGCATAAGTTGTAAAGCGTTAATCAGTAAAAAGCACACATATGACACAATGAGTAAACAAATAATTTAAAATAATTAGTATTTATTCCCTGACTGTGTGCCTGCCATTGCAAATAAGGAAGTTCAAAATATAGTGCTTAATTTGCAATTTTTCCCCTTTAATTGCATCTGCCACCTGCTGTTAATTTGAAGCAAATTAAACCCTGAAGGCAGCATCCAAAAGTAAGAAGACTAAGCAGATTTCACTTTTCGGCAAAAATTATACAACAGCTTCCCCATCTTCAGAACGGTGAGTCATTCTTTTCCAGATGTGACAAACTATTTTCTGTTTCAATAGCATGCCCCAAGAAGTGACACGGTGATGCCAAGGATATGACAACCAACTCCTTTCTGCATGCTGGGCTACATAAGCTACATGAAACCCTTATCTCTTTGGGGTTCTATACCAGTGCTGTCCAATATAATTATAATGCAAGCCACATATTTTAAATGTTCAATTTTCTAGTAGCCACATTAAAAAAGTAAAAAGAAACCGGTAAAATTAATTTTGGTAAGGTATTCTATTTAACCCAGTATATCCAAAATATTATCATTTCACCATGTACTCAATATTAAACGATTATTGATGAGATCATTTATATTCTTTTTAGGTTCCATATTAGTTATCTATTGCAGCATAATAAATTACTACCAACTTAGCAACTGACAAGAACACATTTATTATCTCATTGTTTCTGTGTGTCAGGAATCTAGGCATGATTTAGTGGATTCTCTGCTTCCAGGTCTCTCAATCAACAAGGCTGCAATCAAGGTATCAACCAGGGACAGGGTCTCATCTAAGGCTCAACTGGGAAGAACACTTGCAAACTCACATAGTTGTTGGCAGGATTCAGTTCTTAGTGACAGTCAGACTAAGGGGTTCACCTTGCTGCTGGCTGTCAGCTGGAACCCACTCTCAGTTCTTTGCCACATGGGTCTCTCCATATGGTGGGTTACTTCATCAAAGCCAGCAAACAAGAGTCAATAGAAAGAGTCTACCAGCAAGATGGAAACTACAATCTATGTCATATAATTGTGGAAGTGACATCCCATCACCTTTGCCATATTCTGTTGGGTAGAAGGAAGTCACAGGTCCCACCCACATTCAAAGATTCCAAGAAGGTGTGAGGCAAGGATTATTGGGAGCCATCCTAGAAACTGTCCACCACAGTACTATCTTTGAGATCCACTGTGTATTTTCCACTTACAATTCCTCTCAAGTCAGATCAACCACATTTCAAGTGCTCAGTAGCCACTGACTAGTGGCTACCATATTGGACAGCAGTATTCTGTAACAGCTAAGCCCATACATCTGGGAATTACAGGATACCCGAAAACCTGTGTAAGCAATCATGTGTTTATATGGACAACTTAAACTCAAAAGAATTGAAAGTATAAAATATAGAAGGTTAAAAACATTCTGTTACTTTTAATAGGTAAAGAACTTGGGACTTCCCTGGTGGTCCAGTGGTTAAGACTCCACGCTCCCAATGTAGGGGACTCGGGTTGCATCCCTGGTCAGGGAACTAGATCCCGCATGCCGCAACTAAGAGTTAGCATGCCACAACTAAAAACAAAAAAAGATCCCACGTGCTGCAACTAAGACCCGGCGCAGACAAATAAATAAATATTGAAAAAAAAAAAACCCTTATTACGATCATTTTAAATCTGGATCCTCAAAGCAACTAAGGCCAGGAAAACAGTTTTGCATTTGTTTTTACAATTTTATATTATCCTTCGCACTTCCCCTGGCTTACTGGGCAAGTCCTATAGGCTGAGAGAAAGAGCTAAACAAAGGCAATTTACAGAAGGGCTAGGTAACCATAATATCAGAGGGCTCCCAGAAAGATATCTTGGTAAGTAATCTTATACTTTTCCCCTGCTTGATTCCTAGCAGGACCACTTTAGCCAGTCAAAACAAAGAATCGATCCTTGCATAATATTTTACCAGAAATAGGAGGCTCAGAGGAGGGATGAAGATGGGGATAGTTTCCAAGCAATTCTCCAGTTTCCCACTTGACCCCTGTGCGAGGCAGCCCTGTGTGAAGAGGAGCTGATCCCTGATAAATTAATTAAACAGGGAGGCCATTAGACTGAGGTGGCTCTCTGCCTTGGCAGCCTACATAAGAGCACACCCAAACCTAAGCCTGTCACCGCCTCAAGATTATGAAATTGAAACCGAAGGACAACCCATCACAAACAGCCAAATAGGCTTTCCCAAATAAGGCAAACACTTAAGCTCTATAGCCAATCCAAAAACTTCTTTGCTTTGCTTCTGCATCTGTTCTCTAAAAGTCTTGCCCCAGCCCCTATCAGTGGAGCTCTCTTAACCACTTCCAGCTTGGTGTTGCCCAATTGGAATGGATGTTTGCTGAAGTAAACTCTTCATAATTTTAATGTGCCTCAGTTTATCTGTAACAACCCCGAGCATGAGCTGGTAAAGGAGTTTGCAGATGGACTGTTGTTTTTTACTAAATCCTAGGCATCCCACATGCAAGCCAATGGGCTCACTCTAGCTCCTCCGAGCTCTTCGTGCCACACAGCACTCAGTTCAAGTGTTCACTCTATATGCAAATGTGCACTTGTTTCAGCTCTTCACATGATATGTTCATGCATCTGTTCTCATGTCTTCCTCTGTCACCTCTCTAAAGACAGCCCCAAACCTACCCTGACTTCTTGTGGGAATTTCCAGTCCTACCTCCCCAACTGCCTCCTGGATATGTCACTCTGAATATTCCCCTTTCATTTTCAGCCCAACATATCTATCAGCAAATGTCAAACGTTAAATGCCCCTCCGTGGGCTACACAGCCTCAGCAGGGGCTGGAGGCATTCTGCAGAGCCAAAGGCAAGGTGGGGAGGTGGGCATCGAAAGCCATATAGCAGCACTGCCCGGGTCAGGGCTGTTTCCACACAATAAATAGATCCTATGAATTTTAAAGAGTTTAATCTTCTCAATATACATAATCATATAGGTAGACATGAATGAATCAGAGTTATTTTCCCTTTCTATGTCCCAGAAAGCCCTTGACTCTGGAATTTCCATTAGTGTGCCTCAGTGTGGCCTTACGTAATCCCTGCCTGCATCAAACACCAAGGCTACAGGGGTATCCCCAGTCCTGGGGAAATGGAGTAAAAACCTCCCAAGTCATGGTTCCCCCGGTGACCATAACTGGTAGTACAAAATCATCCTAAATCTTCATCAGTGACTCACAGTCAGATGAAATATAAGATTCATAAAATGTATGCTGGAACCCAGGGCGGAGAAATGACAGCGCCTAATTTGATTTTATGTGACTTGTAGGTAATGAATGGGAAGGATAGCATACTTACACAAATGTCCTTACTCATTAAATTCTTGTAGTAGAAAGAGTAACATCATTTTACAAATCATATAAAACAAAGAGTACTATGATGGTATGACACCATCATTCTCTCCCACTCACCTTTTACCAAACAATTCTGAGGCTAAGATTTCATTCATCATCAAGATCTGAGCTAATATATATATATATATATATTTAAATTGAAGTACAGTTCATTTACTGAGCTAATATATTTGTAATAAACAAAATTCCAGACCCGGGGTGCTATAGACTGAATGTATCCCCCTAAAATTCATACTGTAGGAGAGGAAAAAAATTTTTTCCCATCATTCTAAGTTCTTGGCTGGGGCCCCTGTAACAAGACAGATTAACAAGAAAAAAAAGAAAAAAGGAGTTTTTTAACATGCATACCTCATGTACACATGGGAGATACCCAGGGAAAAAAATCGGTAACTCTCAGGGAGAGTTAGATTTTAAGCTTAGAATTCAGGCTTAAATATCATCTTCAGCTAAAGCACAAAAAGAAAAGGTGTAGGGGAGGCCAGTTATGGGTTGGTGACCAGGAAAGTTTGGTGCCTTCTCCATTGATGAGTCTCTAGTGATTTAGAGTCAACCTTTCCTTCCTGGTACAGAAAGGGAGTCACCCTTACAAATGGAGATTTCCTTTGTAAATACAAATTTCCCTTTACACAAAGGGGAAAAGGGTAACTTCTACTCTGTTTTCAGAGGTTCTCCTGTGTCTGTTTCTCAAAATAATCCTTATGCCAAAGAGGCATATTTTGTGGTGGCATATTCTGCCATCCTTCAATATGTTGAAACCTAATCCCCAACATGATGGTATTTGGAGATGGGGCCTAGGCAGTTGATTATGTGATTAGGGATTAGTGCCCTTATAAAGAAACCCCAGAGAGCTCCCTCACCCCTTCTGCCATGGGAGGACTCAGTGAAGACTTAGTGAGAAGAGGACTGTTTATGAAGCGGAAAGTAGGAGAAACTGAATCTGCTGGTGCTTTGATCTTGGACTTCCCAGCCTCCAGAACTGTTAGAAATAAATGTGTTGTTTATAAGCCACTCAGGCTATGGAATTCTGTTACAGCAGCCAGAACTAAGTAAGACTAGGTGTAGGCCCATCTAGACCTGCCCTTAGGCCCAAATTAGGGGGACGTTAGACCCAGCCTTCGCACCTGTGCCTCTAGGATGCATCCACTCTGTAACTAATGTCAAATGCTTCTCCACATCTCTTACCCTCTGTCTTCAAAAGACCAGGGACTTCCCTGGTGGTGCAGTGGTTAAGAATCCACCTGCCAATGCAGGGGACGATCGCTCATCCGGGAAGATCCCACATGCCGCAGAGCAACTAAGCCCGTGCGCCACAGCTACTGAGACTGCGCTCTTGAGCCCACGAGCCACAACTACTGAAGCCTGTGCTCCACAACAAGAGAAGCCACCGCAATGAGAAGCCCACGCACCACAACGAAGAGTAGCCCCCGCTCACCGCAACTAGAGAAAAGTCTGCGTGGAGCAAGGAAGACCCAATGCAGCCAAACATACATACATACATACATACATACATACATATACATACATAAATTTATTAAAAAGAAAAAAACAATGGCAGATGGTTGGTGGTTTGGGCCACTGCCAAAGTGGAAGATGGACATTGCCTTGGGCTGTGGGAAGGATGTGAATGGCGCAACCATTTAGGTAAGAGAAAAACTGAATTAATTAACTTGTCAATCCTTCCCTGAGATATGCGAATGCAGTAGGTTCTCACATGATGGATTACAATTTCTCTGGTGTCAGAAGCTGCTTCTCTTCATATTTGTAGTTTGCAATTCCGGAGGGTCTTATGACCCTCTGGAGGGTCATGGAGGGTGGTATTCAGCACAATTGCCCACAGCTGCTGAGGAACATCTTGCAATATGAAATATAAATTTTCATACACATAAACTTGCTGTAACATGCATGAAACATGATATCAATTCTTCACAATGGAAACAAGATGGATACTGAACACAAGAATTTAAATTGCTTTGCTTTTACTAAACTATTAAATAGTATTTAAATACTTAAAAAATAAATTCAAGATGTTAGCTTTAAAGAATTTTGATTTAAAATATTGATATTCATTAATAATTTGCTCTTTTTAATTTTAGCAGATAATTTTGACTATTTTAGAAAGTTTTAAATACATATATTAAATAACTTAAAATTTTGTATTGTTTGTATTAATTTTAATATACAGTTTAATGATACACACTACTATGTAGAAAATAGATAACCAACAAGGACCTACTGTAGAGCACAGGGAACTTATTCAATATTTTGTAATAACCTATAAGGGAAAAGTATCTGAAATAGAGTAAATAAATAAATAAATAAATATAAAATCAAATCACTTTGCTATACACCTGAAACTAACAACGTAAATCAACTATACTTCGATGTAAAAAATAGATAAATAAACAGCCTGCATAGGCTCTGTAACTGTAAATACACACACACACACACACACACACACACACACACACACAGTTTAATGAAAACCTATTTGAATACAACTATATTTTCATTTTTAATCCTCTAGTCCATTGCTAAAAAACTTGATAACATTATTAGTAATTTTGCTGAAGTGAAAGTACGAAAAATAGATTTACAGAAACACTTCTAAATTATGTATGTCTTTTTTTTGTCTCACCCAAACATCAGTAGCCATCAACAGAACACTGACATGTGCGCTAATAATTAGATTTAGTCAAATTTCACCAACTTCCTGTTGTATAAAAACCATCTCTTTAAACATGCTTTATTTTTGTCATTATGAAGGTATATTTATCAATGTAGGAGGTCAAAGCATACTTTATTTCTCAGCTGTTAGCTTGATTTATAGCTTTTAAATACTTAGAGACACTTGGAATGTGCCTCCATTTGAATACTTGCCCTGCGTGTTAGTGACCTAGGATGAATCAGGTGCCTGTTATCAATCCATCAGAATTAAGAGCAGTATCTGTCTGGCACATTTACTCATAACTGAAATCCCTGCAGCCATTCAGAAATAAGAGAGCCCTTTTAAAAATGAAGCTATTCCTGAAAATTGTCCATTTATAATGCTGTCTTCTGATAGGATGTCATGGACAGAAAAAGACCAGTGACATCTTTTGTAAAGTCATATGCAGAAGGGTCATATATCACAAAGCGACAAGAAAACCTCAGCAGGAGCAAGAAAGCAGAAAAACTGAAGGAGACATTTTAACTGTTGTTGAAAGGACCATATCAATGAGCCCATAGTACATAGGAAGGTGAGATTTTGTCAGACTTAATCACCAGGGAAATGAGAAATCAGTCACTCTTAGAGACTGAAATATACTGTGGACAAGTTGGTAAGAAGCAACTTAAGAGAAAAAGGAATCAAGATTTCTTGAGCACCCCCCATGAGCCAGGGCCAGTGCTAAGCACCTAAGATACGCTGATGCCTTCAGCTACATTACACACCAGAGTTTTTAACAGGATTTAATACATTAAGGCTATAGAAGGGAGACTACTTAACCCTTAATGTAACCAAGCTATGTGCTCCTGTGCCCACGGCGCAGAAAGCCAAACAGCAGCTGTTTGCAACAAAGTAAGGGCTTACTGCAGGGCATCAAGCAAGGGAGTGGGAGACAAGCCTCAGATCCACTCCAACTTGGTCTTCGAGTTGGGGATGTTTTAAAGAGGAAGAACAAAGAAGCTGGGGTTAATCATCATCTTGTGACGTTTCTTAATCGTAGTTTCAGAGGTCAGGATACCTACTGTTTATGAGTCTCTGCTTGGGTGATGCATGACCCAAGGGTCTGTGAGTTCATCTTGCCCTGGAGAAACAACCTGAGTCTGTGCATTAACAACGTTATCAACAACAGCAATTTTAGTCCTCTGACTCTCGTTTAGTGTTCAGTTAGCATAGGACTGGGGTCAGAGGGGACAAGACAGGGAATGAAGTTTTGGATAGAGAGGTTAATCATAAATTCGGCAGGGGAATTCGGCTTTAGAGGGTTGCATTAATGCCTGTAGGGCAAAGTTCAAACTTGTTAGTAAGCTGCTCACCACCTGTGCCCACCCGGCCCTAATTAGCCACCCAGTCTCCCCCTCCCCCAGCATATTGCCCTTCTCACTGTCCCCAGCACACCAGCCATTTCATGCCTCTGTGCCTTTGCACATGCTGTTCACGTGGCTGGGGGTGCCTTAATCCACTGGCAAACTGCCACCCATCCTGCAAGCCTCAGCTTGAAACCGAGCAGGGCCCTGTGGGGCTCCTGGCCATGGAAGCCTTTCTATGTCCCCCGTTTCTTGCTTGTAGGAAATAGGCTTCGGCCTCCATGACCTTCCCTGAGTTCCAAAGGGCAGGTTCAAACAGTTGCTAATCAGGGAAGGGAGGGGATGCAGAGACAAGGGAGGAGCAGTGAGAAATAGTGAAGCCTTGGGACAGGATCCTGGTTCCCCCTCAAGGGACACACATGACAATATCTCTGAGCTCTTCTGCAGAACTAAAACCCCCCAAAAATGGAAGATGTTAACTCCTTGATGAAGCATTCTTCATTGCAGAGAGAAGGTCAGAGTTTGAGAACCACAGAAGGTCATCAGGAGACCACCTGAGGCCAGATTAAAGGAATGCAGGCCCTGCACACACCCTGATCCGTATCAGCAACCCTGCCCTTGAAGCACTGCTATAAAACTCCTCACCAAATCCCCCCTGGGTTGGGACACACAGTTTTGTGGGCATGAGCCCACTGTGTCCCCCTTTGCCTGGCAAAGCAATAAAGCTATTCTTTTTTGTTTCACCCAAAATTCTGAGATTCGATTCAGCACCAGTGCACAGAGTCCGAGTTTCAGCATCAAGCTCAAATGTCACCTTCTCTGTGATGTTTTATCAAATTCTTCCAGGCCCAGCAAGTTTATTTCCTCTGTTTCCATAAAACCCTCCACATCATCATACATATTAAAACATGGGTTGCATTACGATGACCTGCTCTTGTGTCTGTCTTCTCCAGACAGTACTTCCTCATGGACAGTGCAGTATCCCAGCACCTACACTATGCCTGGGACACAATAGGGATGTAATAAATGCACACTGACTGAAAGAATAATTGAATGAATGTACACAGGTACTATTTACTGAACAATGACATGTAAACAACAGGCATGAAAGCAACTAACTAGAATATCTCAGAGTAGCTCACTTTTGTCTTAGTTCAGTCTGCTGGATAAGATCTGGGCATTACCATTCTTTCTTGGCAACATATTTGAGACACAGGAAGCAAGTGAATGATTCAAATGACATGACTTGCGTCAACATATAATCTGCCAACAATAGATCACTTTAGGCCGGGGCAGAACATTCAGCAGTGATGGAAATATTCTATATTTGCACTTGCTGGTATGGTAGCCACTAGCCAAATGCAGCTACTGAGCCTTTGAAATGTGGGAAGTGCAAATGAGGAACTGAATTTTTAATTCTAATTAATTGAAGATAACCACACATGGCTAGTAGCTACTATATTGGACAGCACAGCTTTAGATAAGCATTAACACACAATGTAACAGGGAAGAGCCAATTCTGACTCCATGTTGTATCTGCTTCTTTTACTTTAACCTTTGCTCTTTGTCACTTTTGTTATTATAATCACTGTCTATAGCTATAAGCATACAGAATGGCCTGCCACAGAGAACCCTGCCCTCTGCCTGACAAAGTGCCTTTGTTCAGCTCACAGAGAGATGTTCTGACCCTGCCCACCTGTGAATGGTTGCAGAAAAGAAGAAATTAACACAGCCCCACCTATTTTGTAAGATAAATGGCCTTTTTACTTTACTTCCTCACCTCCTCCCCCTGTTCTATAAAAGAACCTGTCATCCAGACCCCAATAAGATAGTTTATTTGGGGTACACTTGTTCGCCATCTTCTCGGTCTGCCAGCCTTCCGCATAAAGTCGCTATTCCTTGCCTCGACACCTCGTCTCCTGATCTACTGGCCTGTCATACAGAGAGCAGAGCAAGCTTGGACTTGGTAACAACAACATTGTAGGGAAGTTCTACCTCATTATAATTGTTCTGTACACAAAACCAAAAACTCAGCCACTGACAGGTTGGGTAATCTTAAGAACTTCCTTAACTTTTCTGTTTCTCATTCTACTCACCTATAAACCCAGCAGTAGGGACTAGATGATGTAAGACTGACAGCTTTTCTGTCTTCTCTCCCAGAAACTGAGACACAGTCACATTAAGCTCTGTGGATGTACATCTCTGGGGCCCAGTTCTCTTTGCCACATCAAGCCCTCTGGAGGGACAGCTGATGGGAGCACCCCTCTACCCCTTCCCGAAGTGTGAGGGCAGACGTAGGCTTATGTGCCCTTGTGGATTCCAGGGGTTTTCTCCAGAGAATTACAGATGATAGGTTCATTCCAACCCATGAATCAGAGGACCACGCTGAAAACACCTAAGGTCCCTGGGGGAAATCCCACGTTCTAAATCTTAAAGAAGGATGGGAAAAGGCCTGACTAGTGCAAAGCAATGCATCCTCAGGCCCTTTCAGTTCTTCAGGTCGGAGCCGACTAGGGTAGCTCCCTGTGTCGAGGGGTAAAATCATTCAGCTTCTTTCCCTTAGGATTTTGCGCTTAAAAAGAGTGAGGCTTGTAAAGCCAGCTGGGCTTCTAATCATGTGTACTAAACCTGATTATCTGATTTCCACCTGTAAAAAAAAGCACTTTGCAATTCCTCAGCTCCAAGGAGAGAAAATGCCAAATCCCCTTTCCAGGGTCTCTGAGACAACTGGGCTCCTGTGCACATAACTTGGAAAGACCTGGCCAGTCCCTTTTTCTTAGAAAGGGAAGGGGGAAAACAGAGAGAGGTGGAGAGAGAGAGAGAGACAGAGAGAGAGACAGAGAGAGAGAGAGAGAGAGAGAGAGAGAGAAGGAAGAAGAGAAGCAGGACGGGGAAGGAGAACAGGAGGGAAAGAAAGGTGGGGAGAGCTGCTGAAGCTCCAGGCTGGTGGCTCTCGGTTGAGTGAGCATCAGAATCACCTGGAGGACTTGTTAAAACACATCGCTGGGGGCTTCCCTGGTGGCGCAGTGGTTGGGAGTCCGCCTGCCGATGCAGGGGACACGGGTTCGT